>NC_083404.1:86121507-86490631 GCF_020745735.1 Hemiscyllium ocellatum
TTTACAAACTTTTGAGTTTGTATTACTATTCTAATCCTCTCCCTCTTGCCTCTGTTCTAAAAGCATATATAGAATGCAGTTTTACAGGTAGAGAAATTGTTTTTCTGATCCAGCTTCGAGTACCGATTGCTGTGAGATGTGATTCCCTGTCGCTGCATATACATAGTTGGCAGATGTAGGATAGTGAAGGCGGCATTTGGTATGCTTTCCTTTATTGATCAGAGTATTGAGTACAGGACATTAGTTAGGCCACTATTGGAATATTGCATGCAATTCTGGTCTCCTTCCTATCAGAAAGATGTGAAACTTGCAAGGGTTCAGAAAAGATTTACAAGGATGTTGCCTGGGTTGGAGGATTTGAGCTACAGGGAGAGGCTGAACAGGCTGGAGCTATTTTCCCTGAAGCGTCGGAGGCTGAGGGGTAACATTGTAGAAGTTTAAAAAATTATGAGGGGCATGGTTGGGTAAATAGGTAAAAGCTTTCCCCTGCGGTCGGGGAGTCCAGAACTAGAGGACATAGGTTTCGGGTGAGAGGGGAAAGATATAAAAGATCTAAGAGGCAACATTTTCACACAGACGGTGGTATGTGTATGGAATGAGCTACCAGAGGAAGTGGGGGAGGCTGGTACAATTGTAACATTTAAGAGGCATTTGGATCGGTATATGAGTAGGAAGGGTTTGGAGGGATATGGGGTGGGCGCTAGCAGGTGGGACTAGATTGGGTTGGGATATCTGGTCGGCATGGACGGGTTGGACCGAAGGGTCTGTTTCCATGCTGTACACCTCTATGACTCTATGTCCCCAAAGATCACTCAGGGACTGAAACTTAACTTTTCAACTCTCCAACCGAAGGATATTGAACTCAACTGTCACATATGTAGAAATAAAATCAGCTAACTTGCCAAAGACTAGAACAGTGGTGCATGATTCATTGCCACACTGTGTTCAAAAGGTACACCTATACAAGATGGGATAATTTATAAATTATATGTCTTGTGCATGTATGAACATAATACACTACAGTTTTATTGGATGGATATGTAATCTTTTCTATAAAATAAACCAAATACACTACCACGTATTATGATGATGTCCCTCTGCCAACTCTATCAACTGAAATAAAATTACAACCATAGATATCTACTTAATATCAATTTATCATAATTGAAATATCCTGCCAAATAAAGATATAACTACAAAAGTGGCATTGTAAGCTTGAAAAAGGCATTTAATTATTAGCACAGAATGAAGAAAAATGGGTCCAGAGAACTGGACAGATTGTCTTGGACAACAGTTGCATGAGATAGTTCAATAACAGTAAATGCTGTGAAGTTAATACATAATCATGTCTTAGAGAATATTTTCTTTGCCAGACATGATCTGCAGTATCGAATTGTCTAAATTCTTTCTTTCAAAGTTACCACTATGAAACAAAGTTCTGAGGTGTAAGTGAAATGACACATTATTTGCAACATATTTAGAAAGCGAGATTGTTTTCTAGAGTAATATATTGGCAGCATGGTGGCTCAGTGGTTAGCACTGCTGCCTTACAGCGCTAGGGTCCCAGGTTCAATTTCGGACTTGGGCGATTGTCTGTGTGGAGTTTGCACAAACTCCCCACGTCTGCATGAGTTTCCTTTGGGTACTCCAGCTTCCTCCCACATTCCAAAGAGGTGCAGGTCAGGTGAATTGGCCATGCTAAATTGTCCATAGTTGTTAGATGCATTAGTCAGAGGGGATGGGGTTACTCTTGGAAGGGTTGATGTGGACTTGTTGGGCTGAAGGGCCTGTTTCCACACTGTAGGGAATATAATCTATATTAATTTTAAATAATTAGGGACACTGATGATATAGTGTATGAAGTGGTACAGGAACTGTCTCAATCATTTTTCAGAGCTGATTCTGAACCTATCCAGAATTAAAGAGCTGAAAATCTTCTCATACAAGCATCCTGTGTGAAACAGACAATTTTGCTTCAGTAACCACAATCTCTCAGTATGATGCAGTCTAAAATTCACTAAGGATCAGCGATATCATGGAGAGACCATAAAATGAACTGATGCAGTTGCAATGCAGTAGTACTTGATTGAAAGGTTTTCTAGGATGGCTGTTTCTGCACATTTTTGAGGCACAGAAAGCATTACCCTCTAAGCAATCCCTCATGCACTTGTGCATGGTTACTCTATATTGGATGCCAAAATTTAAAATGCATTGTATACCCTTGCATTGGCACCACTTGCATTGAAGATACATGTCCTCATGAAAGCAAGGAATTTTTTATTTACTTGCAGAATTAATCAATGATTTACTTGGAGCTCAAAGCGCTCATTTCGGAGTTCAAAATTTTCTGAATAACTTTACTACATTTACAAAATATTTCAGTCAATAACAATGCTGAATAATGTAGAAGCAGCACAAGATACAAAAATAACAAAGATAAAATAAAAACTGAAACTGAACTGAATTGGTCCAGCCAAATAAATACTGTGGCTACAAGAGCAAGTCAAGGCAAGGAATATTATGGTGAGTAACTCATCTCCTGTGCACCACTGACACAATATAAGTCAGGAGTGTGATAGAATACTCTCCACTTGCCTGAATGTACGCTGCTCTAACAACACAAGAACCTCAACAGCATCCAGGATGAATCAGCCTGCTTGACTGGCACCCTATCCACCAGAGTCCATATTCACTCACATGATCACTTAGCATATAGGCGTAAGTATATGGCTCACCAAGGTTCCTTGACTTTCCAAACTTGTGACCTTAGTCGCAAAATACATGGAAACACTGTGTGCAATTCTGTTCTCCCTCCTGTTAGAAGGATGTTGTTAAACTTGAAAGGGTTCAGAAAAGGATATTACCAGGATTGGAGGATTTGAGCTATACGGAGAGGCTGAATCGGCTGGGGCTGCTTTCTCTGGAACATCGGAGGCTGAGGGGTGACCTTATAGTGGTTTATAAAATCATTAGGTGCATGGATAGGGTAAACAGACAAGATCTTTGCCCTGGGGTCTGGGAGTCCAGAACTAGATGGCATAGGTTTAGGGTGAGAAGGGAATAATTTAAAAAGGACCTAAGGGGCAACTCTTTCACACAGAGGGTAGTGCATGTATGGAATGAGTTGCCAGAGGAAGTGGTGGAGGCTGGTACAATTACAACATTTAAAAGGCAACTGGATGGGTATATGAATAGGAAGGGTGTAGAGTGATATGGGCCAAGTGCTCGCAAATAGGACTAGATTAGGTTAGGATATCTGGTCAGCATGGACATGTCGGACCGAAAGGTCTGTTTCCGCACTGTACATCCCTAGACTATCACTACAAGGTCCCCTCCAAAACACACATTACTAGAGGATATAGGTTTATTGTGAGAGGGGAAAAGATTTAAAGGGGACCCAAGTCACAATTTTTTCATACAGAGGGTGGTCTGTATATAGAATCAGCTGTATATAGAAGTGGTATAGGCGGGTACAAATACGACATTTAAAAGACATTTGCACATGTACACAAATAGGAAAGGTTTAGAGGGATAAGGACCAAATGCAGACAAATGAGACTAGTTCGGTTTGGGATATCTGGTTGGCAAGGATGAGTTGGGCTAAAGGGTCTGTTTCCATATTGTTTGAATCTATGACTCGAGAGAAAAATAGCAGTAATGGAGAAATTTGTGGCATGTATGAATAGCAAATCGCGATCATAAGGTTTGCAAACTAAGCTTTTAAAAGAAGTGGGTGAGAACATTAGCATGATAATCTTTGAAAGTTCTCCCTAATTGTGATCTGATTATTTGAATTTGAAAATAATGTAGTCATTATTTAAGAAAGATGACAGGTGATAGAAATTTAGACTAGTTAGCTTAACATCTGTCATTTAGTAAGTTGCTGGACTTTAAAATTAAGGAGAGTGTCCTGGTTCATCTTCAAAAGATGAATGTAAGAGCCTGACATATCGATCAAATTCTAATGGACAGAGCTTTATTCATGGATATTATTGATATGGTCTTACAGAGGTACTTGATAGTCTCTTCTGAGAGAGTTTGTCAGCTAAAGTTGAAGCCATGGAGTTGAACTCAAATTATTGACAATTTCCAGTTTGGAAATTGCCCGAGAAGTGGAGAAAGCAGGACTGTTTGGCAGATCTTCTAATTGGCAGTAATGGGGTATGTTGGGACCTGAAACATTCATGGCAACGATCAACAAATTAGATGACAGGATAGAAATCCACATGCCCAAAGTACACAATGACAGGAAATATTGTAAGTAATGTCATGAAAAATTACAAAGAGAATGTTAAACCAATGAGGCGCAAAACTGTGGCAAATGGATTTCAATTTAAGCATAATCTGTTTTGGATCTAAAAAGGATAGAACAGGGCATTTTGTAAACTAGCAAAGCTAAAAGTAGTGGACATCAAAGAGTTGAGGATCCAGATTAAGAGATCACTGTGCTGTCACAAACATAGAGAATGCTGAAAAACTCAGCAGGCCTTGCAACATATGTGGAGAGAATGTTTAAAATTGTATATTATTCTTCTTCAGTCCTCTTCTTCTGTTCTGAAGAGACAGACCTGACTCAAAATTCCACAGAGGCTGACGTGCTTGCTGAACTTCTCCAAAGTCTTTGTGTTTGTTTCAGATTTCCAGCAGCCGTAGTATTTTGCCTTTGTTAAATTGTCATGAATGGGTACAGAAAATAACCAGAGGAGTAGCATATGACAGGTTAGAAGATGAGAGTAATAGTGTTGCTTATCATTCTTTTGGAAAACTGGAACTCACTGCTTTTTTTTAAAGAGAAGACTGCTATCTGCAGGATTCACTGTCTTTTTGAAATGAAGTACGATCGCTTTTAAAATGGAGAGATATGATACTTTAATGGTCAAGTAATGAAATCTCCAGTTAACCAACAAACTGACTCTTGACACCACTTGTCTGCCAATGTGTTGGAGACCGGCAAGACTCAGACCGAAGTCTATATTATAGAATACTATAACCTGAATCTTCCAAGCAGTGACAATAAAAAGCAGTTTCTCATTGCACTAGTCTTTCCTTCAACCAGATAGTGCTGCAGATTTCTACTGCTACACAAGGAATATGCAGTGGTGCGTCTTGAAGAACCCATTTGCAGAGGAGTAAACATGCCCCTTTTATGACACTAGCCTCCATAATTTAAGTTTAAAGATTCAGTCTGCAAATTATTGAATTGTTGAATAAATGGGTGATTCAATGACTGGGTGTGAGTGAAACGGCAAGATGTGTGAAGTAGGGAGATGGATGAGTGGGTAGGGTGGCTGGGGAGGATGAAGTGGTGGATGATTAGGATGGGAGTTGGTTTGGGTTAGTGGAGTGCAGCTGGAGGTTTACTCTGGCCATTTGGTTAATGGGATGATCAAATCTGGGAGGTAGTCGGTAAGATCAAGGAGTTTAGTTGGATGAGCGGATGGAATTGGGGAAGCAATTCAAGGGTACAGTTGTGGAGTTATCCACATATTAGATTTGGTTTCAATCTGTTTATTCAATAATTTCAGTAAACTACAAAATAATAAAGGAAGTAAACAGCTAACAAATGAAAAGGAAAATACAAACCAATCAAACATGAAAATCATGTTAGTTGCCATCTTTGATTTACCACTAAGTTGAAGATTTACTATTAAGTGTTTGTGATATAACAAAGACCAAGAAGTTACCAGGATTGCATGAAATGACTTTGTCCTGAGAAAAAAAAATCTGTTTGAAATTTATTTTCAAGTATTTATGCCATTCTGAGGACCCAACTTGTGACAGCTAACAGACACAAGTAGCACAAAAAGAAGCAGTGAATAGAATATATTTGGATTTTCAGAAAGCATTTGAAAAGGTACCACACATTGGGCTAATTAATAAGCTAAAAGATCTTGATATTGGAGCTAGTATATTAGCATGGAACGAGGATTAGCCAACAAACAGAAGGCAGACACAGTTGGGATAAGGGGAGCATTTTCAGGATGACAAGTAGTGGAGTGCCACAGGGATAGTGAATGGACCACAATTATTTACAATATATCTTAATAACTTGGATGAGGAAAATGAATGTATTATAACAAAGTCTGCAGATGACCCAAAAACATGTGGGAAGGCGAGTACTGAGATTGACACAAAGAATCTGCAGAGGAATATAGGCAGATTAAGCGAGTGGGCAAAAACTTGGCAGGTCGAATATAATGCGCAGAAATGGGAGGTTATGTCCTATGTCAAGGAGCTGAACATTATTTAAATTATGAAAGACTACACAAAGCTATGAAATAGAAGAATTTGCAAGTCCTTGACCATAAAACATGAAAAACTAGCATCAAAATTCAGTGGTTAGTTGGGAAGGCAAATGTAATATTGGCCTTTATTTTAAAGGGAATGGAATATAAAAGGAGGCAGGATTTGATAAAACTGTAAAAGGCATCAATCAAATTATAGCTAGAACACTGAACAGTTTTGGTCCTTTATCTAAGAAGGATATACTGCATTTGGATGTAGTCCAGAAAAGGCTCATTAGGCTGATATCAGTATGAAGGTATGCCTAATGAGGAAAGCTTAAGTAGGTTCGACCTATACTTCTTAGAATAAAGAAGAATGAGAGGTGACCGAATGGAGACAAGAAAGATTCTTTGAGGACTTGATAGGCAATTGCAGACAGGTTGTTTCCCCTTGTGGGAGAGCCTAGGAACAGGAGACCTCAGAGGTCCTTTCAGCAGCTGGGGAAATTAGAGAGAAAAAAAGGTAACCAGGAGTAGTGATTAAGGTAATGCATTTGATGTGTCTAACAAGGCTTTTGATCAGACTCCTCATGACAGACTGGTTAAGAAAATAAGAGCCCATATGCATCCAAGGCAAAGTGGCAAATCAGATCCAAACTTAGCTGAGAGGCAGGAAGCAGAGGGTGATAGCAGAGGAAGATTTCTATGACTGGAGTTCTATTTACAACAGGGTTCTGCAGGGCTTGTACTGCATCCTTGCTATTTATGGTGACATTAATGAGTTAGACTGAAACACAGGAAGGCTGATCATTATGTTCATGGACAACACAAAAATTGGTAGGGTGATAAATGGTTGACAAGAGTAGGTTTAAACTGCAGGAGGATCTCAGCGGACTGGTCAGATGGGAAGATCTGTGGGAAATGGAACTTAACCTAAAAAGTATGAGGTATTACAATTTGAGAGGGCTAACACAACACGGGATTACACTACGAATGGTACACTATACTGGAAAGTACAGAAGATCAGACCTGAAGACAGAAAAGCTGAGAGATAAGGGGGTTAAGCAGACATTTGGAATATTTGCCTATATTAGCCTCGGCATAGAATTTGAGATTGGGGAGGCTACGTTAAAACTGTATAAAATACTGGTTAGGTCACAACTGGAGTACTGGGTGCAGTTCGAGTCACCATATTATAGGAAGGTTGTGATTGCACTAGAGAAGATGGAAAGGAGGTTTAACAAGATGAGCCTGGACAAAGTCAGAAGTCACACCACCAGGTTATCGTCCACAGGTTTATTTGAAATCACAGCAGTTATTGGAGTGCAGCCCCTTCATTAAATGCAGCGAGAGAGGAGGGTACACATACAGAATTTATGGGCAGATAGATCAAGGGTAGAGAGATAAAAAGATCAACTGGACGGAAGTGGGTACTACAGATGCTGGAGATCAGAGTCAAGATTAGAGTGATGCTGGAGAAGCACAGCAGGTCAGGCAGCATCCAAGGAACAGGGGTGAAAAAAAAAGAGACATTTCAGGCAAAAGCCCTTCATCAGGAATCAAAAGATCATACGACTGGTGCAAGTGGAGTGTCAGATAATATGTTTCTGCAGGTGACCAAGAGTGTTTGACAATGTGTAAAATGTTCATAAAGTCAGTGTCAGCATTGACATTACTTTACAAACACTTTACACACCTCTAACACTCTTGATTCTCCGGAGTATTGAAAACTTGCTGCTTGTGATTCACACAGCAGAAAGTTGAATCTACTTAGACAACATAAAACTCAAAAATTATTTCAGAAAAACCCTCCACATCAGATACATTTCATTTTGCAGCAGCATTTCCAGGGAGGCACATCCTCTTCCACATCCAATACTTCTACATAAACTCTGGTGACTGCAAAACAACATTAATCTCACATCCTACGATGTTCAGTTGGATATCTTTTTATTCCCTCAGTACGGAATATTCACAGTGAAAGTGGACTTTCCATTCAGACATCAGGGAGGTTGAAACATGAATAGTCAATACATAAATATTTGAAAGTTCTTTCAGTATTTCATTGCTACCTGATTTAAAATTGAAGCTCAAAATTGACAGGAGGTCACCAAAAGAATTAAATCTGAAATAGTTTCCATCAAATGAAAACTAATCACCAGCTTTAGCCAAAGGTGACACAAGTGGAAAGTATCTCAGTCACAAATATTCAAGCTAAAGTTCATGGCTTTAACATAAACTTTGAAAACTAAGTCATTAAAAAAGTAAAAACATTGTATGAAAAAGTTTCAACATAACTCTAAATATGTAAAGTATTAGAGTTATAAATATTTTAACTAGATTGCATAACAAATTTCAGGACAGCAAAACCTCTACAATTCCATTTGCCTCCTCTTTGCTTTGGTGGCTATGGTCCTTAACCATGGTGCATCAACATTAAAAAAAAATGATATTGTTATATATGTTGTTTTAATACTTTCATAAGTAATTATAAAAATTCTAATCAGAATACTATTATTCATATATTATTTCACATCAAATTAACTTTCTGTATGAAGAGATTACTCCCAAGAAATGAACACAGTGGTGTAATCGTGATGTCACACTGGACTAGAAATTCAGACGGCCAGGTTAATGCTCTATGGGCATTAGTTTGAATTCAATCAATATAAATATAGAATTGAAAGCTAGTCTCAGAGAAGGTAAACTGTCAATTGCCATTTAAAAAACCCATACTATTCACTCAACTCTTTTCGGGAAATAACCCTCTTGTCCTTATCTGTCTTACTTCTGCCACATAGCAATGTAACCGACTCTTAACTGCCCTCTAAAATGGCCTAGTAAACCGTCTGTTCAAGGGAACAATGGCCTTCCTAGCAATACCCATATCACATGAAAGAACAAAGAAAACTCAATCAGTTACCATCATAAAGTCCTTATATTTTATAAAGGGATTAAATCTATGTGTTTATCCACAGAATATAAATTCTGGTGTTTGAAAACCTGAAATAAAAGTGAGGGTTTGTTATATGTTGTTCATATTGATTACACTCCAACTGCCATTGAAACCTTCCCTCTCTATGGTCAGTTTTGATTTTTTATATAACCGATCCTTAAATAAACATGTTACTGCACTGCAGCATACTGCTTGTGTACACAATGCCAGAAATAAAGCCAACTCAAGGCTTAGTTTCACCTGTTTAGGATAGAAATGTAATGAACCAGAATTAATGAAAAGCATTAATGACTTGACTGTACAGAGAAATATTACATCTCAGCAGTTTAGAAAAAGATGAGAGGTACATTCTAAGCAGATGTCAGTTAATATGCTTGTAATCAGCCAATATGTAGTTTACCTTGTTTCTTTACCCTTCTTCCCTTTAAGTAATTTGAAAGGAAAAATCTGAAAGCCAGATTCAAAATAAACTGACACAACCAAGTAGAAGCAAATACAGATTGGTAATTTTGAATATTCATGATTAGTGTCAATCTTTAGCTTTGATTCATAACAATCTGAAAAAGGAATCACCTGCTTTGTGTAAACAAGGCATTCATTTGATGCTGTTATTTGGCACACAGGGAGTGACTAGCTCAAAACAGCTGCTTGTGCCAGGTTTTTTTTCATTAAAAATGCTCAGAGAATATGAATCTGACATGCACCAAGATTATTTCTGGTTCACAAAAAATGAAGCATTATTTTGTTTAAAAGTATTACGAGGTAGGTGCCATTGATAAGGCCAGCATTTAATGTCTATCTCCAATTATCCTCAAGAAGATAGTGATGAGCTGCCTTCTTCAATTACTCTAGTTCATGTGATGTGGATACTTGTGATTAACCCAACAGCATATTCTAAGTTCATGATATGTACTGCCTGGTTGAATAAGGGCAGTGTAGTGTGAGGCATTAATGTGAACATGCAACCAAGATAGCTTTTACTGTCATTACAATGATAGAATTCCAATAATTGCCACTATGGACACAAACTACCAGATCTCCAAAGCTGTAGAGTTCATGTAGATTCATGATCAAAACCAACAAGGCCAAGTTCTTGAAAAAATGTTACATCTGCAATCTTATCTTGTAGAGACAGAAACAGGAATGTGTGAAAAAAAAGAAGTGCACTGGCGAACATCTATATAATTGACAAGTTCATCAGGGCTGGGAAGGTAGCCTGAATGGTGAACTGGTATCATCTGATTATTCTGCCCAACAAAGTTCAAGAGAATGTATGGACATTTTGAATTATCAGTCTCCTCAGAGAACTGTGAATACAGTGAGACAGACTAGTGAAACTTCCACAACTGTGAGAATCACAGATGCAGTTGGAGATTTTGGATGGGGAAATAGAATATAAAGGATTAATGTGAAAATGTAAATAAGGTCATTTACATCAACATTGGGAAGTGATTTCAGATCACATCTATTTAAACCAATTTTCTCTAGCAGCCATGTAGCTGAAGTGAAATTTTGATCTGTAACTTAGTTAGTGTATGTTATGATTAAATAACAGGTAACTTTTGAATCTACAACAAAAGATTACTATGATGCTTACCTGCCACTTTCTTGAACCCAATCATAGTACAGGCACTGGATGCAAAGGAACACCACTGTCTGCAAGATTCCTTCCAATAAGATCATGATATGGAACTGTTACACTATTCATTTATTGTTCCTGGGCCAGAGTCCTGAAATCCCCTTTCAAAAAGCACTATGGGGAGATTCATACCGCATGGACTGTAGTAAATCAAAGTGGCAACTTACCGACACTTTGTCCAAGGACAACAGTATTTAATTCACTTAGTAGAGTGCATTTCATTGCCAGGCCATGTTAACTTGAAATTTTTACAGATTATTTCCTGAACCCCTGCAAAATGCCATGATTTGTTTATTACAAGTCTGAGTCTGCTTCAGCTTAAATGAGGAATGAACACCAGAGTATTGGTATTAATTTGATCAATACCCAAGTCTCCCAGACAACTAACCGAACGTGGCCCTTGCCCTGTAATTGCAAGGCGAGAAAAATATTTCTTTTTCATTAAGAACATCTCACTGAAGTTTGAGGGTAATCCACATTGAATATTCTGTTATAAAAACTCTGCTCATATTTTGAAAGTCGTGATAAATTCTACCTAAGCAGTGAAGGCAACTTACAACATTCCAAAACAAATCACCACTTGCTGAAACAAAATTGGTCCCATCATCCAACATCCCATTATAAATGGATCCTTCAAAAATTCCAGGATCCACATTTGCATCTTCTTCAAACTATAATCAGTTCCATCTAGCCCAGTCAAAACTCTCCATTAAGTTTTGATTCATCTCATTTCCAGGTAAACAGACAAATAAACAGGGAATATAAAAAAAACTACTTTATCAACAAACACTCAAATCTAAAGAATGAATAAAAAAAAATTCAAATCCACAAGATATTCTACAAATACAATCATACACAATTTTAATTACCACTGCTACTGATTTCGACCTCTCAAAATATTTTCACATTTGATTGTCCTATTACCATGAATTTGATTCCATTTTGGCTTGTTTTCTTCAATTTCTTTTCGTCTTCATAAACTTAATCACTGACTTCACTGACCTTTCTTCTTAGCTGTGAAAACACAGGTGTCTTTGTAGTTCAGGTGATATTAACGCTGTTTCACAGTTTCCCCCTCCCTCAAAATGTGTCTCATCACTTAAGGAGCTAAAATAACTTTGTATTAATTCTGAATTCTCAGTTTATAAATGTACCAGTTAGCAGAAATGTGAAAACTGTTAAATGATTCTTTTTAATCAAATATTTTATGTTGCAAAGTGCATTCAAATTCAAATGTGGGTTACAAGCAATTGACCATGTGTGAATATTTTCAGACAGATTGGCAAGAGTTTCAGCATATGCATTAAAAAAAAATCTGAGCAAGGCTATTCTGAGAAGGTAAATTCACAACTGACAAATTGCACTCATGTGAGTAGGTGAAATATAATTTTGAAAATCACATATTAGGTTAATAGAGACAGATATCTAAGTGAGGAATTTTCTGTGAAAGCAGTCACAACTTGTTTTGCTACATGTCTGACATTATTCCTTCACAGCAATGACTGGCTCCTGCTTGCAGAATAAAAGAAGGAACAGAAACTAAATCTATCATGTTCAATCATTCAACTCAGAATTATTCATGAAAAACAGACGACAAGGAAGACAATTACGATCCATCCCTTACCAAGTTATACTGGTCACAAATAATAAAAACATACTGTAGAATATTAATAGAGAAACTCAACCACTTTCATTCCAAAAATATATAATGCAATAAATTTTCAATAATGAATAGCCTGGGACTTCTCTTGCTTAGCTTCTCATGCTGTGAGTTGAGTTTAAGCACGCAGACCATATCTTTGCTATTTGAAAGTACACTTATCTGGTAAAGTTATACCTACTCTTTAAAGATAACTAAATTCCAAAAAAAAAACTTGTGTCAAAATTATGGTGAATAGAAAAATCAATAACAATACTACAGAGCTTTTAGTATGTTCTTATCTTAGCAAATATTAATCTATTGATATTACATTTACATATTCTCAAACAAAAGGATGAATTTTCAGCCTGATTAAAAACAACGGCAATTTTGTTTTCTAATATAAAGGATATTTTTAATACAAGAAAAGCAAACTCAACACAGCTTCAGAGGTGGTGATGGTCTAATGTGTTATCACTCGACTATTAATTTAGAGACCCACATATTGTTCTGGGGACCAGGATTCAAAATCCCACCACGGCAGATGGTGGAATTTGAATTCAAAAGGGCAACATGATAGTTCAGCAGTTAGCACTATTGCCTCATAGCACCAGGGACCTGGGTTTGATGCCACCCTCGGATGACCGTGTGGATTTTGCAATTTTTCCCCATGTTTCCTCTGGGTGCTCCATTTCCGCCCACCTTACAAAGATGTGCAGGCTAGATGGATTGGCCATGAGAAATGCAGGGTTCAGTCTGGGTGGGATGCTCTTCAGAGTGGTGGTGCGGACTCGATCGACTGAATGGACTGCTCCCATGCAGAGATTCTATGATTCCATAACAAAAGTCTGAAATTAACAGTCTAATGATGACCACTGAACTGCTGCTAATTGTTGGGAAAAACCCACCCGGTTCATTAAAGTTCTTTCGGGAATGATACTGCTATCCTTTCTTGGTCTGGCCTATATGTGACTTCAGACACATGGCAATGTGGTTGACTCTCAAGTCTGGGCAATTAAGGATGGGCAATAAATGCTGGTCTCGCCAGAGATACCCACATCTTGTGCATAAAAAACTGATTTGGTTCCTCAAATTGTGGTACAATTAGACAAATGCTAGCAGTTATTCAGTACCTTTTACTGTATTCTTCATGTATGTTTCAGTAAACTATTCAATTGCGGTAATACATTCCGCAGATTCAGCTTTCAGCAGTGACTGACAACAGTGATAAGGAGTAGAAACCATGTATAGACTTGATTCTCTATAGCTTGGAGACTGGCAGCAAATGTATTCCCCCATCTATTATAGGAGTTGAGATCAACACATTCATCACAGAAAACCATTTAAAAGGGGAAATAAAATGCATACTTGAAGTGGTGGGAATTCTGAAATAAAACAAAATTCTAGAATTATACAGCAGTCTTGAAAAGAAAGGACAAGAAAATATTTTAAATGCAAACTATTTAATGAAATGAAAGGTTCAGCAGGATCTCTAACTATAGATCTGTCTCTTCTCTTTCAGGTGGTATCAATTGGCAGCAAATATCAGGATTCCTTGTTTTTATTTAAATTTGCTTCTTGTTACATCAGTCTTTCAACATTATCACCTTTATTATCAGTTTTCAAATTGTCTGGAGTTGAGTATTATTAGAGTACCAAAAACAATAAAGATCATCCAGTCAGCACATTTTCCTCCTCAGGTATAGCAGAAAATATTAACTTCAATAACAATACATACCCCAATGTGATTAATTGCCAATGAAAAACTTTTGAAGGATGTTAAATGTTGTAATAATGATTGTTGAAAAATGACAGTCAAATTGCACATAATTTGCTGGTCTCATGACCAACAATGTGATAACAACCAGTAATCCATTCTTGTGCTGTTATATGATGGATACATATTGATCAATGCAGTGGTGTCATGGAATATTTCACATCCAGTGAAGAGGCAAAAGAAATGAAACAAAGAATTTCAGATGCTTGAGATTTGAAAGAAATGAAAACAGAATTTTTCAGTGAAACTCAGCAGCTCTGGCAGCACCTATAAAGAGACAATAGAGTTTCAGACTGGACTTGAAGCATTAACTTGGTTTTCTCTCCACAGATAGGGCAGCATGGTGACACAGTGGTTAGCATTGGGGCCTGGATTTGATCCTACCAATGGTTGACTGCCGTTGAGTAATTCACACATTCTCCCTGTGTCTATGGCGTATCTGCTGTGGGTGCCATGGTTTCCTCCCACAATCATAAAGATGTGCAAATTGGGTCGATTGGCCATGTTACATCACCCTACAGTGTCCAGGGATGTTCAAGCTAGCCATGAATTAGCCATGGTAAACAAGCAGTTATGAGGATGGGGTGGGTCTAGGTGGGACGCTCTTTGGAGGATTGGTGCAGACTCGATGGGCCAAATGGCCTATCTGTGAACTGCGGGGATTCTATGATTCTATAGATGCTGCCAAACCTGCTGGGTTTCTCAAGCAGAAAGGTAGAATGAACTTTGGTCTCACATATCAATCAAATGTCAGCACTTCTGACAATGTTACTCTAATCTAATATTGCACTGTAGCATCAAACTAGACATTCAAACCTTTATATTGAGATTTGCAACTGCATAAGTGAGTGTTACCACTGAGCAATGGCTAACACTTTGTGCTTTAATGTGATTGAAAATCTTTTAATATATTACCCAAGATGTTTGGTTGAATGCCATTTTAATGCAGCGTGTGTTTACAAACCATCTGTTCACAGGTTTTTCATGACAATTAAAGAGCAAGCTCATATTGAAATAACAGACATTAGATTTTATTATAAATTTTGACCACAATTTTAGAAACGTCCATGTTAACAAAACTAAAGCATCTTTCACAACCAGGAAGATGTAACAAAATGTTTTACAGTCATGAAGCGCTTTTGAAGTGTATTTCCTGCTGCAATGTAGCAACAACAAGATGCACAACAAGGTTCCACAAACAGCAATGTGATAATGGTAACATAATCTGCTTCACTTAGTGGGTGGGAGATAAATTCTGGCCAGCGCTCCAGGAACAATGCCCATGCTCTTTTTCAAAGAAATGTCATTATGGGAGGAAGTGAGGACTGCAGATCAGAGTCAAAACGTGTGGTGCTGGAAAAGCATAGCAGGTCTGGCAGTATCCGAGGGGCAGGAGAGTCGACATTTTGAGCATAAGCTCTTCATCAGGAATGAGGGGGTGACACAAGGGGACTGAGAGATAAAGGTGGCGGGTAGGGAGGCAAACGTAACAGGGAATGCGATAGGTAAATGAAGGTGGGGGATTTTGGTGGTAGGTCGGAGAGGAGGGTGGAGTGGATAGGCAGGACAGTTCGAGAGGGCAGTGCTGTTAGTTGGGTTAGTTGTTTAGTGCGTGTCCCCCAGAGATGTTCTCTGAAATGCAGAAGGTCCCAAAGGATCCTTCCACATCTGACAGAGGCTTACCTGTACTTTCAAATTTGTCATCCACTGTGTCTATTGCTCCCGATGTGGTCTTCACTACATTGGGGAGACAGGACGCCAATGCTAAACTTGTGGAACGTTTCAGAGAATATCTCTAGGATACATACTCTAAACAACGCCACTGCCCTGGGGGCGAACACTCTAGCTCCTCCTCTTATTCCACCAAGCACATGCAAGTCCTGGGTCTCCTCCGCCGCCAAACTCCAGCCACCCGACACCCGAAGGAAGAACGCCTTATCTTCTGCCTTGGGACCCTCCAACCACATGGGATTTCAACAGCTTCCTCATTCCCCTCCCCCCCACCCAGCCTATCCCAGATCCAACCTTCCAACTATGCACCACCCTCTTAAACTGCCTTATCTATCAATCTTCCTTCCCACCAAACCACTCCAACCTCCTCTCTGACCTATCACCATCAACCCCCACCTTCACCTATCTATCACATTTCCAGCTACCTTCTGCCCAGCCACACCACACTCCCTGCTTATCTTTGAGCCCTCTTGGGCCACCCCCTGATGAACAGCTCATGCTTGAAACATCTACTCTCCTGCTCCTCAAAGGCTGGCTGATCGACTGTGTTTTTCCATACCACACTTTTCAGCTGAGATCTTTTGAAATCCATGCAAGAGGACAGATGGAAGCTTGATTGTAGTTCTTTGTGAACACAATACGGCACTATTATCCAAAATTAAATCCATGTTGTTTAAATCACAATTTATTACCACTAACTCATTTATATTTTAAATCACAAGCTATATATTATTCCAATATGGTATATTCTCCATGGTTAAATTACTCACACAACAGCTGGAAATTAAAGATGTGCATGCATATTTGCTTTGTGAGAAAATGTGGAAAAAAAAGTGCAATATATTTTATACTGTTACCATACATCATGAATTCTTCAGCCCTTTCATGACCCATTATCCTGGCAATGAAAACTTTCTTTTCATTGTTAGTTCTCTTGCAAGTTTATCCAACCACTCAGTTCTTGCCTTTATCATATTCATCACTGATCATGTTCTGACCTCATATGGATGTACACTCATTACCAAAGCTGTCATCTAGACATAGTTTCTCTTCATCATTGTAATTTATGCTGAAGCCAATTGATAAAGTAGAAAAGCAGATGTTAATCTTTTACTTCAGTGATTTATTTACAGAATGCAATATTATAAATGTCTGTCTCAGTCTTAACCAACATTCTCGTCCCAAATAATTTTCTTAATGTTCTTTCAAGAAATCAAAACTAACAAGTAGGCTAATTAGAAAATTGATACCCCCTCAAAAGGGGCATTGTAAAATAAAAATGTAAAGGGAGACTTATCAAATTGTGGGCTACATCTTAAAGTATTTCGGCTCCTTCAGAATTGTACTAGCTTTGGAAGGACTTCCAATGCGAAACCCAGAACGTTTTTGCACTGTATCTTTCCAACTTACCATATTAACTGCCAACAGCGCATTCCTGATGAAGGGCTTTTGCCCAAAGCATCAATTTTTCTGCTCCTCGGATGTTGCCTGACCTGCTGTGCTTTTCCAGCACTACACTGATCTTGACTGCCAACCCCACCTCCTTGCCAACCAGTTCCAGCCTCATTTTACCATGTGCCATTCAACAACTCACTATTCAGTGGATATCCAGGAATTCATCAGATCCCTTATGCCCGTGCCATCTTAAAAAGCCTGCTGTACATCTGCCAATTATTATTAGTCCAGAGATGCCCTGCCTATCTCCTGACATTTTCCCTGTACACAACAGATAAGGAGAAATTGGTGCCCTATGTGCAGTTGATGCAATAACTCCAGAGGCTGGTATCCCATCACCAAGTCACCCTTCATTTACACATGAACAGTCCTTGGCTACAGTATTGCTATATAGTGTCAGGCACCAGAGCTTCAGTAAGTCTGGCACTCACCCTTTTTATATGTCAACTAGGGCTCCCTGATCGATCCAGTTGGCTGACCTCAATACTGGCATGGAGAGGTTTTGCTGGACAGGGTGTTGCTGGGCAGAACATCCTCTTCTCCTAGAACCAGCAATGAAAACTATGAGCTCAGATCATGCCAGACTGATCTGAGGTTGCCACTTGGATTAAGGCAGTCTCAGCCATCTGGACGAATGCACAAGGTGGTGGTCAATGACAATACCAAATGCCACCATCTGCTCTCTGATACTCACTTTATCTCTGCTAGTGTATCCACCTTCCATCAAAGCTCATTTCGACAATTCTCACTATTGCATACAATTTCAACACACTACTTACTCTCACCCACCCCAACTCCCAAACACCACTAACCATACATATCCTCTACACTTCCTACTCTCTTACACAGGTCACATTACCAGCGTAATTGCACCATTCACTTTCACCTGCCTCTCTCCATTCCAAGGGTGAAAACAGCTCCCACTAGCACAGAAAGATTCATGATGGGTGGTAGGCTACTTGCAATATGACTGCTCACTCTAAATGAACATTATCCTGATTCTGACAGCCTCGTGTGGCTAACTGACCACTGCAAAGCCCCTGCACTGTATCGGAGTTGGCACTTGACGGACTGTACTAGAACCGCCTGATTGAAAGCTATCCCTTGACTTGACTGAGATCTGCTGACAACCATGATGAGCTTCCGCCATATGCATCTGAGCTAAACAGCAAGACTGGACAGAAGTAATATGAACAGGGTGTCTTCTGGCTGAGGGGGCCAAGTGCAAAAGGTAAGACAAAGTAGGAATGCTGTGAGCATTCAAGTAGACTCACATTGAGTGCTATTGCAGTGAGTGAAGAGCCTGAAAATGTAGCCTAGTCCAGTCTATGTGTTGGGTATATGTCCCTGAATGCACAGTAAGCAGATTGAGTTGCTTCAGCCTGGCAGATCTGATATGTCGAAGCATCTTATAAATGGATTACAGATATGCCATGACGGTCTAAGGAGCGGTCATGTATCAGGTGCTAATGGCAGTCTGTTGCAGGTGTGCATTGAGCCCTCAGATTTTGATGCTTGATTTTCAACATGAAGGTTGTTTGGAGTAAGCAGCAAGCTGAAGTTGCCAGATTCCTGCTATGATTTCTATATTGAATTTTCCTAACATCTAGCTTGTTCACAAGTTTGCTAAGATAGAAAGCTGACTTTTAATGATGGGAGTTGGGCCATCAGCAAGGCATTTAACAAGTTATATTTTTCCTTAATTGGTAACTTACTGCTGCCAAGCAAAAAAACTCACCATGCTGTTTGTGTAAAGTACAAAAGATGGTGCAAGATGCTGCCAATGGAATTTGGTCTTGCTGGACCTGTCTGGCTCTGACTTCGCCAGAGTCAAAGTCACTGAGACCCCGATAAGAATCTGCTTATGATTATATTTATACTTGCTCAAGATATTTAATCAATGCTCACCCCCATGATATAATTAACTTTAATAAAACAATTAACAAACAATTTAGAGTCCCCTCTCTTCTTTAGATTTAAACTTTATAACACAAACCGGTAAGATGGCAGCGGAGTAGGATGCTTCAGCCGGAGCTCCTCCGCTCTGCATGTTGTTTTTCATTCATTTTTGCGCCTTCTCCCCGCATCGGACACCCGGCCCCAGCCTCGAAATCACGAAGCAGGGTCGACGGAGATGCCAGTGGCCAGAGCAGGAATGCTAATGACCAGAGGTTCAAAGCAGGTATGCCGACCAGTGGCCTAGTGCGGAGCGTGGCAGCATCAGTGGTCAGACCATGTGGGCCCCTTGTATTGGTCTGCTGCAGAGAACCTTTGGAGAGAGACTGTGATTTCTGTCTTTTTAACTTTGCTTCTTGTTTTTTCTGACATATGGTCACATTGTATATGGCTGGAATGTAACTTTTCTTCATTTCTCTAATCTGTAACTAAGGATTGTACCTAGGTATCGCTGTACCTAAGATGGTGCTGTAAGTGACGACTTATAAACTTCTCTGTACTTATTTGAGTATATGCGACAATAAAGCTAATTCAATTCAAACAACACTTCAAAACAAATCAAAGATAGAGAGACAAATGATTTTCAATATACTACACACCACTTCATAGTAAAATATGTCCTTCTTCAAGAAGGTCCAATAGTCTCTTTGTCTTAGCATTCCTTTGTATAAAGCAATCTGATAGTTGTTGACTTGCATCAACTTAACTTAGTGATTTCTTTCTAGCTTCTATTTTACACTAGCAAGGTCAATACATAACCTTTTCTTATACTCAACTTTCTCAAATGTACATGATCCCATGACTGTTTTTTGTACAAAGGTATGTGGAACATTTACTGCCCATTCCTAATTAGTCTAAAGAAGGTGATGGTGAGCTGCCTTCTTAAACTGCAGTAGTTAGCATAAGTGCAGTTGGGACATGTTTTCCAGAATTACAACATGATACTGAGACGACAATATAGTTGAGTCCAGACAGCATGCAACTTGGAGAAAAACTTGCACATGGTGATATTCACATGCATCTCCTTCCCTTCTCCTCCTAGATGTGTAGGTTGGGGGTATGGAAGGTACTCCTGAAGAAGCTTTGATGAGTTTTCACAAAGCATCTTGCAGATGGTATGTACATACTGCTGCCATTGGCATCAGGTGAAGAGGCTGATTATTCGAGTTGGTAGATAGGGTGCCAATCAAGAATGCTGCTTTGTCCTTCATGATGTCAAGCTTCTTGAATATTCTTAGAGAATCCCCATCCAGGCAAGTGGAAAGCATTCCATCGCATCCGATTTCCGCCTTGTAGATGGTGGCACGGTTTGTGGAAACAGGAGATGTGTTAGTTGCTGTTGAATTCCTAATCTCTGACCTGCCCCTGTAGACACAGTATTTATATAACTGGCCTAGTTCAGCTTTTGGTTAATGGCACCCCCTCAAATGTTGGAGGCTGAAGATAGAATAATGGGTAATGCCATTGAATATCAAAGGGCAATTGTTAGATTCAATCATTTTGTTAGAGATGGTGATTCATGCCACACAAGTAGCAGGCAATGTTATTTGCCATTTATTGGCTGAAGTCTGGGTATTGTCCAGGTCTTGCTGCATATGGACACTGACTGCTTCAGTGTTTGAAGAGTAACAAAGTGTGCTGAACATATGTGCTCATCAGTGAATACCCCTATTTTTGGCCTTAAGATGGAGGATAGCTTGTTGATTAAACAACAAAAGACATTTGGTCTAAGTACCCTACCCTGAAGAACTCCCAAAGTGATGTCCTGGGGCTAAGATGATTGATGTCCAACAACCACAAAAAATCTTTCTTTGCAGCAGGTGTGACTCCAAAAAGCAGAAAGTTTTCCCTAATTCCAACTGAATCTAGTTTTGCTTGGGCTCCTTGATGCTATACTTGATCAAATGCAACCTTTATGTTCTAACTGTCCAGTTAGCTCAGTTGGTTAGAGCGTGGTGCTAATAATGCCAAGATTGTGGGTCGATCCCTGTATGGGCCATTGACATTAAGAATTTAAGCTTTGGAAGAGGCTGAACAGCTTAGGGCTGTTTTCCTTGCAGAGGCTGAGGGGTGACCTTATAAAGGTTTATAAAATGGATAGGATGAATAGACAAAGTCTTTTCCCTGGGGTCGAGGAGTCCAGAACTAGAGGGCATAGGTTTAGGGTGAGAGGGGAAAGATATAAAAGACACCTAAGAGACAACGTTTTCCATGCAGAGGAATGAGCTGCCAGAGGAAGTGGTGGAGGCTAGTACAATTGCAACATTTAAAAAGCATTTGGATGGGTATATAAAGAAGAAGGGTTTGGGGGGATATGGGCTGGATGCTGGCAGGAAGGACTAGATTGGGTTGGGCTATCTGGTTGGCACGGATGGGTTGGACCGAAGGGGCTGTTTCCGTGCTGTACATCTCTATGACTCTATGTCAAGATCAGTCACTACCATTTCATTTTTGGAGTTCAACATTTCTGTCCAATTTTGGATCAAGGGTGTGATAAAGCCAGGGAATTGAGTGATCCTGGCAAAAACCAAACTGAGTGACAATGAGAAAGTTATCCTTTTGCAAGCGTGCTCTGATGATATAGAAACAGTGGGGATTAGCTGAATTGGATTTGTTCTACTTTTTGTGCACAGGACATACCTGTCATTTTCTGGATTGATGGGTAGATGCCAATGTTGTAACTGTCCTGGAACAACATGACTAAGAGCAAAGGTAGTTTCAGAGCTCAAGCCTTCAGTGTTATTACAAGAAAGTTGTCAGGGTAGTGTTTGCAGTATCCAGTGTCTTCAGCTGTTTCCTGACAATCACATGGGGTGAATTAAATTGGTTGAAGATAGGCATAGATGATGCTGGACACCTCAGAAGGAGATCGAGATGGATCATCCCTCAACACTTTAGATTGAGGATAGATACAAATATTTCTGCCTTGTCTTTTGCACTTCAGTGCTTGGCTTCCCCATCAGTGAGGATGGGATACTTGTGGAATCCTCACCTCCAGTTAGTTTTTCAACTGTCTTCACTATTCACAATTGGATATAGCAGGATTGCAGAGCTTAGATTTAATCCATTGGTTGTAGAATTGCATAGTCCAGTCCACTGCATGATGTATCTGTTGTTTGTACTTTGTGAATCAGGGTTGATCTTCCATCCTGATATTAATGGCAAAATGGAGAATATAATGGGTCATCAAGTTAAAGATTGTTATCGAATATAATTCTACTCATTGTGATAGCATGCAGCACCTCATCGATGCCCTGCTCAGAGTTGCTTGACTCATCTGAAGTCTGTTCAGTTAGAATGGTGCTTTTGCCACACAACATGATGGAGGATAAACTTGATATGAAGATAGGACTTCACCTTCACAAGAATTACAGTGCTCATTCCTAATGATATTGTTATGGGCTGGTGTATTCACAACAGTTAGACTCCCTTGCTGCCATAGGTGGTGTAAAACCTGCACCCACACCTCCTTCCAAGGCCCCAAATGATCCTTCTATATCCGGCAGAGATTTTCCTGCACATCCAAAAGGGCTCTTGCCCAAAACATTGATTCGCCTGCTCCTCAGATGCTGCCTGACCTGCACCCCACTCTCAACTCTGATCTCCAGCATCTGCCGTCCTCACTTTCTCCTAGCTCAACTACTGGTGTCTCTACTTGCTCTCAATGGGGTCTCCTCTACATTGGGAAGACAGGACACCAACTTGCAGAACATTTCAGGGAACATCCCTGGGACATAGGGACCAAACAATCCCACTGCCTTGTGGCCAACCACTTCAACCCTCCCTCCCACTCGGCCGAGGACATGCAAGTTCTGGGCCTCCTCCACTGCCAAGTCCAAGCAACCCGACGCCTGGAGGAAGAATGCCTCACTTTCCGTCTTGGCACCCTCTAACCATATGGCATCAATGTCTATTTCATCAGTTTCCTCATCTCTCCCCACCCCATCCCTGATCCAACCCTCCAACACAGCACCGCCATCTTGAATTGTCCTACCAATCCATCTTCCTTCCCACCTATCCACTCCATCCTCCCTCTGACCTACCACCGTCACAACCCCCCCCCCCACCACCTCCATCTACCTATCGCCTTCCCATCTACCTCCCCACTGGCCCCACCCTCCTATTTATCTCTCAGCCTCCCCCCAACATTCCTGATGAAGGGTACATGCCCGAAACACCAATTCTCCTGCTGCTCGAGTGCTGCCTAACCTGCTGTGCTTTTCTAGCACCACACTTTTTGAATCTGATCTCCAGTTCTCAGTTTCTCCTGCTGATGATGACATCAACTAGATTTTTCCTTTTTGTTGGTTCCCCCTACAACATGCCAAAGATGCAGCCCAGCAGCTGTCCTTTCAGGATTTGAGCAACTTGGTCAGTAGTGGTGTAAGCAAGTATTTCCGGGTGACAGATATTGAAGTTTCCTACCCAATGTACATTCTGTCCTCTCAACATCCCCAGTGTACCTTCAAGTGTTGTTAAAAATGGAAAAGTATTCATCTGCAGGAGTGGCAAATGGGTGGCAAGCATAATATTTCCTTGCCTGTGGTCACCTGACACTGTAAGACTTCATTAGATCCACTGTCATTGTTGAGGACTCCCAAACTCCTTCCCTACTGTTTACCATTATGTTGCAGGTTTCACTCCATTATTTAGACTTTATAGCAATTTGAAACAAATGGCTTGCCAGGTCATTTTAGGAGTCAGTTGTTGTTATTGTTCTGGTGTATATAAGCAAGAGCAGGTAAGGATAGCCAATTTAACTTCTCCAAAATATATCAGTGAAACTAGTAAGTATTTCCAATGATTGACAACACCATATTCTGTGGTATTCAATAAAATCTATTCCTGAGCTGTTCCTGCTCATAAAAGGAACAAGAACAGAGGGCATAGATTTAAAGTGATGTAGAAAAGAAACAAGAGTGATGTGAGAAAAACCTTTTTGCTCAGTGAGTAGTTAAAGTATGGACTGCAGCACTTGGAAGAGAGGTGCAGCCAGATTCAATTGATGGATTCAAGAGGGCTTTGTATATCAATAGTGTGCAAAGGGTATGGAGAAAAGTCAGGAGATCAGCACGAGGCATTAATGCTCTTTTGAAGACCCGGAGCAGGCACTGTGGGCCAATGGTCTCCTCCTTGCTATCACACTGTAATTCTTTGAAACCTCTCTTTTTGATTTGAATTTCCTCTAAAACATTTGAGAAGTAAAATCCTACATTTATTGTTTCTACAATACATTTTCCATTCTCACCCATTTCGAATATTATAAAACAAGTCGTGGTTGAATTCTCATCTAGAAGTTTGGTATATGATGCATCATTGAAAATGAACAATTTCATGCCCTTTGGAGCTCCCAAAGCTGAAAATTTGAGTACAATTTCTCTATTTAATTTTTAAACAGTTTATTTTCATTTAAAATATCTTCAAACAGAATGTGTTTCATCATAGTGCAATGTTCCACTATATCAAAACAAACATCGCCACTTTTCTGAGTGCATAATTACTTCAATTATCCAATTAGATTTCAAACAATTTGCTTCTTTTTTAGATGTAGCATCATTTTTGTGGTCGTCTTGCATGATCTGTTGGGATATGAGTAAAACTTCCTCTCTCCGATTATTGGTATAAGGTTGCCTTTGACCTATCCTGCTCTGTTTATAAGCTGATACATTTCAAAGCCTCCAAAGCCTGACTTCCTATCTTAAATTTCCCTTTAATCTTGTTCAGAATACATTACTGAAATTTTGCACTGAAAATCAATGGTATGCATCATAAAGGTGCCCGAGAGATTTTGAGAATAGAACATTGCTACACCAACTTTGAGTTGAGTAAAGCCTACTTTCACCAAGACAGATCAAACTGAAAAATAGCATTTCCTCAATGAATCATTAAATCCATTTCTGGAATTGCTGAACTTAGAGCTTCCTTAATACAGTGCTTGCCTTTTATTGAGGCTTCAAAAACATTTCTCTTGACTAATCTATGTTCCCACGAATATGTGACTAATAACTAAAAACATTTAGAACATAGAACAATACAGCGCAGAACAGGCCCTTCAGCCCTCTATGTTGCGCCGACCTGTGAACTATTCTCAGCTCGTCCCCCTACACTATCCCAAAATCATCCATGTGCTTATCTAAGGATTGTTTAAATCTCCCGAATGTGGCTGAGTTGCCTACATTAGCAGGTAGGGCATTTTACAACCTTACCACTCTCTGTGTAAAGAGCTTTCCTCTGACATCTATCTTAAATCTATCACCCCTCAATTTGTAGTTATGCCCTCTCGTACAAGCTGACGTCATCATCCTCAGCAAAAGTACTTCACTGTCTACCCTATCTAATCCATGTTACTTTTCCTGCCATGGAAGAGTTGTGTCTTGATCTCCAGATCAGTCTTCAAAGCTTTGCTTCAGTTTTCTGAGTCCCATCTGCAAGGATCTTTTCCATATATATTAGACTGGCTGTTTTCGATTTGGCACGTAAGAGTAGACACCAAATCCCTTACAAATATCCAAATATTTTTATTTGCCTTTCATTTATTCAGCTTCTAATTTCTTGCATGCTGTTGTTTTTGAACATCCCATTATGAAAGTTATTCCATAACTTTTCAGAATATACGCAATCGACAACTTTTGCATCTAATAGGGAATTGCGCAATACCAAAAGCAGGATCAACAAGATTGTATGTATTTTTCACTGGAACTCACATAACATTCAACATAAAAAGCAGACCTTGCAGAAAACAGATGCCAAAACCTACTTTATGTTATTTTACAAACAACTAAGTAGGCAAAAATCTGCAAAGGCTTGTGAAAATTTAAAGGAAAGAATATCTAACAAGACTGCTACTTCTTAAGTGTAAATAAAAAACCTCTTCCTCCTCTAGTCCTATCACAAATATCTATTTTGGAGTGAAACATCAATAACTATTTGCAATTGGTTATGTTAAAAACATCCAGTCAAGCTCAACAAAGCACCAATACAGGCTCAACATGGTGAGCTACAACCCTGCTGGCCAAACATCAATTGTCGGAAGAATGCTGCAATCTATAACAAAGGATATGATAACAGGACACTTTGAAAATAATGGTAGCATTGGACAGACTGAACGTGGATTTGTAAAACAGAAATCATGTTGAACAAACCTGGTCAAGTTTTTTTGAGGATGCAACTGGCAGAATAAGAGAGACAACTAGTACATGTGTGACATTTAAATTTGCAGAAACTTTTTGAGAAGGTCCCATACAATGTTAACAAACAGAATTAGACAATACTGAATTGGGTGGAATTTATTGTCATGAACTGAAAACTGGTCAACAGACAGAAAACAGAAAGCAGGAATAAATGCATCATTTTCAAGCTGTGACTAGTGGGGTACTGCAAGGATCACTGCTCAGGCCCAACTTGTTCACAATCTATAGAAATGCTTGGATGTGGGGATTAAACATATTTCCCAGCTAACAAATGACTCAGAACTAGGTAAGACTGAGAGTAGTGAGGAGGATGCAAAGACACTTCAAGGGGATTTTGAGAAACTATGTGAGTGGGCAAACATTTGGCAGATGAAAAGCAATATTAGAAGAGGATTTGAACATAGGAGCAAATATGTCCTACTACAGTTATATAGAACATTGGTAAGACTATACCCACAGAATTGTTTTGGTTTTCATACATAGAGGTATATCTTACCACAGAGGGAGTGCAATAAAGGTTAACCAAACTAATTCCTAGAATGGAGAGATTGTCCTATAAGAAAAGATCAAATAGGCTGAGCCTATATTCTGATGTTTAAAAGAATGAGAGATGTATATTTGAGCAAGAACATAATTCTTATATTGATCAACAGAATAGATGCAGGAAGGATGACACCTTGGTTGCAGGGTCTAGTATCAGGGAACAAAGTATCAGCATAAATGGCAGGCTGTTTAGGGCTGAGACGAGGAGTAATTTCTTCCCTTGGAGTCTTTGGAATTTTCTGCTCCAGAAGGCAGTGGGAGGTCAGTCATTAAGCATGTTCAAAATTGAAACTGACAACTTTCTGCATATTAAAAACATCAAGGAAACAGGGACAAGGCAGCTCTTGATGTGGAAGAGCTGCTACGCTCATTGAAAGTAGACAGGCAGGAGGCTGGAGGAACAGAGTAAGCCAGGCAGCATCAGGAGGTGGAGAAGTCAATGTTTCAGATGTAATCCTTCTTCAGGACTGGGGGTGGGTATAGGGGGAACTGCAGATAAACGGAGTGGTGGGGGCAGGGTGGTGAAATGGGGATAGGTGAAGGTAGAGGATATGACCTGGTTGGTCAATGGGAGGAATGAATGTGGTGGTTGGCTGGGAGAAGTGGGTGAGGGGAAGGGACTGGGAAGGCAGTTGGGGGATGGGAAGGGAGGATATTTGAAATTGGAGAACTCAATGTTAAGTCCTCCGGGCTGTAGGCTGCCCAGACAGGACAGTACTGTTCCTCCAATTTGTGGTTTGGTTTGTTGTGGCAATGGAGGCGGCTAAGGATGGTCATGTTAGAAAGGGAGTGGGAAGGGGAATTAAAATGGATGGTGACTGGGAGGTCCAGTCAGTTCCTGCGGGCCCGCTGAGATGCTCGGCAAACCATTCCCTAAGTTCACGTTTGGTCTCCCCAATGTACAGAAGACCACATCAGGGGCACCTATACAGCAAACTAGTTTGGAGGAGAGGCAGGTGAACCTCTATCTCACCTGGAAGGTCTGTTTGGGGCCCTAGATGGAGGTGGGGGGCAGTGGTGTTCCAGCAGGTTTTGCATCTTTTCAGATTGCAGGGGAAGATACCCTGAAATGCTCATTGAAAGGCTTACTTCTGCTCCTATTTCTTATGTTCTTAAGGCAGTGTAGGTTGCCGGTTTAAACCCCTTTCCATTACATTCAACTCTTGTTATCAGTACTTTCCACATGGCAATAGCCAAATGGGAAGTACAAACTTTTACCCACAAGGAGATTAAAAAGTTTAAAAAATAAAACCAGCCATTTTTACTTCCTCATATAATCATTTCAAAAGTTACATTGGAGAATTTTGGAGAGTTGACTGTATAGCAGTTTTAATGGGTGCATAAGCTTTGGCTTTTTTGGAAAATGGTGCAAAGAATTGGAGGATAAATATAATCTAAACAGAAAATTCAGGCAGCAGAGTTGGAAAGACATTATTATATCTGACAAGATATCAGTCAGCCTTATGAATCCATGATTCTTTATACAAGTTCTACAATCCAAATGTTAACAAAGGATGCTACTCCTAACCTAGTTATATAAACTTCAGCTTTGGGCATTTCAGGTTTTTTTTACTCTTAGTTACTTTTATTGTGAATTTGGGCTTAAAGGAACACAAAGGCTGCAGCATAGCACTGGATGACTTGGCCCTTCCTCCTCAACTCCTCCCAACTCTAACTGTTTGCAGCTGTTGATGGCCAGCATTCTCTTTGATTGATTGATAGGCTCCACACTCCAGTCTCAGCGCAATCTCCTTTGTGGTCTTAGCCCTTTATTAAAACATAAGCTGTGCCTGCTCATCATAACCACTCTGCTTTAGCTCATAACACTTGTTATCCTGTTTGTATAAAGAATCCTTTCTCTTCTGGTATTGAAAAATCTTACTAGGCTGGTGTCTGCGACATTTCTCTGGGTCTTTGGTACATTGACCTCATCGTCTCAGCCTTATTGCTGATCTTAAGCAGGGCCATTGCAAAGTTGATACAATTTATTTCAAGAAATGGTTTTGTACTGTTCGAAAAGCTGACAATTCATAGCATTTGAAACAAGGTATAATGGCAGCTCAGTACAATTAACCAATAGGAGAGTAATGATCATTGACAAACTCATACTGATTAATTTGCATATGTGTGAAATAATGCAACTACTTGTAAACTTAGCACTGAGCGGGCCACATGCCAAGCTTCTCCTGACTGCATTTCCACGTGAATATAAGAAGTTAGTGAATAGTTGTGAAGTTACTTGGAAACCTGTCAATTATTTTTGGAGTTGCTAATTTACTTTAACTAGAGAGAGAATCTTAAAAGAGAAGGCACTAAATCTATACAGAAGAAAGATGATATTTTCTTTGTGGGACAGATGGTCCTACTGGTTTTGAATGAAATGTATTTGCAGCTGGGCAGGGATTGCTGTCTGCTTTCCAGGGAACACGAGCACTGCTGAGAGTTGTGCCAAGTATAGTTATATGAGAAAGCTGCAGCTGCAGGCTTTAGAAAGAGAGGTGGAAGAATAAATTTATACGTAAAAAATGCGCTCAAAACAAAATCTAACAAAGAATAAGGATCTGTTGAAAAAGAGGACCATTCTATCTAAGATGCCAGTATTCAGACCTTTCCACTGTGGTCTAATCCAGAAATTGGAAGTCTTGTTGCCAAGTTCTTTCACCAGATACAGCACCTATCATTTTCACAAGGACAGGGTTGCATTTTGTAGAGGTAGCTGCCCATAGAAGTAATGCAGTTGTGTCCACTCATATTTCATTTTGATGACATGGATGTCTAAAACACGAAGTGCACAGACTACATGATATAGGAATAAGTCTGACTTTCATGGATTTGTTTAGATAGCCAAGGCACCCCTTTTGGAGAGGTAAGCTAAGAGATATAGTACAGGGCGAGTTTTGGGGGAGTTCAGGTGCTCTTTGGGATTGCCAAACGTATACATGAACATACGTAAAAAGTACACAGAACTATGAAGCTCACTTAAAATGCCAAAAACAAATGTAAAAAATCTGAAGACCAACTGTCAAAAGCAACTGTCAAAGCTGTCAAGAAGAACTGTCAAAAGCTATTTTCAAAGGGAGCCATCAACCTGAAAAGGCATTTAAACACATTGCCATTTTAACCTTTAGAAAAGAGAATGTCTGGAGTTTTTAAAAAGATATATGGTATTTTCCTTCACCTGTCTGTTTTTATTCATTCATAAGATGTGGGTATCACTTGCTGGGCAAGATTTATTGCTCATTTTTATTTGCTCTTGAGAAAGTAGTGGCAATCTGCCTTCTTGAATCATTGTGGGTTCATCTGCAGCTCATGAACTACAATGTTATAGAGGAGGGTCTTCTCAGATGTTGACCCAGCAACACTGAGATATAGTTGTAAGTCAGGAGAGTTTAGTGGCACGGAGGTGAACATGCAAGTAATGGTATTCGTATGTATTCGCTACTCTGGTCCTTCAAAATGGAAGTGGTTGCACATTTAGAAGGTACTGACAGCTGATCTTTCCTGAATTTCTAAAGTGCATTTTGTAGACGGTAGACATTGCTGCTACTGGGAATAGTGGATAGTGGAGGGTGTGGATTTTTGTGAAGGTGGTGCCAATCGATGTAGCTGTTTTGTCTTGAATAGTGTTAAAGTTCTAATGTGGTGTTGTTATCCTGACTTATCCTTCCACTCCAACCCCAACCTCACCATCAAAATAGCTGACAAGGGAGGCACGGTAGTAGTTTGACGCACTGACCGGTACCTCACCAAAGCCACATGCTAACTTGCTGACACCCCTCCTACTGCCCCCTCGATCACAACCTGACTTTTCATCAAGAAACCATCCACAATCTCATTGCCTTGGGAGATCTTCCAACCACGGCCTCCAGTCTCATAGTTCCCCAAACCCGCACCACCCATTTCTAATTTCTTCCTGAAATTAATAAACCTGACTGCTCCAGTCGACCGATCATCTCTAACTGCTCCTGCCCCACTGAACTAATCTCAATTCCATCCTGCCCTCTTTAATCGAGGAACTCCCCACCTATGTACAGGACACCATCCAAACCATGCACCTTCTTCATGATTTTCAGTTCCCCAGCCCCTACCACCTCATTTTGATCATGGACATTCAGTTTCTTTCAACCTGCATCCCCGATGAGGGGGGCCTCAAGGTCCCCAGTCTCTTCCTCTCCCGCAGACCTAACCAGTCCCCCTCCACTGACGCTCTCATCCGCCTGGTGGAACTGGTCCTCATCTTTAACAACTTTTCCCTTCAATCCTCCCACTTCCTAGTATCTGCATGGGTCCAAGCTATGCCTTCCTCATGGCGCAGTCCCTCTTCTGCAGCTGCACTGGCACCATCCCCCACCTTGTTCTCCACTACATCGATGACTGTATCAGCGCTACCTCGTACTCCCAGGAGCTTGAACAGATCATCCACTTCATCCACACATTCTAGCCTGATGTCAAATTCATGTGGACCATCTCTGACACCTTACTCCCCTTCCTGGACCCCTCAGTCTCTATCTCCGGTAACCAACTCAGCACTGACATCTATTACAAAGCCACTGACTCCAACAACTACTTCGATTATAGCCCCCTTGAAAAAATGCGATCCCAATTCCTCCACCTCCATCGTATCTGCTACCTGGATAAGCAATTCCACTCAAGGACATCCCAGATGCCCTCCTATTTCAAGGACTGCAATTTCCCCTCTCCTATGATCATAATGCCCTCAACCATATCTCTTTCATTTTCCACACGTTTGCCCTCAAACAAAACTGCCCCAAGCACAAGGGTAGGGTACCCCAGTCCTCATATTCCATCCCACTAATTCCAGGTCTAACACATCATCCTCTGCCATTTTCGCCACCTGCAGTCTGACCCCACCACCAAAATGAGGTTTCCCTCGCCACCCTCATCTGCTTTTCGCAGGGATCGTTCTCTCTGCGACTCCTAGTTAGTTCCACACTCCCTACCAACCCTTCCTCCACACCCGAAACCTTCAACGGCAGCAGCAGAAGGTGCAGAACCTCCCCCTTCATCTCCGACCAAGGCCCCAAAAAAATCATTCCAAGTCTGGCAGAGATTCTCATGCATTTCCTCTTACCTGATTTATTGCACTTTGTTGTTTCTTCTGATACGGTCCCCTCTACATCGGGCAGACTGAGTGCAAACCCAGGGACCAGTTTAGGGAACATTATGGTCCATATATTCCAATCAACCACTCTTTCCGGTCACCATCCATTTCAACTACTCCTCTCATTTCAGCAACAATATGTCAATCCTGGGCCTCCTCCATCGTCTACACAAGACCACATGCAAACTGGAGGAAGAACATCTCATCTTCTGCCTCAGGAGCTCACAACTATACAGCCTTAACATAGAATTCACCAGCTTCCAAATTTTCACACATTACCTCCCACCACCAACTCATCCCACGTCCAGCCCTCCCTGCCTATCCCACCTACTTAACCTGATCCTACTTGTCCATCTTCCTTCCCATCTAACCACTCCAATTTTCCCACTGACCCATCATCGCCACCTCCTACCTATTGCTATCTCACCCACAATTCCCCTATCCTCTCCCCCTCTATTTATTTCACAACCCCTTTCCCTGCCCCAGTCCTGATGAAAGATTCCCATCTGAAACATCACCTCCTCTTCTCCTCGGATGCTGCTTAACCTGCTGTGCTTTTTCTAGTTCTACTCTTTATCCACCCATTTAGATGGTGGACAGGGTTTGGGAAGTGAGGAGGTGAGTTCATCCCTTAGGATTCCAAGCCTCTAACCTGCTCTTGCAGCCACTGTATTTATACGCCTAATTCAGTTTACCTTCTAGTCAGTGGTAACCTCCAGGATGTTGGTAGTGGGGGATTCAGTGATGGCAACACCATTGAATGCCAAGGGACAACAGTTAGATTATCTCTTAATACAGATAGTTATTGACTGACATTTTTATGCCATGAATGTTACTTGCCAGTTTTCAGCCCAAGCCTGAATATTGTCCAGGGCTTGATGCATTTGGGCATGGACAGCTTCAGTTCTTGAGGAGTCGTGAATGATGCTGATCATTGTGCAATCATCAACAAACATTCCCACTTCTGACCTTATGATGAAACAAGGTTATTAATGAAGCAGCTGAAAGTAGTTGGTCCTAGGATACTTTCCTGAAAGAACTCTTCTAGAGATATACTAGAACCAAGATGCTGGCTTCCAACAACTACAAACATCTTTCTTTGTGCCAGGTATGGCTCCAACCAGAGTTTTCCCCAATTCACATCGACTCCAGTTCTGGTAGGATTCCTTGATGCCATATCTGGTCAAATTTGGCTTTGTTGTCACAGCTGTCACTTTCACTTCACATCTGTAATTCAGCTCTTTTGGGCATGTTTGAACCAAGGCTGTAAAAGAGGTCAGGAACTCAAATAGCCCTGGCTGAACCCAAATTGGACATCACTGAGCAAGTTATTGCTGAACAGTTGCTGCTTGATAGTACTGACAATACCACCTTCCATCACTTTACTGATGATTGAAATTAAATGGATAGGGCAAAAGTTAGCTGGGTTGGGTTCATCTTGTTTTTCATAGAATTCCTATAGTGTAGAAACAGGCCCTTCAGCCCAACAAGTCCACACTGACCCTACGCGAGCAACCCACCCAATATTTACCCCTGACTGACATACCTAATCTACACATACCTGAACAGTATGGACAATTTAGCATGGCCAATTCACCTAGATTGTGGGAGGTAAGCAGAGCACTCAGAAGAAACCCATGCAGACACTGGGAGACTGTGCAAACTCACACAGCAGGTTGCCTGAGGTTGGAATTGAACTTGGGTCCCTGGTATTGTGAGGCAGCAGTGCTGACCACTGAGCCGCCATGCTGTCCCAAACTGCACGGAACACACCTGGGCAATTTTCCACATCGTCAGTTAGATGCCAGTGTTGTAGCTGGACTGGAACACCTTGGCTAGAGATGTGGCAAGATCTGGGCATGCTTTCAGTACTACTGCTGGAATATTGTCAGAGTCTACACCTTTGCAGTATCCAGTGGCTCCAGATGTTTTTTGGTCTCACATGGAGTGCATCGAATTGGCTAAAGACTGGCATCTGGGATGCTAGGAACTCTGGAAGAGGCAAGATGGATCATCTACCTTGTATTTTTGGCCGAAAATTGTGAATGTTTCCACTTTGGCTTTTACACTGACGTGCTTTGCTCCTGCATGTTTGAGAATGGAGATGTTTGTGGATTTAATTTCTCCAGTGAAGAGCTTAATCTCCCATCATTCTTAAGTCATTGGTCAGTTGACATATTGACATAAGCCTGAAGGTTGCCATTACTGGATCACTGCTGCAGACTCATTTCACAACCATTAACTACCAAAATGTGACTGACAGTTCTGAGTTTTATAGATTTTTTTTGAAGTGGGACTATGAATTTCAGTGCCTCTTGTTCTAAAAATAAGTGTTTTATTCAAGTGCCTATAAGATTAATGTGGTTGCTCTCAGACCCACAATAACATAGAAAATTGAAAGAGATGACCATTTGGTCTTTTGTGCATACTTTGCCATTCAACTAGATCATGGCTGATCTTTGAATTTAATGCCATGTTGTCTCACAATCCCCACATCCCTTGATATCTTTAATATCTGGAAATCTGTCAGTATTTGTCTTGAACATGCTCGTTGACTGAAAGAAGGAGTTGAAAAACACAAATGCAGTAATTTTTTTTATGAAGGAGTGCACTACCATTGTGGACATGGTAGGTACAGAGCAAAGTATGGTAGGTTAGGAAAGCATGAAGAGATATGACTTGGCATAAGGACTATAAAAGACAATATGGATTGGTCAGGAAGCATGCATTGACATGAAAGGCAATGTGGCAGAATATGCATGTTGGATTATGGGTTGGGGGCATGAGATGCAATGAGTTGGCATGGGTGTGTGTGTGTGTGCGCGTGCAGGGTGAAAAGGAAGATTGTGAGGGGTGAATGCATGAGGGCAGTGTTTGGTAAAGAAAGAATTTGAAATTCAGTAGTGTTGATGGATGGAGGGAGGCTTTCAGTCTCTCCCATCACCACACACAGCATCCTGTACTTTTCTCCTGGGATTGCGAAGCCAAAGTCCTAGCAAGCCCTGACACTCTAGCACAAAAGACACAGCACCTGGCAATGTTTGTGGAAATAATACAATTTTGTATTCCTCACCTGGGACTGAAAATTCGGGGTTTAGTGTTTTAATAATGGGAGAAAATTTTGCAACGTTTCAGCAAACTAATAACCAGACAATTTTATTCTGAGTTTTGTACATAATGTTTTTTCAGAAATGATGCTCAACATAGGTAAAGTGAAAGAAAGGCCTTGAGTATTCATAAGATTGTGCTGAGTATTTTCAGTGCAATTTGTGTGACAGCACTCGAACCACAGGAGAAGACAGTAAAATTTTAAGTCCAAATCTAATTTCTCCAGTTGTTAGAAGATAGCCCCAACCAAAAACTGAAAGCATCTTGATTAAATTAAGTATCATTGAGAGTGTCTGTGAACTGCAATCATTTGTGGGCATTTTAAAGAGATTCTTAAAATTAAACTAATTGGTTCTTTTGGGCATAGCAATATCAACTGGTACATTTTAAAAAGCTCTGAATTTAGATATTGTTAATTTGTGACCATATTATATACTGGCATTATTAAATGACTCTGTACCGAACTGACTTTTGTAAAGATTATCTATTTTCTTTTTCTGTATTCTTGATTTTGGACTGAAGTAGAAAAAAAAACTATTTCATAAACAAAGGCTTGCTGCACTTTTTTTAAAAAAGCACGTAATGTGACATTCATTGAAAGTAATATTTACAGAGCAGTTTGTTTGTTCAAGCAGTAGTATAAATCTAGTTTGCAGATGAACTGGAGTCTAGGGTTATTTATGAATGGAGCTTTTGCAGGTCTGCTGATTGGTCCGTGGATTTGTGATCAGCCCTGCCATCAACTATGCAATTGGCTTCCAGGTAGCTAGACAGCTTAGATGTAAAAGTTTTGGAAGAAGCAAGTGGAACTCTGACAGAGAAACAGCTGTTCTTTACTCTGCGGTGAAAAGTATTTTAAATCTGAAGATAACCAATTTAGTTCCCCTTTCCAGCTGCTATAAGATGTGTCTTTTAATTACCTTAAGTCAAAAACCTCTCTAATTAGGAACCAATCACTCTGTACCTTCTACAAACAAGTAAAAGTATCTGGAGAAGGCAAATCAAGGAGCTGCATCCTGACAAGCTAAAAGGTCCATCTCAGCAGACACTGTGGACAGAAACCATTGAACTGCCTTGAATCATCTACCCTGGGGAGTTTATATGGAGTTAGAGTTTTAATTAATAGTTACATTTCAAAGGCTGATAATTGCTTATATATAGCTCAGATCTATTCTTTGTATCAAACATTAATTCTTGTTATGTGCAGAAACCTAGCCTGTGCTGCCAACCATGGTTTGCAAGACAGCGAAAATGAGGAATACTGCATATTTTTAAATATCTTTAACTTTTGCGATAACTCCAGAAAAAGCAGAGTTTGATTTCCAGTGCACTACTCAAGTGAGGTGGATACTTTTGTGATAAATCAATTCTAACTGGCTTGCTATTTATAAAGAATTGCGAAGAAGGGAAGTTACACTAAACCTGTATCAAACTTTTGTTAGAACACATGTAGACTACTGTGTGCAGTTCTGATTGCTGTCTTTCAGAAAGGATCTCGAGGCAGTGGAAAGGGGGCAGATACCAGAAATGCATGGGCATTCATGTCAGCAAATAAATGACAGTTTGTGTCTTTTTGCAACTTAATGTAGGTTTACAAAGTTATGAAAAGTTTCCTTATGAATAAAACACAAGAGAAGCTATCAATGGAATATAGTCACCAAAATTTAAGAATAAATTTATTTGCCCAAACTAGTAAAACGTGAAACTCGCAACCACAGCAAACAAGTGAAATTGCATCCTGCAGGACTACTACTTAAACAATTTTATATTAAAGTTTTCATAAAATGTTGTGCAATTGTCTGGCTCAGGGCAGATTTTCATATGTGACAATGCAAGAATGAGTTTGAAAAATCAACTTGAGGGCAAAGATCAGTTGTCAAAACTGCAGCAATTTGGCAGGTAATTTGCATTTAATCACTGATTGGAAACTTAACCCCCTTTTGTTTTTAAAGAGTTCAGGGTGACAGTGGCAGAATGTCATTAAAATAGTGGTGGGGCAGAGAAGTTGACATCAATTTTGCATTTCAAGTAGCATGCTTCAATTATGAGTGTTTCATATTTACATTTGCAAAATACACTGGTGTATAACTGGTATGGAAAATGAATATTCCTGAAAAATAATTAACAGGCAGAACACATTAAAATGCACCTGTATGTTTGCAAACTTCAAGCAAATGAAATGTATTGGTTTTGTTTAAGTGGTCATAAAGCAGAAATCAAAGATTTCCAAAATGCAGTGCAGTGCAGTGATCAAAAATCCCTTCAGTAAATTTTGTCCTGCATGGATCAAATCATCTTCTAAGTAGCAACTACTTAATATTCTTGTGATAACATTTAAAAGTCCTTATGATGCATATGTTAAGACTACCTTAATATCAGGACATAGTAGGGTATGGACCAAGTGCAGGTAAATGGGATTAGTGTAGTTTGGGTTTGTTGGTCGGCATAGATATGGTGGACCAAAGGGCCTGCTTCTAAGCTGTATGACATTAAATTCCTTTTCAGTTGTACAGAGCTAAAATAGACATAAACAAGTATTGGTGTCCATTGTAAACAGAAAATAAATCAAGGATTTCAGGTAAAATGATCAAATTAATAAACACAATGTAACCAAGCTATAAATAGTAAAGAGAAATCATATGGTGAAATCTCCAGCAAAGAAAAACTGCACATATAACAAAGCAGTACACGTTTCACACAAGTCAAATCAGTTTCTTTTCCCCCCGAGATATTTATAGCAGCAGCTCAGTAAAATCGAAGGACAGTTTTTTTTCAAACAAATTTAGTACCATTTATTGAGATAGAAAAAAGTGAAACTGAATGTTAGACTTATATTTTTAAAAAAATACATTTTTGAACTATGCCTTGTGTGGTGAACTGTTTAGCACTTACTGCATCCATGGCCTTTATTATTAATAACAGTCATCCAATTCTGCAGTGCCTGGACTTCAGGGATTTTGCACAGGCTGGTATTGATTTTGTCACAAGAGCTTGCTAAAAATAGCCTACTCTGTACACATGCTTCACTTCAAACATCAAAAATGCACATAACCATTTATGATTTTACAGTTATTAAACATTTATGATGATAATGTCCTCATGGAAAGATGTTTTGCCAGTCTAATCACTTTGTTTGTAATCAAAGGAGGCAATGAAATAAATCATGTTAAAATGCATATGATTATCACTGTGATAAAAAATACCCAACCCTTCCTTGGCTTTAGTCTATGTTTTTAAAAAAATGTTCCTTTTTATTTGTAGTCTGGGTAGCATGGTGGCTGAGCGGTTAGCATTGCTGCCTCAATATCAGGAACTCAGGTTAGATTAGATTCCAGCTTTAGGTGAGTATCTGAGTGGAATTTGCAAGTTCTCCCCAGGTCTGTGCGTGTTCCCGCCAGGCACTCCAATTTCCTCCCACTGTCAAAAGATGTGTCGATTAGGTGGATTGGCCATGCTAAAAAAAACATGCCCACATTGTATGCAGGCTAGGTGGGTTAGCCTGTTTATGTGGGGTTCCAGGAATAGGGTGGAGTGTCTCTTTAGGAGATTGGAGAGAGACTCGATGGGCCAAATGACCTCTTTCTGCAATGTAGGAATTCCATGATTGTGGTTGTTAAGTTTAGTTTGATAAATATTTGTGCTTTCTGAAGTCCAAGTTGAGTAATTGGAGTTATGGCAGCTTTCTTGTGTATGGTACATACATAATGGGCGGCACGGTGGCTTTATGGGCGGCACGGTGGCACAGTGGTTAGCACTGCTGCCTCACAGCGCCTGTAGACCCGGGTTCAATTCCCGACTCAGGCGACTGACTGTGTGGAGTTTGCACGTTCTCCCCGTGTCTGCGTGGGTGTGCTCCGGTTTCCTCCCACAGTCCAAAGATGTGCGGGTCAGGTGAATTGGCCAAGCTAAATTGTCCGTAGTGTTAGGTAAGGGGTGGATGTGGGGGTATGGGTGGGTTGCGCTTCGACGGGTCGGTGTGGACTTGTTGGGCCGAAGGGCCTGTTTCCACACTGTAAGTCTAATCTAATAATGCCTTAATTAAGTGAACAGGTTTCGGCAGTCAATGTAGGCCATGCAGAAAAGTCATAGGCAGGTGAGGTTCCATGATGATTGACTTTTTAGGTGAACATTGGGGGCAAATGGGAGGGGGGGGGGGGGGGGGGGGGGGGGGGGGAGGAGGAATGGAGTCTGCAGGTGAAAGTTTATGTGATGACATCTCCCAAACAAGCCCAGAGCTGCCAATGCTTTTTAAACTATTAGTTCACAGCATTTATTGGTCATTCTTAATTGCTCCTGAGAAGGTGGTGGTGATCCGCCTTCTTGCATATCTACAGTATATGGTGGATAGGTATAGCCAGAACACTGTTCAGAAGGGAATTCTAGGATTTTGATCCAGTAAAGAAATAGTGATATAGCTCCTGCCTTACTGCAGTGTCTCTTGGAAGGTAACTTGCAGATGGTGGTGCTCACATTTTCTACTGTGTTCACTGTCAGAAATCATGGGTTTAGCAGGTGCTGTCGAATGTACTTTATTTAGCTGCGAAAGTTTACATTGTAGTTGGTACACACTTTGTTATTATGTGCCAGCGATGGAAGGAGTGAACATTAAAGATGATGATGGGATATCAATCAAGTGGACTGCTTTTTCTTTGGTGTTGAACTTCTCAAATGTTGTTGCAGCTGTAACTATTTAGGTAAGTGGACAATATTGCATCACAATTCTGACTTATGTCTTGTAGATGATGTTTGGGCTTTTGTGTATCACTCATTGCAGAAACTTTAGCCTCTGTCCTCCTCTTCTAGCCACACTGTTGTTATTAGCTGGTTCAGTTTAACTTCTGGACAATAGTAATTTCCAGGATATTGTCAGTAGGGGAATCAGTACAGGTAATGCCATTGAACATTAAGGAAACATGGTTGAGTTTTCTATTTTTTTTCAGATGAAAATTGCATGACACTTGTGTATTGCAAATACGACTGCCACTTTACTAGCTGGAGCTTGCACGTTCTCCAAAGCTTATAGCATCTGGGCGCAGGGTGTTTCAATTACTGAGGAACATATGAACACAGAACAAAAGCAGGCCATTCAGCCCTTCAAGCTTGATACAGTATTTAACATAATCACAGCTAACTGATTTTTGATCTCAAATCTACATTCCTACACATCCCCCAATGATCTTTCATTCTCTTGTAATCAAGGCGCAACCTACTTTAAAAATATTTAAAGATTCTGTAACCCACTCCTTTTCAGGAAATGAATTCCAAAGCTACTCAACCCTGAGAGAAAAATACATTTCTTCATCTGTGTTTTAAATGGACGACCATTTGTTTTTAAACTATGAGCCCTAACTCTACATTTTCCCACAAGAGGAAACACCCTTTTGTCATCCGCCTGGTCAAGTCCTTCCAGGATCATAAGTGATTCAATTAAGTTGTTTCCAATTCTTCAAAATGTCAGAGGGTACAGACGTAACCTTTCCACATAAAACAATCTTCTCACTCCAGGTATTGGTCTAGTAAATCAGTCACAAGTCTTGTTCAATATTGTGAAATCAGTGAATATCCATATTCTGACCTCCTGATAGAAAGCAAGTCATTCCTGAAACAGTTGAAGATGGTTGGGTCTGAGGAACTCCTGCAATGATGTCCTGGAGCGGAGATGACTGATCTCCAACAAGCACAAATATCTTCCTTTGTTCTAGATAAGACTCTAAGAATGGAAAGATTACCCCGATTCCCATAGACTTCAATTTTAATCGGGGCCCTTCAATGCTATACTTAGTCAAATGCTGCCTTGATGTCAAGGGCAGTCACTCTGACTTTATCTCTAGTGCTCAGTTCTTTAGTCTATGATTGGAACACAACTATAATGAAGTCAGAAGTGGAGTGGTCCTTGCAGGTTGTAAACTGAGTGTCAATGGAGCAGATTAAGGCTGAAAAACAGCCATTTGACCAAGTTCTATAATTTAGCTGACAATCAAGAATAGATTGATTGGGCAATGTTGGGCTGGGTTGGATTTGTCCTTTTTTTCTAGCTGGCAATTTTCTACATTGTTCAGTAGCTGCCAGTGTTGTAGCCTTACTGAAACAGCTTGGCGAGGGGTGCAGCCAATTTTGGAGCACACCTTCAGTAGTATTACCTGAATATTGTCTGGGCCCATTGTCTTTGCACCCATTTCTTGATGTCACACAGTGATTTAAATTAGCTAAAGTCTAAGATCCCTAGTCTAGGATGATGTTGGGAATCATAGGAGGAGTCCAAGCTGAATTACTCATTCGACACTTGTGGTTGAAGATGGTTGCAAATACTTCGGCTTTAAATTTTCTACAGTTATGTTGATCCCTGTTGTCATTCAATATATTTGTAGATCCTCCTTCTGGACTGAGTTGCTTTTTGTCCATCACCATTCACAACAGGATGTGGCAGGACTGCACAGCTTAGACCTGATTGATTGGATTGATGTGAATTACCCTAGCTCTGTCACATACTGCTTCTGATAGTTGGTTTGCAAGATGTCCTGTGTTGTAGCTTCAGCAGATTGAAGCCTCATTTTCAGGTGTGCTTGGTGTTGACTCTGGCTTGTTCCTCCTGCATACTTCTTTTAATCAGGGTTTATCCTTTGGCTTGATGTTAGAGTTGGAGTGGGGAAATACTAGATCATAATTTTAAGGATTATGGTGGAACACAATTCTATTGCTGAAGGCCCATTGCTCCTTGTGGATTCTTTATTTTGAGTTGCTCAATCTATTTGAGACCTATCCCATATAGTACGATATTTGTACCACAAACATGATGCTGGATGTCCTCAATGTGAAGATGGGACTTCATCTCCAAAGGAGTGCGTGCAGTCACCCCTACCAATATGGTCATGGACAGATGCAGCCGTGGACAGATAGATTGGTGAGGATGAGTTGAATTAGGTTGTTCCTCTTCTTGGTTCACTCACAGCAGGATCCTTTGGGAATTGATCTGCTCTGTCAGTCGTGTTGATATCAAGCCATCATTGGTGATGGACACTGAATCACTCATCCAGGGTATCTTCTGTACCCATGCACCCTCAGAGCTCACCCCAAGTGGTAGTCAGCAGAAAAATCCCAGAGACACCAAGACATCTGGTCATCCTTTTCAGTCAGTCAATTTTTTTGATTGACATGAGTCACGGGTTTTGGGGTGGGGAGTCAGAAAAGTGCAATTAAGGCCACAATCAGATGAGCTATTATTTTATTGACTAGAAGGACATAGTTATAAAGCTGAATAGCTGACTCCTGCTTCTCTTTTGTCTGTTCCTATAATATTATGAGAGCAAGACCCAATGGTACTGAATGTGACACAACTACTCCAGTGTGATTGACCAACAATCTGCCAAATCATTTCAATTCTGCATTCCTTTGACTTGAGGGAGCAGAAATGAGGACTGTTTCAGGAAAAATGTCAATGAGAGAAAGTAATAGTTTCAGTGAAGATAAGGACATCAAAGATGGTGGAATGAGGGTAAAATTGAGCAAATCTGGATCTGTAGAACTATTGCAGTGAGTGGAAAGCCAAAGGCTAGGCCTTTAGGATATTGCAAGTGCAGTTGTAAGTAAATTACACCATTGTTTTTTCTACGGGCAGACAAAGGATTAAGTAGGGTTGGGATATAAAATGGGGATGAGAGTGGATAGTGATATAAAGAAGCAATCAGAAATAGCTTCATGTCTAATGGGTTTAATTTGGTTCGTGTGACACAATGATTTATAGGGTAGTAGTAAATATGGCTGATGCATTTACATAGAAGAGGAGATTGAGTTAAGATAAGAGGGCATTAAATTCACAGAAAAAAGAACATGATGAGTTAAGGTAGAGCTTGAAATCAAAGGTGGGAAGTTGTGGAGCACGAAGGCTGAGGCAGTAAAGATACTGCGGTGAAAAAAACATCCCACTTGGAAGGGTGCAAAAAGTAATAAATTTGAATAAGACATAAGAAAGGTGGAACAAGGTGAAATTATCAAAGAATAATCAAGTGCTAGAGGAGTGGAGGATCAAACCAAGGTCTGAACTCAGGTTAAATATCTGGAACGCAAGGGTCTTGAAAGGTAATTTGTGAAATAAGTGGCTAGTGGGAGGTTCTCAAAGGAAATGCTGCCATTACTCGGATGGGTTTTAATTAATGTCACAAAGTTGATGCCATCATCTACAGTAAGTTGCTTTCATAAGTAAACAGACATTCTGAAGGGTGAGGTAAACAAAGATGCCAAGGAGCTTTCTGCTGGCAAAGTCCAAATGGTCAGCAAGGGGAATGCGCTGGACAGGGAGAAAATTGGCAAGGTAAACCCTAAGACAGCATACTGGACAGGAAGGTTGATAGAATGGGATGGAGCAATTTGGATTGCTGTGTATAATGAGCCAGCACCAGGTGTCTTGATAAATTATAGGAAAGGTATTATTAATATCCTGGAGGGGGTTCAAAAGAGATTTACCAAGGATGTTGCTGGGATTGGAGGGTTTGAGTTATAAAGACAGGCTTGATCGACTGGGACTTTTTTCACTGTAGCAAAGGGGGTTGAGAAGTGATGAGGGGTATAGATAAGGTGAATCGCTCATGGTGAGGGACTTTAGGACTAATTGGCATATTTTTGAAAGGATAAAGATTTTAAAAAAGATGTGAGGGGCAATTTTGTTCTGCTCCCACCCCCAGAGTGGTTCATGTGTGGAATGAAATTCCAGAAAAAGTTGTGGATGCGGGTGCATTGAATGGCCTATTTCCATCGTTGTATGACTATGATTCTAAACTCTTTGGAGTTGTCAAAGTCAGGCACAGAATGAAGTTTAAGTAAACAGGTCATTCTGCTGTACTGCGAGTTTTGTTAACACGAATTTGCTGTAATGCAATTGATAAATCGTGGACACTTTCTAAAGCGCAAACTTAACATTTTTGTTGGCTGTAATGCGATTACAGCGCTGATTCTAAAGCATGATTTTATATAATGCGAGGTTGCACAAGACCGCAACCATCATGTTATAAAATAACTACCTATTAGAGGGAGTCATGCCAGGAATAGTGGCAAGAAATCATGAAAGTATCAAAACGAAGGGTTGGGAAAGTATTGTTTAAAGTAAAGAGAAAGGCGGCATGATGAAAGTAGAGAGAGGTCTAAGTGGGAAACAAAGAGAAAACAAGTTAAAAAGATTAAAAAAAATGAATTGTTTGAATTTTTCAGTACAGTGTTGGAAAAGTTTCTCAAGACTTTTAAACATGTAATAGACTAACTTATCCCATCAGCAAGAACTGCAGATCAGTTGAATACTAAGACAGTGAGGTCTGCAGATGCTGGAGATCAGAGTTGACAGTGTGTTGCTGGAAAAGCACAGCAGGTCAAGCAGCATCCAAAGAGCAGGAAAATCGATGTTTCGGGCCGGAGCCAATGAAGGCCTTAGTCTCAATATTGCACCATAACATGGCTATCACTTCAAATACTGAAAATGTGTTGCTGGTTAAAGCACAGCAGGTCAGGCAGCATCCAAGGAACAGGAAATTCGACGTTTCGGGCATAAGCCCTTCATCAGGAATGAGGAGAGGGTGCCTGGCAGGCTAAGATAAAAGGTAGGGAGGAGGGACTTGGGGGAGGGGCGATAGAGATGTGATAGGTGGAAGGAGGTCAAGTGAGGGTGATAGGCCGGAGTGGGGTGGGGGCGGAGAGGTCAGGAGGGCGGTGCTGAGTTCAAGGGAATCGACTGAGACAAGGTGGGGGGAGGGGAAATGAGGAAACTGGAGAAATCGGAGTTCATCCCTTGTGGCTGGAGGGTTCCCAGGCGGAAGATGAGGCGCTCTTCCTCCAACCGTCGTGTTGTTATGTTCTGGCGATGGAGGAGTCCAAGGACCTGCATGTCTTCGGTGGAGTGGGAGGGAGAGTTAAAGTGTTGAGCCCCGGGGTGGTTGGGTTGGTTGGTTCGGGCGTCCCAGAGGTGTTCCCTGAAGTGTTCTGCAAGTAGGCAGCCTGTCTCCCCAATATACAGGAGGCCACATCGGGTGCAGTGGATGCAATAGATGATGTGTGTGGAGGTGCAGGTGAATTTGTGGCGGATATGGAAGGATCCCTTGGGGCCTTGGAGGGAAGTAAGGGAGGAGGTGTGGGCGCAAGTTTTGCATTTCCTGCGGTTGCAGGGGAAGGTGCCAGGAGTGGAGGTTGGGTTGGTGGAGGGTGTGGACCTGATGAGGTCACTTCAAATAATCCATTTGAGATTTGTTTTTATGTTTTGATTTAAATATTTCAAATTAATAGCAATTCACAGCCATGGGAATCATTTTACTATGACTAAAATATATAAAAATGAATCAAAACAACTGTTAAATTAATGGCTAAATACAAGTCCCCAGAATGTCATTTCCAATGTTATCTAAGGTAAAAGTCACACAACACCAGGTTATAGTCCAACAGATTTATTTGGAAGTACTAACCTTCAAAGCACTGTTTCTTTACTCTGAAAGCTAGTACTTCCAAACAAACCTGTTGGACTATAACCTGGTGTTGAGTGATTTTTAACTTTGTCCACCTCAGTCCAACACCAGCACCTCCACACCAAGGTTACCTTAGAGGTTGGCCCTATTAATGAATACTGATTGGAGTTCCAATTTCTCTTAAAACTTACATATTTCGTGAAGTAGTTTAGCTTAAAATCAAAATGTTTGCAATTGCAAGATGGCAGCTACAATTGGCAAAATTAAGAATTGATGACGACCAAAGTGAGTCTTAGCATGACTCAGAGAAAAACAATGACTGCAGATGCTGGAAACCAGATTCTGGATCAGTGGTGCTAGAGGAGCACAGCAGTTCAGGCAGCATCCAACAAGCAGCGAAATCGACGTTTACCTCGTTGATTTTAACCCTACTGCGAATCCTCTTGCAAGGATGCCTGCCTTGAAAAAGTTTTCCTCCTCTCTCTACAAGATTCTCAGGGAGTCCCTCTCCCACTGTAACTCCCAGGTCATTTCCTCAAACTTCCAGCTCAGCACTGTCCCCATGACTTGTCCGACCTGCCTAGCTCCTTTTCCACCTATCCACTCCACTCTCTCCTCCCTGACCTATCACCTTCATCTCCTTCCCCACTCACCCATTGTACTCTATGCTACTCTCTCCCCACCCCCACCATCCTCTAGCTTACCTCTCCACGCTTCAGGCTCACTGCCTTTATTCCTGATGAAGGGCTTTTGCCCGAAACGTCGATTTCGCTGCTCATTGGATGCTGCCTGAACTGCTATGCTCTTCCAGCACCACTGATCCAGAATCTGCAGTCATTATTTTTACCCCTTTTAATTCTCCTCAGAGACCTATCTGTTGTACTGGAATGCAACTGAAGATGCCGTAGCATTTTCTATTTCTACCCCTCCTTTAGCTTATCTGTTTATGGAAGTTGCTTCATATCTCCGAACCTGACTAGTCCAGTACTCTCCTGAATGCTCTTCCTTGCAAAGACTGTGAATTTGGGCTCATTCAAAACTTGTATCTTAACACTATGTCTCATTTACACATCATTCCTGAATTTGGGAATGAATAATGCCTTCTGATCAGTATAAAACTCTATATTTAAACCTCTCAGGCCTCACTACTCCCTGCCACTGTAATTTCTTTCATCTCTACAATTCTCTGTAGCTGCTGTAGCTCTAATCCTTGGAATTTTCTCCTTAAACCTCACCAACTCTCTACTTCTTCTATTACTTTAGTACAGTCCTTTCAACCAATGTCTTCAACTGAATCTGTTCTAATATCTTCTTATGTAGCTCATTTTCAAATAACCTTCACTTTGAAATGCTTTAGTGTTAAAAGCACCACATAAATTCAAGTCGTTATTAAAATGAGGATTACTTCAGATTTTACTTTTTGAAACAGATCTATTTCCTTTTTTTAAAAAGTGTAACTGGGAAGTCTTGGTGAGAGTCAACTGATTTCTAGGTGTTGCTGAATGGAAGCTTAAATGCGAAGACAAATTCCATAACCGGTGAAGTGAATTTGGACAGTTAATCAAATGTGTCAAACCATGTGACTATCTTCACAGCATTATGATAATATTTAAACAGGTACCGGACATAACTTATTATCACAGAGTAATATTTTCTTTTGTCAATCAATGGACGTTGCATCTCCTCAGAAGTGACACCAAACTGAAAAAATGTTGTTTCAGTCTAGTATTGTGCAAGTGTTTCCCATAGTCACCCACAGTACTATGTATACATTCAAAACCGTAAATAACCATGTGGCTTTTAATCATTACGAAGAGGGCAATGTTATTACAGTCAAAGAGATGTACAGCATAGAAACAGACCCTTCAGTTCAACTCGTCCATACCGACCAGATATCCCAACCCAATCTAGTCCCACCTGCCAGCATCCGGTTCATCTCCCTCCAAACTCTTCCTATTCATATATCCATCCAGATGCCTTGTAAATTTTGCAATTGTACCAGTCTCCACCACTTCCTCTGACAGCTCATTCCACACACGCACCACCATCTATGTGAAAAAGTTGCCCCTTAGGTCTCTTTTATATCTTTCTCCCCTCACCCTAAACCTTTCCCTCTAGTTCTGCACTCCCCAAGGAAAAAAACCTTGTCTATTTACCCTATGCATGTCCCTCATGATGTTATAAACCTCTATAAGGTCACCCCTCAGCCTCTGACGCTCCAAGGAAAACAGCCCCGGCCTATTCAACCTCTCCCTATAGCTGTTATCCATTCCAAATTGCCATTAAGCAGAGTGACTTGCCAGACCATATGAAGGTACTTAAGAGTCAATATATTTCAATGGTGAAACTAAAGTAAATTGCATTTTCAGTTCCAAACTTGGAATCTTTAAATTCATTATATTATAACTAGTGTTCATGCTGTTACTAAAGCAAAATATTGTCGATGCTAAATATCTGAAATAAATACAAAAAATGCAAGAGAAACTCAGCAGGGCTGGCAAGTGGAGAGATAAACCAAATTAATATTGCTCATTCAACATCACTGTCTGCTTTGGACAGCCCAGTGACATGAATGAACTACAAGAATACTGCTGTCAGCTTCATTGTATATGTTGTTATCAGTAATAATAAATACACCATTGCTAATAAATTAATATCCTTGGAAAGGAAAAATGAATCAACAAAATTATCACTGACTATCACCTTCTGCCATGCAATGTAAATTTAGAAAAAGTAGAGAAACAAAATGCCAGAATTGAGAAAAACAGTATCACAAGGAAGGCATAGTTGGAAAGGAAGCTTGAGGAGGATCAAGTTGACTGAGAAAAATATTTATCCCTTAACTGGTTCAGAATTAGGAACATCCCAATTAAACGGAAACCAATAAACATGTCCTCACCTTCAAATACTGCAGGACCTATGAGCAAAGCATGCATCTGGGGAGGAAAAGTTTGTTATTTTGCCTGAAATGGCTTCTTGGCGTTTTCTACTGATATCAGTAATTTTCCACATCAGTAAGAAGTTTGTTCCAAACCAAGTATTTGCCATCAGAAGATGCTGTTGATCGGAAACCTTTCGCTCCAAGGCTCTATTGGAAATATTTTTAACTTTGGCTTACAGAACACTCTAAGATGAAGATTCCATGCTGAAAGGTCATCAGACTGAAACATTAACCCTCTACAGTGTATCTGTTAACTGTAGATTCCATGTTTTTAAACACATTTTTAAGGTCATCCTTAAAAGAGGGCAATGAACACATTTCGCAAAAATAAAGTTACAAATTATTTGAAAAATGGTTCAGTTAAGGAAAAATGGCAGTTAAGGATTAGAAAAGAGGTGGACTAATTAAATACATTCATTACATTAAAACAGCACAGAAGTAAATGGTATACATTGAAAATTAAAATATCAGGACTGAAGTCAAGATGGAATAGAGGGACCACATTAAATGATGGGATAAGTACAACCATCAGCATCATGAGGGTGACAATTTGGAAAGTTGCACAGGTCATGTGCAAAAAATGCAAGAATCATCCAACCTCGCAGATTGGGCGGCACGGTGGCACAGTGGTTAGCACTGCTGCCTCACAGCTCCGGAGACCCGGGTTCAATTCCCGACTCAGGCGACTGACTGTGTGGAGTTTGCACATTCTCCCCATGTCTGCGTGGGTTTCCTCCAGGTGCTCCGGTTTCCTCCCACAGTCCAAAGATGTGCGGGCCAGGTGATTTGGCTATTCCAAATTGCCCATAGTGTTAGGTAAAGGGGTAAGCGTAGGGGTATGAGTGGGTTGCGCTTCGGCGGGTCGGTGTGGACTTGTTGGGCCGAAGGGCCTGTTTCCACACTGTAAGTAATCTAATCTAATTACCACTCCACTGGTCTATTCTCAGTCATCAGTAAAGTGATGCAAGGTGTCATGAACAGAGTTATCAAAGCAGTTCCTACTCAGCAATAATTTGCTCACTGATACTCAGTTTGCTTTCCACCAGGGCCAGTCAGTTCATGACCTCATTACAGACATTGTTCAATCCTGTAATGTCTGAATTCCTGAAGTTAGATGGGAGTGACTGCTCTTGACATCAAGGCCATACCTGGCACAAAGGAAGACTGTAGTGATTGTTGGAGGTCAATTATCTCAGCTGTAGGACATTTCTGAAGGAGTTCCCCAGGATAGCTGTTTTCTGATCAACCCATGCAGAGATGTTCAGGTGTACCTCTGGAGCAGGTCAGACTTGGACCATGGCCTCCTGGTGCAGAGGTATGGACGCTATCACCTTTCCCCAAGAGACCTGGTGCCTCAGGCTACTATCTTAGGCCCAACCATCTTTAGTTGCTTCATCAATGACTTTTCCTGTATAACTTCAGAAGTGGAGTTGTTAGATGTTGATTATATAATGTTCAGCAGCATTCGTGGCTCCTCAGACATCGAAGCACATCCAATTGCAGCAAGACCTGGACAATATCCAGACCAGGGGTAAAAAGTGGTAAGTAACCCTGTGCAAGTAACTTGCATCATACAAATGCCTGGCAATGATCGTCTGCAATAATAGGCAACGTAACATCTTCCATTTGACATTTAACAGTCAACATCTTGGGTGTTTTAGATTAGTGGTGCTGGAAGAGCACAGCAGTTCTCATTGACCAGAAATTGGAAACTGGATTAGTCATGTAGATACAGTGGTTACAACAGCAGATCAGACATAAGGAACACATCAGGAAGTAGCTCACCTCCCTACTCCCCAGAAATTGATCTCCATCTACATGGCATAATTAGGACAATGATGGGACACCCTCCACTTGCCTGGATGAATACAGCTCCAACAGCACTTAAGAATTTTGAAAGCATCCAGGATGAAATAGCCCACTTGATTCGTACCACACCACAAAAATCCACTCTCCACCACTGATGCTCAGTAACAACAGTGCATACCACCTATAAGAGGTGCTGCAGAAAGGTTCCTTAGACAGTATGTTCCAAACACACAACCACATTGATCTAGAAGGACAATGGCAGCAGATGCATGGGAACACCACCACATACAAGTTTCTCTCCAAGCTGTTCCTTCAGTGTTGCTGGATCAAAATCTTGGAATTCCTTCCTTAACAGTATTGTAGGTTTACCTATACCATACAGACTATTGCAGTTCAAGATGACAGGTCACTGTCACCTTCTCTAGGGCAAGTAGGGTGGGCAATAAATGCTGTCTCAGCCAGCGATGTCCATATCCCATGACTGAATAAAAACAAATCAACTAAACAAACTACCCAATGCTGCAGTGAGAAGCGGGGGTCAGATGTTGAGTATTTTGATCTCCTGGCGCACCAAAGCCTTTCCATCATTTATGAGGCACAAATTAGGAGTGTGATGGAATTATATCTACTTATCAGGATGAGTGTAGCTGCAACAACATTCAAGAAGCTGAAGTACAAAACAGTCTGTATGATCAGTGACCATTCCACCAACTTGAATATTTCATCTATCCATTACTAGTGCAATGTGTCTGTTGTGTGTAGTATTAATAATATGCATTGCAGCAACTTAAGACTTAATAGCTTCTCTGAAATCCAGCATGCTCCCACCTGGAAAGACAAATCTGGTAAACATATGGGAACACCACATCTGCAATTTCCCTTCCAAGTTGCACACCACTCTGATGTTACGTATTTTCAACTTCTTCACTATCACTGACTCTAAATCCTGGAACTCCCAACTTTACTACTTTATGAATGTGCCTCGAGGACACAGATGTCTGCAGTTCAAGGTGGCACTTCACCACCACCTTCTCAAAGAGGACAGGAGATCATTGCTTGCACTGTCAACGTTATCCACGTTTGCTAAATGATTAAATTTGAAAAAAAAACTAATCCTTCTTTCATGGATTTAAATCTTAGCTGCAGGGGATCAAATAGGGTGTTTAAACACATACTAGCGCCTGCAGAGAACAGTTCTGCAGAAAGTCTTTAGTTCTCTTTGCCGCAATGAAAAAGCCATCTGTTGGAAGGATTAGTACCTTTATTAGCAGAGTTCTGACTGGAAATACAATACTCATCTATTATCATAAAAATAGCATCACCACTAAACTCAGTGTATAATATTCACATATTTTTCAGAATTTATACTTGCTTTTGTTTGTCACAACCTTAATGATGAGACAGTACATTTCAAACTTTGAGAAGTAATAAAGAAATAAAAAGGTAGATCATGAACAGAGAAGTTACTCTTTCCTGCTCTTTACCCTTGTTGTAATTAACCAAAGGTTCATTGACTAATGAATAAGCCAAAAAATTTCATGATTCAAAATATTCAAAAGAACTATATGAGATTTTAAATTGTGGAAGATGTTTAAAAGAATTTGATATATAAGATGTTTTGACACATATACAATGAAAGAACATATGTCAATATGGGTGACTTTAATCTGCATATAGATTGGGAAAATTATTAATGACAATACAGGAGAAGTGGAATTCTTGGAGTGTATACAGAAAGATTCTCTACACCAGTATGTTGAGGAACCAAAGTGAGAACATGCCATCCAAGACTGAGCAGACTGTAATGAGAATGGGATAATTGCCAATCTGGATGTGTAAGGCCCTTTGGGATGAATGACCATAATATTTAGAATAACATAGTTGATTCTGAAGAACTCATGCTGAATTTGAAAAGAATGGTGTGAGGCATGGGTTGACCATGATTGATTGGGCAATGTTACTTAAAAGGATTATTGTAGAAAGACAATGGCAAATATTTAAACAGCCCATGCCTAACCTGCAACGATTGGTCATTCCCATCTAACGCAAAGGTTAAAATGGGAAAGGTGGTCAAATCATGGCTTACAAGGGAAATTAGAGCTAGTATTAGATTCGAGGAAGGGGCCAATAAATTGGCCAGTCAAACCAACAACTTGAGGAATGGGAGCAGTTAGAATTCAACAAAGGATTACAAAGAGATTGATTTAGAAAGGGAAAATTATGTATCAGAGTAAACTTGCAGGGAAAAAAAACTGACTGTAAATGCTTTTGTTGGTATGTGAAGACTAAAAGACTGGTGAAGACAAATGTTGGTCCCTTACTGTCAGAAACAGTGGAATTTATAGTGGAGAACAAAGAAATGGCTAGCCAACTAAATGTATGCTTTGGTTCTGTGTTCACAAAGGAGAAGTACAAATACTATACTAGAAATTTTGAGGAATATGAAATTTAGTGAGAGGGAGGAATTGAAGGAGATTGGTATTATTAGGCAAATAGTGTTGGGGAAGTTAAAGGACAGTCAATCACTAGGGTCTGATAATCATGATAATCAGAGTACTTAAAGAATTGGCCCTGGAAATAGTGGATGCATCGACTGTCATTTTCCAAGATTCTGTAGACTCTGAAACAGTTCCTACAGTTTGGATTGTAGCTTACAGAACCCTTTATTTAAGAGGGGAGGCAGAGACAAAGTTGGAAATTATAGACCAGTCAGCTTGATAGTGGTAGTGTGGAAAATGCTAGAGTCCATTATAGTAGAATGAGTAGCTGAGCATTTGGAAAATAGTAGCAGAATCATAGAGTCGTACAGCACGGAAATAGACCCTTCGGTCCAACCAGTCCATATTGAACATAAATCCAAACTAATCTTAGTCCCACCTGCCCCCTCCTGGCCCATATCCAACATAAAAGGTTAGCACAGTGGCTCAGTGGTTAGCACTGCCACCTCACACTACCAAAGATTTGGGTTCGATTCCAGCCTCGGGTGACTGTGTGGAGTTTACGTCTGTGAGCGGCATGGTGGCACAGTGGTTAGCACTGCTGCCTCACAGCGCCAGAGACCCGGGTTCAATTCCCACCTCAGGCAACTGTCTGTGTGGAGTTTGCACGTTCTCCCCGTGTCTGCGTGGGTTTCCTCCAGGTGCTCCGGTTTCCTCCCACAGTCCAAAGATGTACGGGTCAGGTGAATTGGCCATGCTAAGTTGCCCGTAGTTTTTTTTAGATTACTTACAGTGTGGAAACAGGCCCTTCGGCCCAACAAGCCCACACCGACCCGCCGAAGCGCAACCCACCCATACCCCTATTACCTGACACTACGGACAATGTTAGGTAAGGGGTAAACGTAGGGGTATGGGTGGGTTGTGCTTCGGCGGGTCGGTGTGGACTTGTTGGGCCGAAGGGTCTATTTCCACACTGTAAGTAATCTAATCTAAAAGCCTTTCCTATTCGTGTACTTATTCAAATGTCTTTTAAACATTCTAATTGTACTCACATCCACACTTCCTCAGCTAGGGTCAGCATGGATTTCTGAAAAGGAAATAATGCTCGACAAATCTACTGGATGTCCAAAGTTCGGGAGAAGATTTGTAGCTCGGGTGTTCGTTGTTGTGGTTCTGTTGCAAATGTTTCGTCCCCTTTCTAGGTAACATCCTCAGTGCTTGGGAGCCTCCTGTGAAGCGCTTCTGTCATGTTTCCTTCGGCATTTCTAGTGGCTTGTCTCTGCCGCTTCCGGTTGTCAGTTGCTGTCCGCTGCAGTGGCCGGTATATTGGGTCCAGGTTGATGTGTTTGTTGATAGAATCTGTGGATGAGTGCCATGCCTCTAGAAATTCCCTGTTCTCTGTTTGGCTTGTGCTATTATAGTAGTGTTGTCCCAGTCGAATTCATGTTGTTTGTCATCTGTGTGTGTGTGGCTACTAAGGATAGCTGGTCATGTCGTTTCGTGGCTAGTTGGTGTTCGTGGATGCGGGTTGTTAGCTGTCTTCCTGTTTGTACTATGTAGTGTTTTGTGCAGTCCTTGCATGGGATTTTGTACACTACATTGGTTTTACTCATGCTGGGTATCGGGTCATGAACTATGAAAGCAACCACCCCAACACACACAAAAGAAGTTGCATCATGACACTATTCAAAAAGGGCCACAACACGCTGCAGTACACCAGAGGAAGAGGAACACCTATACAAGGTATTCACCAAAAACGGATACCCAAGCAATTTCATCAACAGATGCCTAAGGGAAAGACAACGGAACGAGGACATGCCGCAGCCCAAAGGACTAGCCACACTACCGAACTGACAGCCAGACTGCTGCAACCACTAGGACTCATAACAGCACACAAACCAACAGCCACCCTCAGACAACAACTCACCAGGACAAAGGACCCGATACCCAGCATGAGCAAAACCAATGTAGTGTACACAATCCCATGCAAAGACTGCACAAAACATTACATAGGACAACGGGAAGACAGCTAACAACCCGCATCCACGAACACCAACTAGCCACTAAACCACACGACCAGCTATCCTTAGTAGCCACACACACAGATGACAAACAACATGAATTCGACTGGGACAACACAAGCACAAGCCAAACAGGGAACAGCCAGGGAATTCCTAGAGGCATGGCACTCATCCACAGATTCTATCAACAAACACATTGACCTGGACCCAATATACCGGCCACTGCAGCGGACAGCAACTGACAACCGGAAGCGGCAGAGACAAGCCACTACAAATGCCGAAGGAAACATGACAGAAGCGCTTCACAGGAGGCTCCCAAGCACTGAGGATGTCACCTAGAAAGGGGACGAAACGTTTGCAACAAAAACTCACAGCTCGGCGAACAGAACCACAACAAATCTACTGGAATTCAAGATGTAACAAGTGGAGTTGAAGAAGGGAAGCCAGTGAATGAGGTTTATTTGGACTTTCAGTAGGTTTCTAACAAAGTTCCACAGAAAAGATTAGCATGTAAAATAAAAGCACACAGTATTAGGGTTAGGACATTGAGCGGGATGTAAAATTGGTTGGCAGACAGGAAACAAAGAGTAGGAATAAACATGTCTTATTCCAAATGGCAGGCAGTGACAATTGGCATACTGCAAAGATAATGCTAAGACCTCAGCTACTCTCAATATATCTTCATTTGGATGAAGGAAATAAATGTAATATCTCCAATTTTGTAGATGATTTGAAGTGGATGGAAGGGTGAGCTGTGAAGAGAATGTGGAGATGCTTCAGTGTGACTTGGACATGTTGAATGAGTGAGCAAATCCATGATAAATACAGTACAATATGGAGAAAAATAAGATTATCTACATTGGTAGCAAAAACAAGAGGGCAGATTACTATCTGAATTGCTATACTTTGAAAGAGGAGGATGTGTAAAGAGACGTCAGTCTTCTTATGCCAGTTGCTAAAAGTAAATATACATATGCACCAGCCAGTAAAGAAGGCAAATGTAGGTCTTCATAGCAATAGTATTCAAGTACATGGAGCAGGGAAGTCTTGCTGCAATCAAAGAGGGCCTTGGTGAGATCATAAGTGGAATAATGTGTGCAGTTCTGATCTACTTAGCAGAGGAAGCCGGATCTTGTTAATTGGAGAAAGTTCACTAAACTGATTCCTTGATGGGGAGAAAGTGAGGATTGCAGATGCTGGAGATCAGAGTCGAGAGTGTGGTGCTGAAAAGCACAGCAGGTCAGGCAACATCCGAGGAGCAGGAGAATTGATGCTTCGGGCATGAGCCCTTCATCAGGATTCTTAGACGGCGTAACTCATATATGAAGAGATGTTGAATTTGTTTGAATCACATTTGCTGGAGTTCAGAAAAATGAGCAGGGATCTCATAGAAATCTATAAAATTCTAACAGGGCTAGATAGGGTAGATGTAGGAAGCAAGTTCCAGAAAGCTGAGTCCAGAACTAGGTGTCACAGTTTAAGAATATTGGGTGAACGATTTAGGATTGAGTTGAGGAGAATTTCTTTACCCAGAGAGTGGTGAATCTGTGGAATTTGCCAGTACAGAAAGCAGTCCAGTCAAAATTTTATATGATTTCAAGGAGGAGTTGAATATAGCACTTGGGTCTAAGGGCATCAAAGGATATGGAAAAAAACCAGGAACTTTCTGAATTGGATGATCAGCCATCATAAAAATGTTTGACGGAGAAAGCTCAAAGGGTCAAATGGCCTACTCGTGCTCCTATTTTCTTTGCTTCTATTTAAGTGCTGACAGGAAATGTTATGATCACAGCAGATGTTATTACAGAACAAGTTAAGATCGCAATTAGGAACCTGGCTTAATAGACCACATTTTATTTAGTTTTAGTTTTAATGTGGTAGCCTTTTTGCTGATCTGTAAACACACAACGCTGCAGTGTTTGCTTTAATAATAAAAGAGAAGTTTATTACAAAAGAAACTCAGTTTGGATTATTTTATTCTATCTACTTTGAATAAAAATTCAAAGATTTTAAACACACAATAAAAGTATCATCCAATTAATGCCAAAGAGTCTTTTATAAATTGAAACAAACAGCTTTTGTACAGTTCCCAAAATACCACTCATGTCATATTCACACCAGTATCATTGTATCTAATACCTCTGTTGATTTAAGTCACTGAGGCTCCAATTTTTAAACTGAAACTGTAATAGTTTCTTCCTGGAGCTTTCACTCAGTTTAAACAACCACTTCTGGATTTTTATCGCTCAGTTTAAACAACCACTTCTGGCTGTAGAGTTTTGGTGCACTAATAACTTTTGAATTTTTTTTTAAAGATTGTTTATGACCCAATATGGATTGTAATGGGGTCTCAAAGGTTGATTTGGGTGTTCTGGAATCTACTTTTTTTCAAGCTTGGGACAAGAGCCCTTTTCTGAGTGACAGAAAATTATAGAATCGCATTTCATGTTGCATAATGTTTTAGTCTTGTGAAGAGCCTGAAACAGGATGGCTCTATACAGCAGTTTTCTGAAAAAGGTAGAAGTTGGTTTTTTTAGTGATGACAAGGCCTGGTGTGAGAGGGTGACGGAAAGGCATGGGGACGTGTTCAAGCCCTAATGCTCCACCCCATGTCTTTCTGCCACATCAAGTCTTGTCAACACTTTGGCTGCTACCACACAATCTATTGTCAGCCACTAACAATCCCCATCAGCAGCTAATCATTCACCCACTCATTTGTCTGAGTAACTGCTTTTCTCTCTCTTTGGGCTCTGTCTCCACCTATCGTTTACTCCTCACCCCTTATCCCACCCTATCTTTTGCATAAATACCAACCTTTTCCTAGCTACTGTCAGTTCTGAAGGTCGTCACTGGACCTGAAATGTCAACTCAGATTTTTTTTCCACAGATGCTGCCAGATCGACCAGAGTTTTTCTGGCAATCTCCATTTTTATTTCAAGTATCCAAAACAATTCCTGAAACACCATCATTTAATGTTCACACCAGTACCTCTGTATCCAAAAATCCATAATTTCTAAAGCTAGGTATGGACAACTATTAAAAAATAAATTAGCATGGCTACACAAATTGTTCCAAGTAAATTTTTAACTGCAGGCACACAAAACATCCTCCCCCACCCCTCCACAGTAGTAGTTCAACCCCAGAAATCTGAGCTGGGAGTAACAAACATCAAAGATTTTACATATAAATCTGACAGTTTGCATCACCAATTCACTGCTGGTCAGTCTAAGGGTTATGTAATTACTGGTCAAAAGACTTGATGTTATCAAAATAAACATTTTATGTTGAGTTAGAGGCTGGCTCGCAATAGCAGTGTGGACAGTGAGATACAGAATTCTATATGTGCCTGAGCACACACTCAAAGGATGTACAGTAGTCCCCACATAGCCGCAAAGGGTATGTTTCACGACCTACCTCAGAAATCCGAAACAAAGGATCGGAGCAAACCCATTCATTTCAATGGGAAATTTACCTTCCTGTCAGCCCCCAGTCCCTAGTTCCGCAAGGTTCCCTATAATATGTTTGGGCCACGGCAAACCGCGAGTAATTGAAATGGCAGAATACCATTCTGTGGATACGGGGGTCACCCTGTAATATCAATTATGGCAAAAGGAGTCAAATAGCAATACATGATTATGTCAATTTTGCAGATTCCAATTTTATATTCTGAAAGGATAAGTAGCAAGATAAATATGATCAACAGTAACCAGTCAATTAGTAACAGACGGTTTACATCTGTGAAAAATATTAGACAGCTTGCTACTCTCGAGTTCACTTTAAAACAGCCATTTTTATGAAGAAAGTGTTTCACATTGTTTCTCACTATTGTCTCCATCATTGAACATGAGGGTTCAACAATAGTTATTTCTGGATAAGGGACGAGAGATGGAAATTAAGAAATTAGCCTTATTACCATAGTCAATTACACATGCATTTAATACAGCCATTGCAGAATTTTAAACATAGGAAAGTACAGCACAGAACAGGCCTTTGGCCAACAATGTTGTGCCGAGGTTTAATCCTAATGTAAAATATAATAACTTAACCTACGCACCCTTCAACTCACTGCTATCCATGTGCATGTCCAGCAATTGCTTAAATGTCCCCAATGACACTGCTTCTACCACCACTGCTGGCAACGCATTCCATGCATTCACAACTCGCTGCATAAAGAACCTTCCTCTGACGTCTCCTTTATACCTTTCTCCTAATATCTTAAAACTATGACCCCTCATACCAGTCAATCCTGCCCTGGGAAAAGTCTCTGGCTATTGACGCTATCTATTCCTCCCATATTTACAGCCCTAGAGGATCTACTTTTCAAGTTTCCACCGAACTCCCTAAATCACCTTTGCAAATATCAACAAATGACTGACAAAGCAATTGGTATGATGCAAGTAAGTGAAATTTTCTTTCTAACACAGCACTGATTTCAGAGGTTAACTAGTGTGTAGGTCAAATGATTTGCATTCTGAGGAACCACTGTCACAGGAGCCAAACACCCCCTTCAGCAGCTGAAATGCACAAGCCTGAGACAACTCACAGCACATTGTGGAAGGTGGATGCAGAGACAGCAGTGGACATTCCTTGTCAAATGATAGGTCCAGCCATGTCTATCTGATCACAGATGGCGAGCCTTGGAGTCCTATACAGAACAGAAGTTTGTATAGCAGCAATTGGAGAGGAATTAATAGGCCTCTCCCAACAGACAACCAGATAATGGACTCATTTCATAAAATAGCAAGATAATAGACATACTTCCCAGAAAGCAACTAAATAGGAGGTTCAACGCTATTAACAAACAAAGAATGGACCTATCATCTATTCACAAAGATCCCGCTCCAATAGCATTTCTCAAATATACAACAAGAATATGAACATTCTGGTAAGACATAATGCAGTTTAGGGTAATTACCAGTTCAGATCCTATAAGCTAATGAGTTATAATTTAAGTTAAACATTGTTTACACCAAGAGTTTAAAAATACCGCCTTCTTCATGAAATTTGGCTGCTACATAATCCAGTAGTTCCATCTGGTATTCACTGGTATAGGCATGAGCTATTACATCATGTAAATTTGGCAGCTTGTGAATGAGAGATAGTTCAAATTTGCTTTACAGAAGGATATTATATTGTCCTTTTATTTCCCTTACTGCCACCTCTAAAGTTCCCGTGCAAAAAAAGGTTTCAACTGAGTCCCTTTTATGGGCATGGATATGTAAAACAGAACAACCTTTAATTTGGCAGTAAATAATTCAGGAATACCACAAAAAATGAGTGAAGTAGGATATGGAAACACAACACTTACACAGCATTTTCTTCAGAGGATGGGGTAAGGCACATGGCTGAAGGGCTCTTGCTCAAAATGTCGATTCTCCTGCTCCTCAGATGCTGCCTGACCTGCTGTGCTTTCCCAGCACCACACTCCCGATTCTGATCTCCAGTATCTGCAGTCCTCACTTTCTCTAAAGTGGATTTGAGCCTAAACTGTGGAATTACTGTCATCCCTCACTTTACTACAGGTACTATTAGCATGAGAGGTGTGTAGCTGAAACAGATTGTTCCAGAAAGGCAAACCCTTGAGAAATATAGCAAACTAATATCAAACTGAATTAACAAAACAACAATCTGATAGAAGTCTTATTTAACCTGAATTTACTACCAGGTGTTATTTACCCTGAATAATTGCTGCTGGGTAACCTCACTGTGTCAATGTTAAAGATACCATCTTCAGACTAGATCAATATTTAAAGTACAACACCTCCAGAGTTATTGTGCTCGGAAGTGATAAATCATTTCACTGGTAAGAACAGGTTGCCAGTGTTTACATCATCAATTTCACTCTAGAATTGAATCCATGCCAGACATGTTGGCACAAAACAAACAGGATAAACATAATTGAATGGCAGAAGGTGCATTGAAAATATTTTTAACATTCCACAAACTGAGGAAATTAAATATGAGGAAGCATTAACAAAATTAAAATACTTTAAAATTCAGGCAGCTCCACAGCATAGGGATCTAGTCAGCTAAGCAGCTAATTTCTGATTTGGACAAATGGCAACATGGGTTTGATTATTCTTCTGGTTGATGTAGACTTGGAACCTGCTTCTTAGTCCCGTCCCTGAGAGTGGATGTATTGTAAAACCACCATTGACAAAAAAGTTACAAAAAAGGCTCAGGACAAAATATCAGTAGATAATAAGGATCCTGCTTCTGGAATAGCAGATATAACAAAACAGCTTTAGGATGATACTGGATCTTGTCAGAGAGTACAGGATCAAATGTCAACCGACACTAAATGAGGACACAATAGCATGTGTGAAAGTCAAAAGTAGTTTGTGAGTTGATCCATACATGCGACAACTTCATACACATTGGTTTTCATGCTTCTCAACCACTGAAGCTCAGTGTATCATGATCTCACATGCAAATTTAAAGAGACACTTCAACTATATCTGATGGTGAAATCCAGGTTAAAACAGAGCTGAAACATGCAAGGCAGGATACAGCTTTGCCATACCATCGTGAATGTGTCACTGGCAAGTGAAAGGGCTTTGAGGTACATAACGTTCCTTAGAACGGCAGAAAGAAATTTATTGGTAAAGATAAAGTAGTACGGAGCAGGCTGGGGAGACCAAAATGGCCTATTCCTGCTCCTATTTTAAGTCAATGGTTCCACTATTCTGGATCCAAATAAGAATCATAGGATTCCCAGTGCAGTAACAGGCCATTCGGTCCACACTGAAGAGCATTCCACCCAGACTCACCCCTTTTACCCTATCCCTGTAACCCTGCATTCCCCATGATTAATCCAACTAACCTATACATCCCCATACACTATGGACAATTTAACATGGCATATCCACCTAACCCACACATCGTTGGATCGAGGAGGAAACAGGACCACCCAGAGGAAACCCACACACATACACAGAATGTGCACACTTCATGCTAATCCAAGTTGTCAGAGGCTGGAATTGAACCCACTTCCCTGGTACTGTGAGGTAGCAGTGCTAACCAACGAGTCACTGTGCTGCCTAGCATTTAATGGAAGCATTTAATGACCAGAACAGAGCAAGAAAGCTGAGAGTAATAACACATTCCCTACATCCTGATAGATTCGCCTCAACTCTACCATCTCAAGCCTACTCCAGTGTATCAACATTCACACCAATTAACCTTGCAGGTGCATCCATTGCTTCCCAAACATACAGTCTCTCATGTTTGCCTTTCCATCCATCATGAAAGGCAGCTTCATTCTGAAGCAATGTAGTGCTAATTCCTCAATGAGTTTTTCTTTCACCAGGTGGACTAATATCACTAACTGTAAGATGTAACTTTCTCCATGCACAGAGCAAGAAAGTACAAAACAAACAACAGCGGAGAGAGCAGAGAAGCAAAGGTGGATCTGTCACCTACTGATTGAGCGAATAATAGCTACTGTGGAGAGAGGGGCTTACAAATCAGTGAGCCTCTGTGTGCCTACTCTCTGGAGATGGAGTTCTGCTGGCTACCTGGTGACAGAATTAAACATCATACAGGCACAAGGCTGAATATATTCATTCATGTTGACTTACTGTCAACAGTGAGTGAAATATAATTATGCACTTAATAAAAATAGAGTTTTTGAGCGGGCACCTCATGAGTCTAAGTATTGTAACATTTCGTTCTCTCAAAGTTTTGATTTCATTGCACTAATTTATGTCATCTATCTCCTACTGAGTCACATCCATCAAGTAATGGATTTGAAGCTCACTTTGAGAGAAGGAAATGTTACAACACTTAGACACATGAGGTGCCTGCTCAGAAACTCTATCTTTTATTCACCCATGGGATGTCAGTGTGGCTGGCTGGCCAGCCTTTATTGCCCTTGAGAAAATGGTGAGCTGCTGCCTTGAATCAAGGGCCATAGGTTGATCCAGAATGCCCTTAAGAAAGGAATTCCAAGATTTTTGACGCAGCGACAGTGAAGGAATGCCTTCTTTGTACTTTATCTCAACCTGCTAGTCATCTTCAACTTCAATTGAGGTTTATCGTAAGGTAGCGTATTTGATACTTATGCTGATCTGAGTAACGAGAGGTCCATGTGCAGATTAGATTGCCAAATCTCCAAACTATTCAGCATATGGATTTGAAAGGGTTAATGATGCAAAGTGTGAGTAGCACTGCCCACTGTGATGGTGACAGGGAAAGATTTGAGAGGAAGCACGGTTTATACGGAATTAGTCATAATTGTGCAAAGCTCTACATAGTTCCTCAACATACCAGTTATTGTTTAAACATACCAATGTCTCAGCATTCTGTGTAACTAAACTAACAAAAAATACAACAAACTGTTTTACTCAAGTTGATAAGAAAGCAGTTGAGTACAGAGTACTTAGCTGGCATTTTTTCTGACCTAACTTCAATTGCACCCTCAAATGCAATGCTCTTGCCTTTTTGTCAGGAGAAATTTTCAGGAAGTCAAAATAACCACGTTAAAGCAGAAAACCTATCTCACTATCACTCCAATTGAGCGATTAATATATGTTACAAGGTGACTCGTTTCTCCTGCGGGACCTGCTTGCGTGCAACCTATTGCTCTGCAGTAAAATAATTAAACTCAGCAGGTTGAAGCCAGCTTTCTCATAATTGTTAATTCTGCAGGCTCTAATCACTCATTGGCCCCCTGTACATTAAAATTTAGCTTAATATTAAATAAAGACGACATTATCATCAGCAATAGCAGGATTAGTAAGCCAGTAATGAAAGTATCAAACATTTATCAAACTTTCTATAATCATTACATCAGAACACTTTTTATAATCATTGTTTATTGAATTACTAGCTTCAGAGTTATAATATTGTTTAGCCAAATGCTGCGTTTTTCAATGTACTTGAAGTTGGATGTAAATCAATAACTCATTCTGCATGCGCAAATAGCTTCTCTATAAAGTAGCAGGTTCTGACTATCTACTAACTCAGCTGACTTCATGCTACCTTGTGATTTTATAAATGTAAAAATCAACTTCATCTCCCAACAGCAACATTAACCTGTGATTGCCAATAAATGCACATGGGAATGAAATACACAAAACTAATTAACATAGATGCATAAAGGGGGAGCCCTAAATCTAACCAGTTCATTCCAGTTTAAAGGGCAAACATCATAACTGCTTTGTGACAAAGTGGTAAAGGCATCAACTAAATTTAAACTGTGAAACTCAAAACACTTTTGACTAGTTGCCACAATATGGAGCTGTACGGATTTAATTCCCTAATGCACCGAGTATATACATCACAATCTGCATCAAGTAAAATCAACTTTTCCACATGGGGAAGTTAGAAAATCTTTCGGAGCATCCTACTTGCGTGATACCTCATATCTTGTAACATTGGATCAGATGGGCTGTCTGAGCTTAGCTGTTTGCTTCAGTTATTAAAATATAAATCTAAACAGACCTTAGAAGAAAATAAAATTGGAAAAATCTAGTAAAGAATGTGTTCCTATTTACCTATCGTAGCAAAAGGCTCAATAAGTTTATTCAATATTTTCATGGCCAGTTTCAATTGCTACATATCAGCAGATAGCAGGTACACTGAGATAAGAAAAGGTATTTTGAATATTTTTAAGATGGGTAAAATAGACAAAAATAGATGAGCTCAATGACATCTGAATTAGAGTCTGAACTCAAGATTCTTCATTAAAAATTGGTCTAACTAGTCTAGTTAGTCTGACTAGGAGAGATTATGAAGACGTTGGTAGGTTTTAACAATAACTAATATACTGAGGAACTATATACAGCTTTACACAAGTATTGACTAATTGCTCTTTTGTGCAGAATGTCCCAGCAAATGTTTTATTAAATTTACATTATAAATGTTTTCAATTTGCTACAGAATTTTAAGTTAAAGTCTTACATTGATATTGTCTTTATTACCACCTTGGGATTTAATTGCCTGTAAACAATCAAATATTTTTCAAGTATGGCCATTGTGGTAATATAGGCCAATCTGCAGAAAATGTATATACACCAAACAGCAATACAGACCCTGTTTTAGTCATATCTTTTGACCAAGGGCAGAAGACTCTTGGCTAAATGCATTATTTGAAAGATGGCGCCTCTGGCAATACAGTGCTACACTGAACCCAAGAGTCAGCTTGGAGTAAAAGTACACAGTCTCTAAGTGAGGCTGGAGTCCACAGCTTTGACCACAGTCATCAACTTTATTATAAAGGGATTGGAATATAAGAATAAAGAACTCTTAAATAGTTACAGAAGACTCCAGCGAGAATATGCCTGGAGTAAGGTGTAAGGTTTTAGTCTCTTGACTTAAGATGACATTCTTGGAGGGAGTGAAGCAAGGCACATTAATGTGATTTCTTGGATTTGGGAATTCTCCTACAAGGGATGATGCACTAGATTATCTTCATCCTCAGAAGAGTGCTGTTATCCCTCATTTTCTCTGACTCCAGGCCATTCCCCCTTTGATTGCTTCAGCTGTGTTGGCTACAGCAACCTCAATGATGTAGCACACCCTTTCTGAGTGATACTGCAAGACTCTGCTAGAGCAGTCCAGACCCCAAAACTTCAAGTTCAGGAGGGCGATGTTCTTTTCCACTGTGCAGAATTGTACCTTCATTTTGCATCAGTTGGAGGAGTGCTTTGCAAAGGTGTCAGGCATTTTTGTCTCAAGTTGCACCAACATGTTGTATTGCCTGGGACAGGAACCAGAGAGTTTTCCAGTCTGGCATTGATGGTCACATGTATTTTGAATACTGATGAAGTAACAGCCTTTTACAATGATGAATTCGGCAGATTGATATTGGTGTGCTCTCAAAGCAACATGGCAGGGGGAAGCCAGCAATGAAGAAGAATCCCTTGTCCAGGCTGCTCGAGTCTCCTTGTCATAGCAGAAAACTATGAATAGATGTGATCCAGAGAAAATGGCAACTGTAACTTTCCAGATACAGAGGGAGCTTCACCTGCTTATCTCCATCCGGAGATGATATTGCTATTTTTGGAGGTTGCTATTTTTTGTAGGCTTGCTAATGCCATTGAAATCATTCCCTCCTTTGAGCCTACCTTTGCATTTTAAACAATGTCTCAAGACTCCAAACATGGTACTATCCATGCCAATTACTTGAGCAGATAATCTGTGGGAACTTTGAAATGTAATAGCATTTCACTAACTGTACTCTAAGCTCTCACATCAACCTAAATTAAGCATCACGGTATCCAGTAACACAGTGCACCATCTCTGCTTCACATTTCATGCATTGGTAAGGAGTTGTGAGGTGGATAACGTTATCCAAATATATGGTGCATAATTAAAGTGTTCATGTTACACTGAAGAGTAGAACTCTGGCAGAAAAGCTGCCATAATAATCTCTTGCATAATAATCTGCAGATGAGCTGGCGGGAGTATTTGCAGACATCTTTGACCTCTCCTTACTACACTGCGAGATTCTCACCCTTTTCAAAGAGACTACTATCATCCCAGTGCCAAAGAAAATAAGGCAATGTGCCTTAATAATTACTGCTCAGTGGCTCTGGCATCCATCATTATGAAGTGCTTTGAGAGATTAGTAATGGCACATGTCAACTCTAACCTCCCAGATTGCTTTGATCGGCAATAAGTCACATACTGTCATAATAGATCCACATCATTTCCCTGGCCCTGCACTCATCCCTGGAACATCTGAATAACTCCCACTTATTGACATTAGCACAATTCCAACCAAATTCATCTCCAAATTCTAAGATCTAAGACTCTGCTCCCGCCTCTGCGATTGGATCCTTGACTTCCTGGTCTGCAGACTGCAATCAGTAAGGATAGGTAACAACACCTCTTCCATGATAATCCTCAAAACCGATGCCCCAGAAGGCTGCGTACTCAGCCCCTCACTATACTCCTTATAAGTCATGACTGTATGGCCAAATTCAGCTCTAGTGCCATTTATATATTTGCTAATGACATCACGGTTGTGGGTCAGATCTCAAACAACAAGGAGGGAGATAGACAGCTTAGTGGCATAGTGAAAAGATAACAATCTCTCCCTCAATGGCAGCAAAACTAAGAAGCTGGTGATCAATCTCAGGAAGTAGAGTGAAAGATATGCCCTTGCCTGTATCAATGGTAGGGAGGTGAATGAGAGCTTTAAGCTCCTAGGAGTAAATATCACGAACAATCTATTTTGGTCCATCCACATTGGTGTTAGTCAAAAACGTATGCCAACACCTCTGCTTCCTCAGAAGGCTAAGAAAGTTTGGCATGTCCACGATGCCTCTTGCTAATTTTTATAAATGTATCATAGAAAGCAACCTATCTGGATGTACCACAGCTTGGTAAGGCAGCTCCTCTGTCCAAGTCCACAAGAAATTACAGAGAGTTGTGAACACAGCTCAGTCCATCATGAAAACTAATCTTTCTTCCATTGACTCTGTCCACATTTCCTGCTGTCTCAGGAAAGCAGCTAACATAATCAAAGACCCCTTCCAACCCAGTTATACTCTTTTCTACCCTCTTCTATTGGGAAATTACATAAGTTTGAAAACAAATACCAACAGATTGAAGAATAGTTTCTTTCCATCTATTATCAGACTTATGAATGAACCTCTCACATATTAGTTGATCTCTCGCTGTATCTTTTCTGTAGCTGTAATAGTACATTCTCATTTTGTTCTATTACTTTGATGTACTTATGTAAGGTATGATTTGTCTGGCTAGCACACTACAAAATACCTTCCAATGTATTTCAGAACTCGTGACATTAATAAGTCAAATTAAGTGCCCGCTAAAGAGCTCTGTCGAACCAGTAGGAGCTCCAGAGTGTGAGACGTCCTACCACTGACTGGCAGAAGCCCTACTATCCCCTAATTTAGCCTGGCTGTGGCAACATCACTGCAAGGCAGCTGTGTTCAGAGTCTATGGCCTGGCCACCAGATTTCCTTTCAGAGGGTGGAGCAAATTTGTGTCCATGCATGATTTGGAAAGCACAAACAGAGGTTTTATAAACATGATACCAGAAATTCAAGGATATCAATCTCAACAAAGAATTGACTGACTGAGCATCCATTCTCCTGACCAAAGGTGACAAAATGACATGACTGAAGTCTTTAAATTGTTGAAAGGTTTTGATAGAATGGATACAGAGAATATTTTCTCTTGTGGGAAAGAGCATAACTAGAAGCTATCAATAGGAAATGCAACAAGAAATCAAATAGGGGATTTAAAGGAAACTTCTCTACTCAAAGTGTGATGAGAATGTTGCACTGGGAATAGTTGAAGCAAATAGTAAAGATGCATTTAACAGCATGCAATGAAATACTAAAGAGGGTACCAAGCATATAGTTAGATCAGGAAAACTGGATGGACACGAGTGAGCGTAAACATTAGCACTGACTGCTTAGGCCAAATGGTCTACTCCTGTGTCATAGATAGAAGTTTCAAGTGGAGAAGCATTGGTTTAGTTCACAATCAATTCTACACCATTGACTTACAATGGGAATATAGGCAATTGAATAGGTATGCCCTAAGTGAACGACTATTAATGGAAAAGTAAATTAATTTGCAATAAGCAAAACCTTACTGTCTGAAAAAAATCAAACTAACTTATTGAAACAAGGCAGAAAAATCTTATTTTATCAATTTTAGCAGCCCGGTTCACTATTAAATAAAGTCGTTGCAACAAACATCTAAATCAATATTCGTAAGTAACAGCTGTAGAATTGAAACTTTTACTCAGCCTTTGAGAATCTAAGTGACAAAAAGCCCAATAGGTACAAGGCAAAATTGTTACACATTGGCAACTAGCTTTGTGACCACAATCTATTGCTAATGGGAATTAACTCAATACACAGATAGTTTATTTAAAACTGCAAAGCATGAACATTCGACTCTTTGAGAAATGGGACGTGCGTGTACAAAATGTTTGAAGTACCATTTCCAGTGTAGAAACAGAAACTGGACAGCCTTTTTTTTTCCCTTATCTAAGTTGTGCTGGCTAAGTTTTCAGGATTCTTTGAAGTTGATCCCCATGCTTATATAAGATAAGCTCCAAGTCCCTTTCATGCCTGGTTCAGTGTTTTCCAATGGAGAGGGTTGTTGAGGTGGGGGTGTGGGGACAAGGAGCAATTGAATTAAATTTAAATTGTGTCGGCCATTAAAGGGCTGTGGTTGCTAAAAAGTAAGTCGTCATTTCATGAGAAAAACTGATTCAACCTTTGATAAAGTTGCATCTAACAAAAAAAATATCAAAACGCTCAAAGGCAGATGAAAATCATGGTTTGGAGATGCTGGTGTTGGACTGGCATGTACAAAGTTAAAAATCACACAACACCATGTTATAGTCCAATAGGTTTATTTGGAAGCACTGGCTTTTGGAGCGCTATCATCGGGTGGTCGTGTTGAACCCAAACACTTGTTTAACTGTTGGTAAAGTGGAAGTGCAATTGCATGGGGTGAGTATAAAGAAGGCTTAGGTACTCCAAGGCATCTTGTTGAAAGGCAAATGTTTTCTTTAACTTTGCTGTCTGATGTTGCCTGATCTGCTGAGTATTCCAGCACTTACTGTTTTCATTTTAGTGATAGTCATCAGCTAGCTAGCAGGAAGTATTGTACAGGTCACTCTCCTATAATGAATGTTTCATCAACATGATTTGGCTGTAATGTGATTGGTGAATTGGGGAATGATTTAAAAAAATGAACTCCAATTGGCGATTACACGATTCCATCCCCAGTTACCTTAAGTCCACTCTAGGTGTTTACTTCAGGTCAAACAAAAGAGGTTGAATGAGGGGACAATTTTTTTTCTGACCTTATTGTTGATGTTTTTGAGGATTTTTTGGAAACTGTTGCAAGAGAACAGATTTGGATGTCAAGATTCTCTTCATCCTGGACAATGCACCAAGCCACTCTCCCACCATTGGTGAGCTTTCTGAAAACATCAAAGTGCTAGTTCTACCTCTGAACACAACCTCTCTCATCTCATTCAATCCATGGACCAGGGTGCAATAGTAGTTTTTAAAGCTTATTATTTAAGGTGCATTCAAAAAGCTGATTACAGCTATTGAAGGGGATAATAAAGACAGTATCCTTCAATGTGGGAAGAGCTTTAACATTAAGAATGTTATTGACTTCACTGTGGAAGCCTGGGGTGATGTCAGTAAGGACTGCTTGCTGCAGTTTAGCGGAAGCTTCTCCCAGATTTTCTTCATGATTTTAAATGCGTTGAACCATCAGAGGAGCTTCCAGCAATCAAGGAACATTGTGCTGCTCTTGCAAAGCAAGTTGGATTTGAAGTAATGAAGACTGATCTACAACAACTTGTTGCCGTGGGGAAATTGAAGCTTGAGATGAAGGTGATGAAGTCAAGGATGCAGTACCATGAGAACTTTCCACTTCTCTTTTGTCTTCTATCCTGCGCGAAGTTGAAAGCAATTGTAACTCTTAGAAGACAATGACTACACAGCAAGATAGCAGTTCATATCATAAAGTCTCATCTGGCACCCAATGAACAGCTTCTTTATGAAAGAAGATGGCAAAGCAGCAAAAACTAGATGCTTTTTTAAGCCAAACCCAAGAAACAGTCTGAGGACAAGAACCATAGCCATCCACTTTTGGACAAAATACTTTCTTTCATTGGAACCCTGCACCCAGAACTGCACCTGAAAGGAATGATAATGCCGAGGATGATTCTCAGCCCTGTCTTAATACAGTAGTGTAACTCAGCAAACACAGAAACCATTTAAAGTGTTAAATTTATTGTATTATTTCATTAAAATATGATTTAAACATTTCTTTAGATTTTGCTATTGCCTGTGTTAGGCTAACTGCTATTTTAGTTTCAATTTTTACCGATATTTTTGGTGGTTCACCCAAAACTCTGTTTTCCCATAGGCTCTGTTGTTTCTATTGAGTGATTTTCTATAATGTGAGATTGCATGAGAATGCAACTACTGCATTATAGTGGAAGACTGAATTTCAATCTGTTTCATATTTATAACAGCAGAATAATATTTAAGCTACAAGTTAAATTTAAAACTCATTGCAACTGATCAATGATGCAGAAAGGGAGGAGAACACATCACCATCTACATCATGGTGCTGAGGTTGAGAAGGTGGAGCATATCCATAACTGACAACCTATTCTGGGCTTCTCACATAGGTGTGACATTGAAGTAGGCACAACACCATCTCTTCTCCTTCAGGTGGCTATGGAAATTTGGCATGTCAATAAGGTCCCTCACCAATGTTTACCGATTCACCATTGAAAGCATACTGTCTAGGTACGTAACAGGCTGGTATGGCAACTGCTCTGCTCAGAACCATAAGACACTACAGAAAGTTGTGTGCACAACCCAGACCATCACAGAAGCCAATTTTCCACCCTTGGACTCCACTTACATGGCCGGTTGTTGTGAGAAGTCTGCCAATATTATCAAAGACCCACTGCACCCCGGTAATGCTCTCCTACAACCTCTTCCATCAGGCAGAAGATACAGAAGCTTGAACACGTACACCAGCAGGTTCAAGAACAGATTCTTCCCTGGCTTTATTAGATTATGAATGGACTCTCTAACTTCAAATAATGCTGATCTTGCCTAGCACACACCCTGTGTGACGTTACTTGTGTGCCTCTGTGTAGTTTTACTTTCACCCTATGATCTCCCTGTACTGCTTAAACAAAGCTTTTCAAGTACTAAGGCACATGTGACGATAAATCAATCAAGTCAAAATCAATCAAACCTTCATTGTATTTCAAACACAGAATGTTTGCAACATAACTTTGTTACATAGTACCTACCAAGACATGTGATGGTATGCAAATTGTCAACGTGCTGTTATCAATTGTCTCTGTTTTAGGTAACACAGCACTATAATGAAATTGGACTATATTACATTATAACTGACAGCAGAAAAGGAGCTGAAAGTCACAGATTTGAGGCAAACATGGTTGGATATACTTCAAATATTATGGTATGATATCCTGACAGAAAGTCAAGACAGAAATATGAAATGACCTTGATTCTCATTCTTAGCAGTAAAGCAAAATGATGCTAGATGATAGTAGGTATTTTTGTACCTGATGGTACCAACTTGGCTCTGGTCTCACAGTTCTCAATAGTTTAGGCTGCGCATATTACTGCATAATGATATAAATTGACCTAATAAATGCCACATCTCAACTCAGATATACATTCTCTCACCCTGTTTCACATAACCTTTTTGGGTGGTGCATGTATAGAATGAGCTGCCAGATGCAGTTGTGGAGTTTAGTACAATTACAACATTTAAAAGACATCCTGATGGGTATATGAATAGGAAGGGTTTAGAGGGATATGTGCCAAATATTGGCAAATAGGAGTAGATTAATTTAGACTATCTAGTTGGCATGGATGAGTTGGACTGAAGGGTCAGTTTCCATGCTGTACGTCTCTATGACTATGACTATGACTCTAATCCCTAAGAAACACTGTTTATAGGACTCTAAAGCCAACTCCCATTATTAGTTCTAACATGACTAGCTGGTGACTAACAATAGCCATCACCATAATATTTGATATCACAGGGAAGTGTTTTAGAAATAGACAAAAGAATTCAACTTTCGAAGAATACTATCATCTATCTAACTTTCTTTAGGACACTACAGAATGATTTCATAATCCTGTTTAAAGGGCTAGCATGTCATCTTAGACTTCCTTTAAGTGCATTTTAAGTTTTAAATGAAGTAATAACTCATTTTTTCAACATTAGGATAGTCTAAAAGCCTATTGAAACATTGCTGACAATTTAGTTCTAGTTAGTGCACCCGGGCCAGATTTTCTTGCCTTTGGCAGCTGTTCTGCACCTGTGCCAGCAGCTAAACCATCCAGGAAATATGTACCAGAGGTTTTTTTCTGTCATGTAGGGATTGTTGTAATGGCTCCAAGCCCATCTTCTCACACTATCAATTTATAGTAGTGTTATTTTAGTAACACATTGCAGACTGAGCCCGAGAGACAGAGAGACACTGATTAATTATTCCTTTCTAATGCCTTCTCATTCTATTCATCTTCAACGTTTACAATGAACTGATTTAAAATGTTCATAACAATACACCTGTGTAGATCAAAAAAGAAACACACACACACACACACACTTCATCTATTTAAAAAGTGGTATATAATGAGGCTAGGAATACCACTGGGTAACTGGAATGCAAACAATAATGTGAGAATTTTATTCAGAATTGAAGTTCCCTTGAAACATTTGTGCAATACTTGAATAAAGGTGTAACATTTGTTATTTTCCAATCTACTGGAACCATTCTAGAATCAAAGAATTTTTAAAGATTATAACCAAAGCATTGACCATCAGTGCCATTATTTAGGTTAAGGCCCAAGGATCTAAGTAATTCAATCCTCTGGACTTGCCAGTCTTTAGGTGCAATACTTTTATGAGCAGGTCTTCCCTAATGATGATGATTGTCTCAGGTTCACCCTTCCTTATCACCTCTTGATTTTCAATTATTTTGGCAAATTTTCTTTGGTTTTTATGTCCCTTTATTCCCATTTTAGTCATTTTTTGCTCATTCTTAAAGTCTGTTCAACCATCTGACTTATCACAAATCCTTGTAAATATGTACATTACTGATTTTAATTTAATACTACCCTTAACTTCCTTGACCAGCCGCAGGTGAAGCATCTTTTCAAAGAGCTTTTTTTCCCTCACTAACCAACAAAGATGTAGCTCAAAAAAACTCAAGTAGCAATATCGTGTAGTTGCAAAAATGAAAATACATATTGTCTGAAATATATAATCTTGGGAGTTAGAGCTAAGCATATTTGTTCCATACAAATTCATGAATATACAATTACCATGTACAAATTTGGTGTCGGTGTAAACATTTTACTTAACCATTTTATGCAGTTAAGCTTTAATGGCTGAATTTTAATTCAAACAATTGACTCTCAATACATCTCTTTTGAAAGCAACCAACACAATTACTGCATTATTAATGCGTGCCTACCTTATTATTTCTTATTTAGCAACCCTCAAGTTGCACACTGGTGCCTTTAAAGCAAGTGAGTGAATAATTCACTGAGGCTACAATTCACTAAATAAGGATCTAAGACCTAATAAGCAAAATGAATATGAAAGACAAACAAGCAGTATATTCTGCAAAGTACACAAATAGAAATAAATATCTAGGACTGGGGAGTCACCAAATGAATTCCTATAATGTACGTCAGAATAGCCTGTCTCAGCAACTAAGAAATGTCACAACGGAAACGTAATCTCTCTCCTTTAATGGAGAATAAAGAATTACATCAGTGAACAACATAAAAGAGCAAAAATTTCCCAAAGAATAGATTTAGTCATTTAAACAGGGATTGAGAAAAAGAGGCAGGAAGCTTAGATAATAAAAGAGAAAGAAAAGAAATGTCACAATTGCCATCAGTTGGCCACTTAAAAATTTGGACACTAGTGCTTTAATAGTACTGGGTTCAGAGGGAGACAAGAACTATAACTATGCCAATTGCACCTGGATGGTGAGGAAGAAGGCAAGGAGCTAAATTCTGAACAATCTGAAACCAGCTTTGATTGCATTGATTTTTCATTAAGGCAATTTAGGGAATTGAAAATTACCCCTCAGTGATGTAAATATGCTAACATGACTGCATGCCTCAGCTTTGAGGAAAAACATTTATAGTTAGGGCTCCAGGCTGGGTTCCCCAAGTCTCAGAGAATCAAATAATAGGATCATTAGGCAGAAAAGTGGATTCCAGCAGGCAAGTGTTTTTCGCAGCATTCCAAAGTTAGTTTGCCAAAACAAAACCCTCCATCTTATGCACAAAACACTCCAGATCCCTTCCTCCAAAACTATGTCTGTAGCATTCTCTGATGGGTCTTTCAGACTAACAGCCAGTCAGCCTTTCTACCCGATTAGCTGGAAGCTACACATAAAACTAGCAAAATATGCAAGTGACACATGCTGGTCTAACGTGTCTTGCATACTTAAAAAAAAGGGCTGCCTAGCCAGTGCTTTCAATTTGTTATAGATACCACTGCTTTATTAAAATTGTTTTTTCCCTCTGGCCGAGAATCAAATTAAAAACAATCAGCTGGATTCCTGCTGTTAAAGCTACAGTTCCCAGCAGCATAATGTAGACTCTCTCCGTCCTCGCCCATAAGTATCAGAAACATTATCAAACTGATATACCAGGCAAGCGGATCATGTAATGGTAATCAATGCACTATCAATCCAGAGTTCCATGCTAATGCTTTGAAGTTGGTGGAGTCTTCATTTATTTTTAAAATGTGAACACTAAGGCTTGACTCAGCAATGATGTCTGGAAAGTGATCAATTGTTGTAAAGACCCACATGCCTCACCAATATCCTTCAGGGAAGTAAATCTGGATTTCTTGCCTGATCCGATCTGACAAACAGTAATGCAGTTGGCTCTTCATTGCACTTTGAAATGACCTAGCAAGCCACTCGGGTGAAGGGTAATTAGAGATGGGCAATAAATAGCCATCTTTCCTGCAACAGCAACATTCCATGAAAGAGTATGACAAAAAAAGCATTATATCTGAGGACGCTGAGCTTTGAGCAGCACATGCCACTCAAAACATCAGTGACCAAATGAAATTGTGAGAATAGTGATATAACTGAAAGGATCTGTACAGAGGTTTGGTCCTTTGTAGCTTTGTCGACTCAGTTAAAGTGCTTTCCAATTAGTTCCACACACACTTTTTCTAAATACTAAGTAATTTTTAATTTCTTCATTAAATCTCCTGTTAACTTGTTCTGATTAAATCCCACCTTCTCCAGTTAACTAACATATAAATTATCTATACCTAAACAAATCTTCCTGGTAATTACAAAATATAAAAGAGAGTTTACAAGCATTCCATGATAGGTGCTTGTCGAACCAATGCATTTCCCTTTAAGAGAAGGTAGTCGATAAGAGCTTAATTTAGTTGTTTCCCTTAACTGTCAATAATTATCAACAACTTTTCTTTGAAAATCTTTCAAGTAATTCTTACTCCAAATGCATCACCTTAATATTATTATCAGCAAAGTCCATCAACCATTCTTTAATTTATCAGCATGACAGTAATAAAAGAGAAAGCCCATATTTTTAGGTCATAGTGTACAAGGACATTCTACTTAATGTTGTAGGGCCTTTTATTTCTAAGTATTTATACAGTGGAACATTGCATAATTCTGAAATTCATGAGTATTTATTACATCTCATTACGAAATCTGGGTTGAATGCAGTAGTGTTTCTGGTGTCATTTGGTTGAGAGAACACAAAGCAAATTATGTGTTGTAAAGATTAAAGAGTGGCATCATTTGGATAACATCACAAATGCAGCATTATTATTAAAATTTCTGCTCCATGCAAATCTTAAATTATCTAATGAATTATATTTTTACTTTGTCAGCAGAAAAAAAACTTTCTTCAGCCTCTGCTATTCTGAATCATAATTAAATATGTCAACAACTTATTTATAATTTATCATTTACAGAAAAAGGGAGTGCTCTTAACACTTGATGACTAGGGTGTTAGATCGATGGAGCTCTAATTATTTCAAGTTCAACCGAGGTCATGGATCTAAAAAGAGAAACTGGAGACAAACAAATTAATCAAGCCTCATGTCAAAACCAAAAAAAAGCCTACTAAATATAAAAGGCTAGCATTTCTTGGTGGGGTCCTGAGATTTTCTCCCAATAATCTGCCACTGCTTAAGCAAAGAGCATCACAAATTTGGGAGAATCTCTTGGGTAAATCTGAATAGCCTGTCAGGTTGACTAAAAAAAACTCTCTCTTTTATTGGAGTCTATTTGAAGTCTATTTTTGGTAAAGTACATGGTATTTGACAAACATTTAATTATAATTATGAATTGTATCGGTATAAGTAAAATTTTAATTGCTTCAAGGGATATTATTTTTGGAAGACATGTTCTGACATTTAACATGAAGCATGACAATGTACAGTGCAATTATAATTAAACATGCAAATTGTATTTTTGGATGTTCCTATTTAGAGTCAGAGAGATCTCCAGCCCAGGCAAAATCCCGGTACACCTCCTCTGCACCCTCTCTATTGCTATCATGTTCCTTAAATAATGTGGAGTCCAGAACTGCACACAATACTCTTGATGTGGCCTAACCAACATTTTGCACAGTCAACTTTACCTCCTTATTTTTAAACTCTATGTCTTGGCTAACAGAGGCAGGTATACCATAAGTCGCCTTAACCACTTTACCCTCTGATCCTCAGTGGTTCCCAAGGTTCATATTTGTTCATACAGAATTCCATTTGCCACTGATCAACCCATCTGACCAACCTGTCAATGTGTTCTTGTAGTCTAAGGCTATCCTCCTTCCTGCTAACCATCCCAGAAAGGTTTTGTATCAACTGTGAACTTACTGATTACCTCTTCTACACTAAAGTCTAAATCAGTTATATAAAACACAAAGAGCAAAAACCATGACACTGACCCTGCGGGGGGCTTCCAGTCAGAAAAACACCCCTCAAACATCACCCTCTGCTTTCTGCCAAATTTCCTAGGATATCATAAGCTCATACTTTAGTGATCAGTTCCCATGTGGGACCTTATCAAAAGCCTTGTTGAAGTCGAAATGGATTACATCAAAAACATTGCCCATATCAACACACTTAGACATCTTTTCAAAAAATTCCATCAAATTGGTCAGATTTTATCTCCCCTTAACAGATTAATTCTGTTACTCAGAACTGCTTCCAACAGTTTCCCCACCATGGAGGTTAGACTGACTAGCCTGCAATTTCTTGGCTGATCTCTTGCTCTTTTTTGAATAACAGTTCACCCTCACTTCAGTATCAATTAATGTTTATAATGAATTTTATTTTTAAAAAACTGATAATGCACGATTTTCTCTTTTTATTTCAAATTTCTAGCATCTTCAGTATTTTAATTTTGCATTAGTTAATAAATGGATCTAGTGAAATTTCAATTTTAAGTCTAGTTGTTAATGACGAAGTTGCTCCCGTTAAACATTTCAAACAGTAATTTGGCTGTAATGCCTTTTGAATAGAAGTAATGGAAGAATTTCAAAATGATTTTCCATCATGAAGACAACCGTTTGCACTTATGTTTCAATTCTAATTCTACGGTCATCACTGGTGAATATTTTACTAAAACAAAATCTTTATGTGAACTTCCAAAACCTTCATGGCATTTAGTTGATTTGAAATATTTCTATGCATTTCCAGAAAAGCACAAATTACAAGTTCATTTTGCTAGATTTTAGTTTCATTTCATATAAAAATAACAAAATAACCAGTGTTAAGCACTGATGGTTTTGAAAACTTGTGAGAAAATAAATTCCATCACAAGTTTTACATTAATAAAATAAATCTTAATGTAGAAAACAACAGAATAAATTCCAGTCAGAAAGAAAGGTTATCATGACAAGTTAGAGAGAGATCGGATATGACCTTTGACCTAGCAGCAGTATAGTAAAGAAAACAAAATTCCTTGCTGACATCTGTAGAATCTGGAAGTGTTTTAAGAATGTTTCAAGTATATTTTTAATAATTTGCACCAACTGTAAAGGAACTAATTATAAGTTGTTTAAGAAAATAAACTTATTTCTTGATCGAGAAGCAGTACCAACAGAAAGTGAAGTAGTAGAGCCAAAGTACTCAGAGTTATAGAAATGTAGAGTAATACAGCATAGAAACAGATCCTTTGATCTGACCAGTCCTTGCCAAACATAATCCCAAACTAAACTAATCCCACCTGCCTGCACTTGGTGTCTATCCCTCCAAACCTTTCCAATTCATGAACTTATCCAAAGGTCTTTTGAATATAATAATTATACCTGCATCCACCACTTTCTCTGGCAGTTCATTCCACACGCGAACCACTCCGTGTAGAAGATTTGTCCATCATGTCATTTTTAAACCTTTCTCCTCTCAAGTTTTGAACTCCCCCACCTTATGTAAACGACCTCATCATTCACCTTATCTATACCCCTCATGACTTTATAAACCTCTTTAAAATCAGTCCTTAGTCTCCTAAACTCTAGTGAAAAAAGCTCCAGCCTTTCCGGTCTATTTTTATATCTCAAACCCTCCATTTCTGGCAACATTGTGGTAAATCTTTCCTGAACCCTCTCCAGTTTAATAATATCCTTCTTATAACAAGCATAGGGTGATCAGAATTGAATAAGTACTGTACTCCAGAACAGACCTCATCAATGTCCAGTACAAACTCAGCATGACTTCCCAACTCCAAAACTGACACCATCCTTATACCATCTCATTAAAGATTGGACACAGTATCACACTGCATAAAATTTAGCTAGTTTTGAAAAAAAGGAAGAAATTAAGGATTCAGACTATGAGCTAAATGAAACTTGAACAATAGTTACACCTCACAGTCATATTGGTGACAAGTGATTTCAGGATTTTATTGAATTCACTATGGTTCATGTTCTTGCTCCACCATAAGTTATACACTGACAAGACACTTGTGAATATATGCATTGGGTCTTGCATGTCCAACTGAGAAAATATGCAACTTTTTTGGCACTGTTGATTTTCTTGATTCCTAAAAATAATCTGGATTAATAACGTGCCTACAACAGTTGATCAGTGGCTAGAATTTGTGTGGTGAGTAACTTGACTCCTGGCTCCCTACTGCCTGTCCATTTTCTACAAAGCACACATCAGGCATGTGACAGAATATTCTCTGCTTGCCTGAATGGATGAAACTCCAAAAACACTCAAGAAGCCTGACACAATTAAGGACAAAAGCAGACTGCTTAAAGGGTACCTTATCAACAAGCTTCAATTTTAACTCCTTTTACAGAAACAGACCCTTCAATCCAACTCATCCGTGCTGACCAGATATCCAAAATTAATCTAGTCCTATTTGCCAGCATATTCCTCTAAACCCTTGCTATTCATGCACCCATTCAGCTGACTTTTAAATATAAAAATTGTACCAGTTCCACCAATTCCTCTAGCAGCCCATTCCATATATGCAGCACCCTCTGCATGAAAAGGTTGCCTCTTCAGACCTTTTAAATCTTTCCCCATCACCTTGAACCTGTACCCACTAGTTTTGGACTCCACCCAGCGGAAAATACCTTAGCTATTTACTGTATCCATGCTCATGATTTTAATAAACTTCTATAAGGTCACTCCTCAATCTCCGACACTCCAGGGAAATTAATGGTGGCCATTCATACGAAAAGGGTACTAAATGACACACAGGATCAAGTCTTGGGGTTTTCATGTTATTGCAGAAGTATTACAGGATGAGCCGAATACAGTGAAGACAGAAAGATTTAAGAAGAAACAAGATAAGCAGGGTTATAACTTTGACAGGAGGACAAAGCTGGCATTTTACAGTGCCAGAGCCCAGTGATAACCAAAGCAACAAACATAGATTGATGAAAAATTATACATATAGACTTTGTAGATACTTTAAAATCTGAAATCAAGGCAAAATGTGTATAATAAAATTAAGCAATATGAGCAAACAAAATGGGCTTTTTAAAAATCTATCATACTGGATAGAAATATCTTGAACAAATGAACAGGAAGCAGTAGGTTTTTACTTTAGTAGCTGCCAGAAATGAAAGCTATTTTGTCACTCTCTGTAACAATGATAACTTTAGACAATGAAACAGGATACCACAATAATTAAAGCCCCTATCATTTATGTTCAGTAATATTCTTGACAATTAAAGACCTTTAAATGATAACTTTGGTGGACATTTCACGACATAAGAATTGCAAGTTGAAACTTGTTAATTCAAGTGAGTTACATTGTCATGTTTGTGACTCTAACACATGCAACAAAGATGGTGCATAGAAAGCAAAAAACACTCTTGAAACATTGTCACTTTGGGAGAACGGGACAGTGAGAATTGGAACTAAGCAATGAATCACAGAATTTTAAAGGTTAGAGTTTTTAAAGAGTTTTGCACAACTTCTTGGGGAACACTCATACAAAGATCATCTGAACGTCATGGGCACAGCTAGAATTTTGGGGGTCATGGATAACTTAATAGTTAATTTAAAATTCTACAACTATTGCATGTAAAATTGCCATAGTCCCAGAGGACCACATGGCTACTCTCTCTTTAGAGTGACTGGTGATGAGTTTAACCTGAAAGTTACCATGCCTCAAGGGAGATGAGAGGTTGAAAATGGGGGATTTTAATTGATGTCCTCAGCTGATGTGGGAATTGAACTTGCACTATTGGCTTCACTCTGCATTACAAATCAGACATACAGCCAACTAAGCTATGTAAGAACAGCAAGCCACTTATTAGGAAGTAACACTTTCTTAAGGATAGGATGAGAATGAGCAATAATTTGACGGACTGATTCTATGAATGGTTTGTCCATCCAGGGAGGCTCTATGCTAACAGCAGTTTTATGTGAAATTACATCTAAACTGACAAGCAAGCCAGAAATCCATAATATGGGTGAAGCTCATGGAGGCGCAATTTAATAAAATGCCATTTTGCTGCCAATTTTCATTGTAGCCCTGTCTCTCAGTATTGGATAGAAACAGATTCGGAACACTCCTGCCGTTAGAAGTCAAAATATATCCACTGAAAGATTAAATCTAACTTTTTCCAGTGGTTATATGAAAATGATAGAAATTATTTGGAGATATGCTGACAGGTTGTCAATTGTACAAACTATGTTACAACAGATTTTATAAGCTATATTATACATCATTGGAGAGAAATCTATTTAAAAGATCGATGTTGCAAAAATGCTGTTTTGACCGACTTCAAACAGGAAGCTTCTCTCCAATCACACAAACAGAATTCAAAGTTATGAAAGATAGAGTGCCACCATAGCATCACAGAGATGTACTGCACTGAAACAGACTCTTTGGTCCAACTTGCCTATGCTGACCAGATATCCTAAATTAATCTAGTCCCAATTGCCAGCACTTGGCCCATATCCCTCTAAACCCTTCCGATTCGTATGCCCATCCGGATGCCTTTTAAATGTTGCAACGTAACAGCCTCCATCACTTCCTCTGGCAGCTCATTCCATACATGTACTACCCTCTATGTGAAAAAGTTGCCCCTTTAGGTGCCTTTCAAATCTTTGCCCTCTCACTTTAAACTTATGCCCTTCAGTTTGGGACACCCCCTCCCCAAGGAAAAGACCTTGTCTATCTTCCTTCGCCATGTCCCTCATGATTTTATTAACCTCTAAGTCTCTCTGACATTTCAGGGAAAATAACCTTAGCCTTTTCAGCCTCTCTTTATAAGCTCAAACCCTCCAAACCTTGCAACATCCTTGTAAATATTTTCTGAACCCTTTCAAGATTCACAACATCCTTCCTATAGCAGGGAAACCAGAATTGCAGAGTCAGAAAATTTAAGTTATCCATGAAGAATGCATAAAACATTTGTAAGTTTGATTGTGATCACGAAATTCTTCTTGCATAAGGAAGCATTACACCTTTGACATAGCAAAAATGGTCCAATGCATTTCACAGCAAACACTTCGTGCAGAAAAGGAAGCCATAAGATAGTGGCATTCTGTAAGGGTTTTATGACCCTGAAGCAATCTTCTGATGATCTCAAGGAGATGCTTCCCAGAGGGCATTAATAATACTGAAGCGTTTGCTGACATCAATGATAATTGGTGAATTGACAAATGACAATCCACTGATAACTGCCAGAATCTTTCACTCTATGCACATGTATTCACACACACATACCATTTAAAGAGCAACTTAAAAATAATGAAAAAAACTTTGCTCATCATTTTATCTTATATATCCTAATATATACCTTTAATTTTTTTTTTAGTAAGGCTGCTAGCTTTTAATTACTTTTTAAAAATGTGCTTGGCATCTATCATATCGACTGTGCATGTTCTTGGACATTAGCAGATAAAACCTCATCGCTTAGGGTGGGCAGAGTTAAGTTACATTTAAGAGAGATACACATATTGAGAATAGTACTAATAATTTAACACTAAGATTAAAGCCTGGTATATCAGAAGTTACTGTTGCAGATGTTATTAATACGCAATAAACATATGTCCTAAAAAGCTGAACTTGAGTACAATCCTTGACCTTGCCGTTTACTTGACCAGTTTGTTTTGAACCCAAACTCTTAGTTGTGGGCATAAAATCACATGGCAAAAGATGGTGGTAGTGACGTCGGTGATCCACAGCCTAGAAGCTCATGGAAGCAGTGAAAATAAAGGAACAGAAATCATTGGAAGGAGGAATAACTTAAAAAATCATTTTTCTGAAAGAATATTCATTTTAAGACCAGCTAGCAGCAAAACAAAGCTGAAGGAAAAAAATCTCTGAAAAGAAAACTTCTACAAAGAAATCAGCAAAGACAACTGTAAGGCAGTAAAAGCTTTTTTTTAGTCAGATGTGGGTAAACAAATTACATGGGAAAAGAAAACAAGTGGGAGCCAAGAGGATAAATCCAGATTGAACACAAGTGAACAAAGGTCATTTAAGGGAGTGGCAGGATTGTTAACTCAACATTCCAGGACTTCAGGTAAGATAGGGGACAGTGTCAGTTACTGCAAAAAGGATGAATGATCCTTGGAAGGGTCTTCAAATGAAGCTTTGAGAGTATAGCTTAGGAATGAAAAGGGAGTAGTTACACTGCTAGGAGTGTATCATTGACCCCAAACAGTCAGCAACCAACACTGGAGTAGATATGTAGACAATTTACTAAAGTGTATAAAAATCAATAATAGTCTAAATATATTAGGGGATTTCAACTTCCCCAAGATAGTTGGGACAGTCATAATGTAAAGGGTGGATTTCTTAAAATGTCTTCAAAACAGTTTTTTTGTGATTGTACTGGAGGGTGTGCAAAGGAGATTCAACAGGATGGTGCCTAGGACAGAACAGTTTAGCTCTTAAGAGAGGCTGAATAAGGTTGAGTTGTCTTCTTTAGAGCAGAGAAGACTGAGAGGAGACCTGATTGAGGTGTACAAGATTATAAGGGGATGGACAGAGTCAATCGAAAGCAGCTGTTTTCCTTAGCTGAGGGGTCAGTATCAAAGGGGGCATATTTTCAAGATGAAGAGCAAGAAGTTGAGGGGATTTCAGGAAAGTTCTTTTCATCCAGAGGGTGGTGGGAATCTGGAATGCACTGCCTCAGAGGGCTTCTGAGACAGGAAATCTTACAACCTTGATAAAGTGCTTGGATGAACACTTGAAATGTCACAAAGTTAAAAATCACACAACACCAGGTTATAATCCAACAGGTTTAATTGGAAACACTAGCTTTCGGAGTGCTGCTCCTTCGTCAGGTGGTTGCGAAGTACACAATTTCAGAGTAACTCTCCGAAAGCGAGAGCTTTCAATTAGATGCGTTGGGCTACAACCTGGGTGCTGCGTGATGCTTAACTTTGTACACCCCAGTCCAACACTGGCATCTCCAAATCATGATTGAAATGTCACAGCATTCAAGGCTATGACCCAAAGTGCCAGAAATGTAGTTTTTTTCTGTGCAAACTTGATGGGCCGAATGGCCTCTTATCTATTATGTGATTCTATTGGTCACCCAAAGCTGATTTGATTCCTCAGATGAAAAAAAAAGTCCATCCCCACCCCGCCCCCAACACACACACAAAAAAATAGGCTGGGAACACACATGAAAAAAAATAGGCTGGGAAACAGTTAAGGGAAGTTTTTTGGGTGGAACTGGGAAATAAGAAAGGAATGATCACCTTATTGGGATTGTATTATAGACCCCCTAAGAGTCAGAGGGAAATTGAGAAACAAACTTGAAAGGAGATCTCAGCTATCTGTAAGAATAATAGGGTGGTTGTGGTAGGGGATTTTAACTTTACAAACAGACTGGGACTGCCATAGTGTTCAGGGTTTAGATGGAGAGGAATTTGTTAAGTGTGTACAAGACAATTTTCTGATTCAGTATGTGGATGTACCTGCAGGAAAGGTGCAAAACTTGATCTACTCTTGGGAAATAAGGCAGGGCAGGGCAGGTGACTGAGGTGTCAATTGGGAAGCACTCTGGGGACAGAGATCATAATTCTATTAGATTTTAAATAGTGATGGAAAAGGATAGACCAGATCTAAATCTAAAAGTTGAAGTTCTAAATTGGAGAAAGGCCAATTTTGATGGTATTAGGCAAGAACTTTCGAAAGCTGATTGGGGGCAGATGTTTGCAGGTAAAGGGACGGCTGGAAAATGGTTAGGCCACTATGGAATATTGCATGCACTTCAGGTCTCCTTCCTATCGGAAGGATGTTGTGAAACTTGAAAGGGTTCAGAAAAGATTTACAAGGGTGTTGCCAGGGTTGGAGGATTTGAGCTACAGGGAGAGGCTGAACAGGCTGGGGCTGTTTTCCCTGGAGTAGTATTGGAGGCTGAGCGGTGACCTTATAGAGGTTTACAAAATTATGAGGGGCATGGATAGGGTAAATAGGCAAAGTCTTTTCACTGGGGTCAGGGAGTCCAGAACTAGAGGGCATAGGTTTAGGGTGAGAGGGGAAAGCTATAAAAGGGGCCTAAGGGGCAACTTTTTCACGCAGAGGGGGGATACGTGTATGGAATGAGCTGCCAGAGGAAGTCGTGGAGGCTGGTACAATTGCAACATTTAAAAAGCATTTGAATGAGTGTATGAATAGGAAGGGTTTGGAGGGACATGGGCCGGGTGCTGGCAAGTGGGATAGATTAGGTTGGGATATCTGATTGGCATGGATGGGTTGGACCAAAGGGTCTGCTTCCGTGCTGTTCATCTCTATGACTGCAAGAGTTCCAGCAGTGGATTAACAGTTGTGGACAATTTATTCGACACCAAAATTTCACAACAAGCAAGAAAATTCTTGAATAACAGGCTTAAAGCTCATTGCCTAATAAAGAACTGGGAATAAAAGTCATTTCTCGGAATCTGAAGTTTTAGAGTCCATTAATTCTTCATTCTTTCAAATTGTTTGAATGCGATACCTACATTTCATTCAGTCACCAAGATGTGGAACAGATTTTAATTGTTTAAAACTTGCATCAAAAACAAAGAGAAAATCATGAATCTGACAGACTGGTGTAAAATTCACTGCAAACATACCTCATGTGTGGAAACATTTTGTGCAATCGATGTCACAGCAGTTATCTTTGACAGTCAAAAATCAATGAGTCATACTGGTTGAAGCTATTTTGAGAAAAGTTTCTAGTGAGAGATCTTTTAAAAATACTTCTGTGCCTTGGAAAAGCATTAGCTTCATTAGTTGAAGGCATGTATTGTATCTTCGAAAGAGTGAAAGCTGTTTTGCACTGAGAACTTGCAGGCACCTGTCGTGTGACTGAACAGCAGTCTCAGTGTACTGGAAAATTGACAATATGTAATGCTTGGCTGCAATCTAGATACTGCAGTTGTTTTGACTATAATTAAAATCTAACCAGTTTAAATCATGCCCCAGGATACTAAAACCCAATCAAGTTTGAATTTATTGTTTTTGCCAATCTCAAACCAATGAGGTGATCCGATGTTTGGGTTATAAAAAAGATATTTTGAAAGTTAGACAGAAAGTAACTGCCATTCCAAACACACTCTATCAAAGGTACCTTTTTCACATCAAACATCTCTGCAGTAAAAGACAGAAACCGACCCAGGGAAATCTTCAGCCAGAGGAAGACAAACACCGATGACAACAGCTGCTATGTGGTTTGGAAATTAAGTTGATGTAATTTTAATACAGGTTGTTACTGGAACAGTATATTGTCATAGAGTTGGAGGCAGACAACAACAGTTAAGAGAAAAGAGGCTTAGGAGTTGTAAATAGCTCTTGGCTAATATTCACTTTTAGAGTTAAAGAATAAATTGATTTTTTTTTAAATAGTGAAATCTGGGAGTTCTCTGTCACTCATACTTTAACAGATTTCTGGGTGTTTGGTTTAATTAGCAGAAGGGTTCATTGCCATGCTGTAATAATATTGATGCCACATTGGTTAAGTAAAAGCAAACTTTGCATTAAAAACAGCATTTGGAACAGTATAAACCTCAACAACTTTCAATTTTATTATTACAACAAAGATTCAATAAAGAATTAATAAAGAATATAACAAAGCAATAAAATGTGTACACATGATCAAAATCCTAACAACCATCATCCAAATTAAGAAAGTGGCCAACCACTTTTATGTGCTTATTAACAATCAGCTAATACGACAACATGCTCTGGTTCTTATCTTTTAATTGGAAAACAAAATCATAATATTGGATTCGATTCATTTGATCGATCAGCAAATTTTTAAACGTGGAAAGTACAATTCCTAAGATTTCAAACATCTTCAAGATTGAACATCAAATCAAATGTACAAATTTTTGCAGTCTTGGCAGCACCTACCACAACCTCAGGCATTGCCAGAGCTACTGGAGCTGTGAATTGATTGGGGCAGAGGGGTGAAAGAACTCCAATTCTCAGGCAACTTAGGCTACCACATCATACTATGGCTGCAGGGCAGTCTTCCTTCCAGCCTGCCAGCTGGTCACCGACTTTCCTTAATACAATGAAGTTGAATCAAAGTTGACAAAATATCTTGTTTATTTTGTCTAATAAGCTGAGATTTAATCTGAGGACTCATGATGAAACATGCAGAGCTCCAGTTGGAATGCATCTGGGAATTTTATGTATAATTCTTGATGTCAGTACACAAGAGTCATGGAACAAGTTCAAGAGTGCGTTTTAATTAGGCTGATCCCTGGTGTCAGAAGATAAAGTTATTTGGAATGAGTGAATCAACTGTGATTCTACATTCAAATTAAGCAGTTTAGAGACATTTTATAGTGCTAGACAAAATACTTCAACTAACAAAACAAACCCAAAGCAATAGGTTCAGGTGAACCAAGGAACCAAGGATGAACCAAGTGAGTGTAGGATTAGGAGAATAAATGGCAAATTTATTGTAGGCCTAAGAAAGTATTTTTCAAAATTATAAATGAGAACAATTAGAATTTATCATGAGGACAACCAGGACTCATTTGTGAGATTGGTGGTATACTCTGGAAAAAATTCAAATTAATCAAATTATCTTTATTTTTTCTGGCACGCTTAGGAACTGAAGAATGTTGAGAGTCATTATAATATTCAGCCTTAGTTCTACACCAAATTACTGTTCAGGTATAGGAGCAGATTGTTGGAAGTGGAACCAATGGCATGTGCTGACTATACAGAGTCTAAAGAGGGTTAGTTGGCTCTTTTGACTGGTTAGCTCCTGCAGTGATGCCAATAGCGTTGGTTAATTCCTTGCACCTACCACGAAGGACCCTCCTTCTCATACTTTCCCCTCACCTGAGACACAGTGACGCTCAGATTAAACAACTACCAGTCATCTCTTTCCAGTGAGAGAGCAGCCCCACAGTCCTCCAGCAAGATGGCATCTGTACCTTTATCCTATGCATTTGAGAATCAGAGGTCTTGGGCTCCAAATCTGCCACACTGTTGCTGATGGGACAGGTAAATATAAATTTCAGTCACAAGATGTAATGAATAATATTAGCAAGACAATGATATAGGTTACAAACAGCTTTTTGCCATTACATATGGTGACCAAATCCATTCAATTAAACCTGTTGCCCTAGTTTGAAGGCTGATACTGGGGGGGGGGGGGGAAGAAAGAAAGCTTAATTTTACAGCAGAACAGATGCAACATTTTTCACACTATCATTTCTCCATTGCCAGATCATTACTGAACTTCATTTTCAAACTTGCAATATCGTTTGCCTGTAATTCAACTGACAGTTTTAGATCACTTTCTTCCATTCAAAAACCTTAAATTATTCCTTTGTATTGTCACAAGAGTCAAAAACATAAACACTGCAGTCAGCAAATGTTTGGTCCTTATGTTGTTAATGCATCTGAAGGAAACACAGAATAGGAATGACAGTAATCCTGAGGACAATGACAAATTCCACCTTTTGGAAACACCTGCCAAATAAGTGGTGGAGATGTGGTTCTAGGATTGAGCTCAGCAGCCATGCAAGGATGCATGACATGGAATTACTAGGTGGGCAATCATGCGCATTAGCAAGTGATTGCTGATCACAACATTACATTATAAAAGGCACTAACCAAAAGCAGTAGCTGAGAGACACAAGTCTATGGCTGCATAAGTCAGTAAAGATGGCAGGACAGGTAGAGCAAGCAGCTATGAAAGCATATTATTAATAAGGGCATAGAGTACAGGAACAAGTTAGTTATGCTGAACTTCTAAAAGACACTTGTTAGATATCAACGGATTTATTATCTACAATTCTGGGTGTTACACTTTAGGAAGGATGTGAATGCATTGGAGAAAGTGCAAAAGATGTTTACAAGAATTAATTGAGGGATGAGAAATATCAGTTATGATTATAGAATAATTTAAACATTTGCTTTGGACAGAAAGAAATGTTTAAAATTATGAGGATAAGGAACTATTCCCTCCAGAAAAGGATCAAGACTGAGGCATCACAGATAATTTCAGAAAGAAGCAAATGCCAGGTGAGATAAAACTATTCCAGTTATGTTCTGAAATGCACAATCGGGAAATGTGGTGAAGGAAGTTCATTTGAGGCACTTCAGAGGACAGTAGATGATTACTGAAACGGCAACATTATTCAGGGTAATGGGGAAAAAACATGAATTGCACAGAATCATAATGCTCATTAAGAGAACCATTGCAGATGCTACTTAAGTTCCAAAGCAAAGGATCGCATTTTGTGAAAAATATTCTCAGCGTTTCCAAGAATTTGATGAGCATTATGAATAGTGTCTAATTGGGCTAGAAGAGGATAGCGTCTTTCCCCTGCGGAGATTCCTAACTTGCAGGCACTCGAGAAGGTGATAACATGTTATTATTAGGCCTAGTTCGATTGTGTCTTGAAATGCATCCTGTGGAACCAGACTCTTCACTTCTTGATGCAGTGTGTTAAGGTTCCTGGTATTCTTTCAGATCAAAGACAGCAGAATCCTTTTGCCTGATTTTGAGGTAAGGCCAGTCTGTGTGACTGGCAGTCCTAACGCAGGACCACAACATATTTAAGAGTGATGGATATTCTAGTCATTTCAGCTTTAATGGGTAGTCACATTGGAATTTCATTTCACAGCACAATGATGTCATTTGATGTGGTTGATCAAGACTACAAGGAACAAGAAAATCTGCATATGAAGGAAAATTCTTATGCAGTAGTGAAACATTAAAGTAAGTGTGGTACTTTTGTGTGAGAACCTAGGAAATGCTGGATCTTAGTCCACTGATCCAGAGATACTGTCAGATGTGTCAGCAGGCAACTCTGAAGCTCTGTTTTGTGGTTCATAATTTATTGTTTTGGCTCCATATGATGTCTGATGAGTCTTGACTGTGACTCTTCCAGTGAACGCAGCAATTTCTGAAGAGATTTTCACTGATTCTTCACAGTCCTTGAACAAATCCTTCAAAGTGGTAAACTCTCTGCTCTGAAGAAGTCATAGCAGACTCAAAATATACACCATATTTTTCTCTCTGCAAAATGTTCAGTTTCACCAGCAGTCTCTGAGTCTTTCCGATTTCCAGAATTCAGTGTTTTGATTTTATAGTCCTGTTGTCTTCCTGGTGGTCCACTCACCTCTTCATCCTAGAATTGAAAACGTAGCACAGGAATCTCAATATATGTTATCCTGTTAGTGCAATCAAATGATTATGTTCCTCAGCTCTTCCTTGACAAACCAACTATGCCATTCAGTCGTCTTTTGTTGTCAGATCTTCTTTTTATTAGAAGGCATTGTGAAGGAGTTGAAAGTTATCAGCATTCTGTAAATTCTCAAAACGGGCTAATTCTGTAAAGTAGAAATGGTACTCCTTCAATGAACAGCCTTCCATCTTCATTCTGAATCAGCAGCACATGGGCACCTGTCCTTTTACTGCTATGAACTTCCGAATTTCACACTAATGCTAATCTTTCTGGTTCAGTTGCTTAAAGCATGGCGCCAGACCAGTCTTCCTGTAATTTTCCTTTGACTCCATTTTGAATAACCAGTTCAGGGTCAATTGAGAGATTTCAACAATCAAAATTATGAAAAATGCACTTTGGGAGAAAATGGTGGGCCTGAAAATGAATTCATCCTCAATGGGAATGCCTTTAGTTAAATATTTCAACTAATAACGTTTAGACAGCATTTTCAGTTTGGAACAAAGAAAATATTTGGGAGAAGATGTAATGACAGGTTTGATGATGATGTAGATAAACCTCTAACGCAAGCAATAATATCATTATGACTTCAGTGGTCACGAGGTGGAGTCCAAGTAAACAGATGGACCCTGTACAACTTGGAGCCTCCTGTTCCACAGTCTTCTCATCATCTACAGTGTAACAATAAACAACCAAATGAGAAGGGGTGAATCAGTTCCACTCTTTTTAGCCCCAGTAGTTAGAGTCATAGAGTTATAGAGATGTACAGCACGGAAACAGACCCTTCGGTCCAAACTAGCCTATGAGAACCAGATACCCCAACCCAGTGTTCGCCCACCTGCCATCACCCGGTCCATACCCCTCCAAACCCTTCCTACTCATATACTCATCCAGATGCCTCTTAAATGTTGCAATTGTACTAGCCTCCACCATTTCCTCATTCCATACATGGACCACCTTCTGCATGAAAATGTTGCCCCATAAGTCTCGTTTATATCTTTCCCCTCTCACCCTAAACCTATGCCCTCTAGTTCTGGACTCCCCACCCCAGGGAAGAGACTTTGTTTATTTATCCTATCCATGCCCCTCACGACTTTATAAACCCCTATGAGGTCACCCTTCAGCCTCCGACGCTCCAGGGAAAACAGCCCCAGCCTGTTCAACCTCTCCCTATAGCTCAAATCTTCCAACCCTGGCAACATCCTTGTAAATCATTTCTGAACCCTTTCAAGTTTCACAGCATCCTTCCAATAGGAAGGGGACCAGAATTACACGCAATATTCCAACAATGGCCTAACCAATGTCCTGTACAGCCGCAAAATGACCTCCCAATTCCTGTACTCAATACTTTGACCAATAAAGGAAAGCATACCAAACGCTGTCTTCACTATCTTATCTACCTGCGACTCCACTTTCAAGGAGCTATGATCCTGCACTCCAAGGTCTCCTTGTTCAGCAACACTCCCCAGGACCTTACCTTTAAGTGTATAAATCCTGCTAATATTTGCTTTTCCAAAATGCAACACCTTGCATTTATCTAAATTAAACTCCATCTGCCCATTGGCCCATCTGCTCAAGTTCCCATTGCAATCTGAGATTGCTGTCCATTACACCTCCAATTGTGATGTCATCTACAAACTTACTAACCATACCTCTTATGCTCACATCCAAATCATTTATATAAATGACAGAAAATAGTGGACCCTGCACCAATCTGTGTGGCACTCCACTGGTCCAAAAAGATTTAAAAATATTTTTACACCACAGCTATATCAATTAAAATGCAGCTTACATAATAAAAATGAAGGCGACAATCAGAAATGTTTTTTCAGTGAAATAAATAAATTTTGTTGAGAAAAACAATAAAACGTGACATCTAATACACATACACAAAATAATAAAATTTAGAAATGGGTGCATGTCTAGAACAAAAACAAATATCAAACAGTGCAGTTTTAGAAGAAAAGGACCTTATTGAGTCTTGGAGATATTCAGTTTTACTTCAGACCTAGGCTGTTTAACTGATGACTTGCATCCCCTGCTGTAGCGCAGTGTGTGGATGCCTTAGCGTTCTCAGTTAATTGATGTCACCAGACTTTCTTTTGAGATTTACAGTATAGAGAAAAGCTCTCTGGCCCATCGCATTCACACTGGCTAAAATTAGCACCCATCTATTCTAATCCCATTTTTCAACACTTGGTTCAAAGTCTTGGCATCACGTGTACATATCTAAATACTTCTTAAATATTATGATGGTTTCTGATCTACCAACCTTACAGCCAGTGAGTTCCAGATTCCCACCATGCTCTGGATGACAAAGATTTCCCACACATCTCCTCTCAACCTTTTCCCCTTTACCTTAAATTTATGCCCCGGTCACTGATTTCTTCATCAAGAGTGAAAGTTTCTTACCTTTGACCCTATCTTTTCTCCTCATAATGTTATACCTCTCAATCAACTGCCTACTCAATCTTCTCTGCTCTAAGGAAAACAATGCCAGTCTGTCCAAATCCTCTTCATAACTGGAACTTTCCAGTCCAGGCAACATTCTGGTGAATCACGGCTGCACCATCTAATCACATGCCTCCTACAATTGTGAATTCCAGAACTACACACAATGTTCTTGGCTGTGGTCACCCAAACATTTTACATAATTCCAGCATCATGTACCTGCTCTTAAAATCTATGAATTAGCTAATAAAGGCATGCTTGGTATATGCCTTCTTAATCATTTTATCCACTTTCCTGACACTTTACTGACCAGTGTACATGCACACCAAGGTCCCTCTGATCTTCAGTGCTTTTCATGGTCTTACCATGCATCATGTAATCCTCTGAATATTTGCCCTACCAAATTTTTATCCCATATTTATCTGGATTGAGATCTCTTAGATGGGATACCTTGGATACTTAGTATATGCTCCCCTACTATGCAGGGACTCTAATGGCAATGGGAGGAGAGATTTAATTGGCACTGCCCTAGGGTGGGCAGCTATGGACATGGCACTAACACCACTCACCTCATTTTCTATCCAGGCTCCACATCCCAACAATTATTTCCCCAGTAGTAATATAAAACCAAGCTACACATACCCACCTTTCTCGAATAACAAAAATCTATCAATCTCTGATTTGAAATAGACAAATGATCTTTTTTTTTAAAAAGGTGAGAGTTCCAAATTTCTACTATCCCTTGTGTGCAGAATTATTTCTTTATTTTGTGCATGCAAACATTTGGCTAGTCTTGAGATTATGTTGCAGTCGAGACTCCCAAATTAGCAGAAATAAATTCTCAGATTAGCCAGTCATGGGCTTAAACAAGAAACTTCCACAGCACAGACAGATTTTCATCACAAAGCCACCCTGATATCCAAAGATAATCAAGTGAAACATTTAAATATGCATCCAATTTGATTATTCAACAATGATTGACGATTCTCCACAAAAGATATTCTTAGACAGCCCTCCTACTGTGTTCTGATCCACAATTTCCAATATTCAAGCCTACATAGAGTTCTAAAACGAATACCAACAATAAAGATGACAAGAGGTTAACTTTTTCAAAATATGTGCATTAAATGTTACTGTTATGATATTTGCACAGAATTAGTTTCAAAGACCCTTCTCGATTATTTTTCAAATGTAAGTATCCCAATCACAGAAAATGTATGACAAGACTTTACAGTTTCATCTTTATAGAATAACCAGAGAGATTTTACATAAATTTATAGTGCTCATGATTCAGTGCATCTCCCAATATATCAGCAAATCTCAGATCACATGAAGTAAATTAACTGGAATGAACTGGAAATCCAAATATGCCTGTTAATGTTTGACGACTGTTTTAAGAGTTCGGCAACATTAGGTCTTGGTTTATTGTGGAAAATTCTAAATATATCTATAGAATGTTGGCTCATAGAATAATTAATTAATCTCTATCTGAAATGGCCCTTTGGTGAGAAGAATAAAGAGAGAACCACAAGTCTGTGGAGGTAAAACACAAAGCTGCAGGAGCAGCCCTTTTATTTGGACAAGGGGAGACATGCTTTAGATTAATATAAACACAGTGTTTATATCAGAAAATATGAAAGCACAACTGCTCAGATGTTTCTGAAAAATGAGCACATTGGCAGGTAATGCGAGACATAACAATGTAACGCACAATAAAATGCTACCAACAAGTATATCTCATGATTACATTTTAGAAATTATCCTTTAAATAAGCTGTTCAATCCATAATGAATTAGGCATTCAAAGTTGTGGATTTTGATTAACTATAATAAGCTTACAATAAGTCTAAACAAAACTGAGACAGGAATAGATGCAGACTTTAGAGAATGAATAAAATACAAATTGCTGTGGCTGCTGAAACAAAAAAAAATTACCAGAGCTTTTTTTGTCATTTTGAATTCAAATTGAATTTTAATTAACTATAACTGTACTTCATCAAAATGTTATGGCTAATCAACTAATGAAATAATTGCTCCTCACTATTTTCATGTCAACTCCTGTGCATTCTTTATGCATAATATTATTTGATTAAGATATTCTCATTCTTAGTTATTTTTTCCAACGCCTGATTGAACCAGACACAAGCACTGGTATCACAACATGTCAATGTGAAAATCAAGTATGATTGACATGATCTAGTAATGAACACTTCATCGAGCATGCAGCAACAAGTGTCCAGTACACAAATTTATGCAGTTTTTATTTAAAATGTGATGTACTGCCCTAGTCTTCTTATGTACATAAAAGAAACTGACATTAGCAAAAGGGGAAATTAAATACTGCACATATAAAAGAGCATCTTACAATTTCATTTGAGATTTTAAAAAGATAAAAATATTTGAAACACTGCACAAAGTAACTATCAATACTGATTATAAGTTTTATTTTTAACAGCAACGCGGTGACCCAATGGCAAGCACTGCTGCCGCACAGCGCCAGGGACCTGGATTCAATTCCAATCTTTGGCGACTGTTTGTGTGGATTTCCTCTGCGTGCTTCGGTTTCCTCACACAGTCCAAAAATATGAAGTTAAAAATCACACAACACCAGGTTATAGTCCAACAGGTTTAATTGGAAGCACACTATCTTTCGGAGCGTCGCTCCTTCATCATCGCTCCTTCATCAGGTGGTAGCCCCACTACCACCTGATGAAGGAGCGACGCTCCGAAAAGTAGTGTGCTTTTAACTAAACCTGTTGGACTACAAGCTGGTGTTGTGTGATTTTTAACTTTGTACACTCCAGTTCAACACCGGCATCTCCAAATCAAAGATATGAAGGTTAGGTGGATTGGCTATGCTAAATTACTCTATAGTGTCCAGGGATGTGCAGACTCGGTGGATTAGCTATGGCAAATGTGGGGCTTTGGGGATAGGGTCAGGAGCTTGGCCTGGGTGGGATGCTCTTTGGAGGATCGGTCATGACTTTACAGGCCAAATGGCCTCTTTCCACATTGTAGGAATTCTAAGGTGCTACAGGAGTTATTCACAGTGCCCAAGACATCACCAGTAAAGAGAACTGTGATTGCTTTTTTAAAGTATGTTTGGCCTAGATGTAAATGACAAATTGAAGCCTTTTCTTCATATGAGTTTTATAAACTTTATAAATGATCATTTATATGAATATACAAGTAACCATGTTTATCTAGAATTAACTGACATTGCATTCCAATGCAAAAGATCAGTATCTATTCTGCAGTTTTCTATTTTTCTGTGGTGGGAATCTGATTGAAGGAACTCAATTCTGAGGTCTTTGGAAATATGGGCCTGAATTTTGGAAGGAACAGTATACTAATAGGACTTTGGGGGGAAAAAACACACACAGGAGGATTGGACTTGCACAGATGGTGATTTGCAAGACTGGGAGATCTTCATCAATTTATTTTTGAGAAAAGGTTCTGAAAAGGTTAGCTCAGTTGGCTGGAGAGGTGGTTTGCAAAGCAAAATAATGCTAACAGTACAGGCTCAAATCCCACATTGTCTGACCTCTCCCCTCACTTGAGGGGTGGTTACCCACCGGTTAAACCACTATTAATGAGAGAGTAACCCTGTGGTCCAGAACAATTATGATAATTTTACTTATCACAGGAAGAAATAGTGTTGACTGGGATGCAGGCTAAGCACACAGCTCAGGCAGCATCTGACCAGCTGGACAGTCGATGTTTTGGGCATAAAGCCTTCATCAGGAATGTGGAGGAGCCAAATCAAAGTCACCCGCCGACTGGAGGAAGATCACCTCATCTTCTTGGGATCCTTCATAAAATACAGCATCAACATTGACTTCACTAGTTTCCAAATCTCCTCTCCCATCTCATCCCAGACCAACCCACCAACTTGGCACCATCCTCTTGATCTGTCCTACTGGAGCATTTTCCTTCCCACCTATCCACTCCACCGACCGAGCACAATTACAGCCCTTGTGTATCCACCTATTGCCTTTCCACTTACCTTTCCCCCTATTGATCTCTCACCCTCCTTCCCCCTCCACATTCCTGATGAAGGACTTTGCCCAAAACGTCAACTCTCCTGCTCTTGGGATGCTGCCTGACCTGTGCTTTTCCAGCACCACCCTTCTTGATTCCAATTCTCCGGCATCTGCAGTCCTCACTTTCTCCTGGGAAGCAGGATATGTCTGTAGAGTTATACAAGGAAGTATTTGGGCATGGCCTTATCTGCTATTGATACTATGAGACAGTGAGGCCAAATGGGACGGCAAGGTCAAGCAGGTGATCCTGAATAAGGTTTCAAAAGTTTTTATGGAAGGAGAGGTTAAAGATGGATAAGAGAATATTGAACTCAGAAGAGGGTAAGATTAATGAACTGAGATGCAGACTGAAATAATTTCATATGAGAAATCACTTTGTTTAGAAATTGAAATCGAAAAGCAGTGAAGATAGTTTATTGAGAAAATTAGCATAGATAGTGGAGAGAAGAGGATTTTAGAGGAGGAGGAGTGGAACAAAATGAGATGGTCAAAAGATGAGAAAGTTCCAAAGGAATAAAGGGACAGCCCAAGTGACATCTGGTTGTAACAGCCACAAATTACTCAGATAGTGTGGATGAGACAAGCATTAAGATCTGTAGTTGGACAAGAGATTTCAAACAGGAAGAACATATTAAATCCATTCAGCCAGGTCTGTCATGATGATGATGTCAATGAAATCATTCATAGTAGATTAAAAAAAATGTAAGGACTGGCTCATGAGAGAAAATTAGCAAACAGAGAAAAAAACTTAATACAGAGATTGATGTAAGGGGACATGAGATAGCTTTGGCAAATAGGGTTAATGGAATACAAAGGAATTTTACAAATACATTAAGAACAAAAGAGTAACTAGGGAGAGAATATGACCCCATTATGATCAGCAAGGCTGCCTTTGTTTGGAACTGCAGGAAATAGCTAAGATTCTAAACCATTATTTTGCATCTGTGTTTACTGTGGAAAAGGATATGGAAGGTCGAGAATATGGGGAAATAAATAGTGACATCTGGAAAAATGTCTATATTACAGGGGTGGTCGTGTTCATGCATTTTAAAATGCATGAAGATTGCTAAATCCCCAGGAATTGATCAGGTGTACCCTAGAACGCTGTGCGAAGCTAGAAAAGTGATTGCTAGGCCCCTTGCTGAGATATTTGTTTCATCAATAGCCGCAGGTGCAATGCCAGAAGACTGGAGGTTGGCTAACGTGGTGCCACTATTTAAGAAATGTGATAAGGAAATGCCAGAGAACCAGTGACTCATGAGTCTGATATCAGTGGTGGGTGTGTTGTTGGAGGGGATAGGATTTGCATGCATTTGGAAAGGCAAGGACTGATTAGGGATGGTCAACATGGCTTTGTGCGTGGGAAATTATGTCTCACTAACTTGCTCAAATCTTTTCGTACAAGAAATGAAGAAAATTGATGAATGCACAGCAGTGGACGTGATCTATATGGTCTTCAGTAAGGTGTTCAAACAGGTTACGCATGGTAGACTGGTCAGCAAGATTAGATCACATGGAATACAGACAGAACTAATCATGTGGATAAAGAACTGGCTCAAAGATAGAAAACAGAGGGTGGTGGTGGATGGTTGCTTTTCAGATTGGAGGCCTGTGGCCAGTAGTCCATTGCTTTTCGTCATTTATATAAATCATTTGGATGTGAATATAGGTGGCATACAGAGGAACCTCTATTGTCCAGCATTTGGATTACCAAACAAGGTTGCAAGGTCCCGATGCGTGGCTAACTATGTTATCCAGCATCGATTTTCTGGCATTCAATTAACTGAACAAAATACTCCCTCTCCGTGCTCTTTGGATAATCAGGGTTCCTCTGTACTTAGTAAATTTGCAGATAACATCAGAATTGGTGGTGTAGCAGATAGCCAAGAAGGTTACCTCAGAGTACAACAGGACCTTGATCAGATGGGACAATGGGTCGAGGAGTGGTAGATGGGAGTTTAATCCAGATAAACGTGAGGTGCTGCATTTTGGAAAGGCAAATCAGAGCAGGACTTCTACACTCAATGGTAAGGTCCTGGGGAGTGTCGCTGAACAAAGAGACCTATGAGTGCAGGTTCATAGTTCCTTGGAAGTGGAATCCCAGGTAGATAGGATAGTGAAGACGGCATTTGGTATGCTTGCCTTTATTAGCCAGTACATTGAGTAAAGGATTTGGGAGGTCATGGTGCACCTGTACAAGACATTGGTTAGGTCACTTCTGGAAAATTCTGGTCAATTTTGGTCTGCTTCCTATAAGATTATTGTGAAACTTGACAGGGTTCAGAAAAGATTTATAAGGATGTTGCTCAAGTTTGAGCTGTAGGGGGAAGCTGAATAGGCTGGAGTCATTTTCCCTGGAGTGGTGGTAGCTGAGGGGTGACCATATGTAAGTTTATAAAATCAGCAGGGGCTTGGTTAGGACGAATAGCCAAGTTCTTTTCCACAGGGTGGGGAGTTCAAAACTAGAGGGAAGAGGTTTAGGGTGAGAGGGGAAAGATTTATAAGGGATGTAAGGAGCAACGTTTTTACAGAGGGTGGTGCGTATATGGAATGAACTGCCAGAGGAAGAGGTAGAGGCTGGTACAATTATAACATTTAAAAGACATGGGTATATAAAAAGCAAGGTTTTAGAGGGATATGGCCCAAATGCTGCCAAATGGAATAGGATTAATTTACAATATCTGGATGGCATGGACGAGTTGGACCGAAGCGAATGTTTTCATACTGTGCAGCTCTATGACTCTGCGACCCTATGTTAGTTGAAATTGAAGTGGGTGTATGAATGAAGCACAGGGAAACCTCAAATTATACAGGTCTGGTTATGTGGCATTACTGAGGATGCATAGATGCTAGATTGAGTGGGAAATAGAATGTAGTCAATTAAAGAGCTCAGGGTTGAAATCATAAATCCCAGTATAGGTTTAGTTGATGCAGAGTCATGATTGATGCTGGAGGGGTCCACTTAAAAATTGTGGAAGGAGGAATGGGAGAGCACAGCTGAGCAGCTTGTTAATTGCCAACGTTTTTCCAACTCAGCTTGTTTTTAAGCAGTTACTGGTAGCTCTCAAGCAATTACTACCAGTCATGTGATTTCTAAGAAGCCTTGTTAAAAAAATAATTGCCAGCGTCCAAAGTAAACTTTCAGTAATCTCTTTGAATGAAACCACATCTTGTATATCTATAAAACCTGAAACAATTTCCTCATTCTACAAACGTTCAATTTCATGTCCTACACACAATTTAAATCTGAACTGTCTTTGTAACAATAGGTAAAGATAGTGTGGACTTGAGACAACTCCTTCTCCAAGTTTGCAGACAGATGTGGCAGATGAGTGAATTCCTGATGCTTTTTTTTTGCATTCTTTGGTACGCTGTGGGCTTTAACAGCAAAGACAATATTCAATGCTCATCCCAAACTGCCCTGGAACTCATTATTTATTGGGTCATTTCAGAAGGTTTTTATAAGTCAACCATATTGCTGTAGGTCTGGAGTCATGCTGCCCAGATGAGGCAAGGTTTCTTATTCTGAAGGACAATAGCGAACCAGAAGGCTCACTTTTCACAAGAAACTATGATATTCCCATGGTCACCATTACTAAAGTTAGTTTTCAATTCTAGATTTAACAACTGATTTAAATTTTGCTAGCTGATATGATTGGATTTAAAATCTATATCCCCACAGCACTAACCTTGGTCTCTGGATTCAAATAAAATATTGGACTTGGAACATGGCCAGACAGGAGGCAGAGTAGCCAAAAAACAACTGCCCTGCACAAAACTTGTTTCATGGCTGCATTGGTTACAAGTAGTTCGCTTAAAATTAGGGCTAAAATGCACCTATAGAGTTGGGAAGCCTCAACTAAAATATGAAAGATTTGGGTAAAAAAAGAGGCTGTTGGGCTGTAATTGACCAAGATAGAGGTCCATTGCGAGAAGCGAAGGAAGACTGCTCAAGAGTTATTTTGCTGCTGCTACTGCTCATGTACCAAAACCAACAAGTTGTACTGAAATGCTTGTTTCTACATTATATCTCTAATTCTATGTAGGAAAATATCACTTTTTTTGCCAAACACATGCATGTCACGTATGAAGTGCAGCGCTAACATTACTTAATAGCAACAGCAGTGAAACCTTAGGACAACATGGAACAATGAAACTGCTGAAGACTATGTACAGCTACTTGATGCAACTATTAGACACCATTTAAGGAACAAGAACCAGCATAACAGATGTTAACCACCTGTTTTACATGAGTACTGAGTTTATAAAAGCATGGTGCGGATGTTTATGTTGCATTATGAGACAAAGCTCTGTGTAAATTATTTGTGATCAAACGTGCATAGCTAACGTGTTTGATTTGCAGACCCTCAATATTACAAATGCGTGACACAACACATTAGTACATATTATATATAACTAAAAGAAAGATAGTTGCTTATTCACCCCACACTTACTTCACTATATTAGTGACAGCTGTGTATTCAGTTCTCTTGCCCGCAAGCTTGAATTTTTAACCCTAAATTTATATGCTGCTCCTTCCGCTGCTAAAACTTCCCCCTTACAATGTCTCTTTGTTGAGATGTGTATCCTTTGCCTGGCTATACTCCTGTGAAGAGACTTGGGGTAATTTTCATTTCTCAACCATACACTATTATGGCTACAAATCTACCAGCATGGAAAGCGCAGCCAATATTAATAGCAATAGGAGTCAGCCAGAAAATCTTGAACTTATTCAGATAATAAAACGATCTTGAATAACAAGCTGTGGCAATTTCAGTAATGCTTTTCAATCAGCTTTGTATTAGCATATGATATCAACACGAACATAAAGTGTGAATTATCAGCATTCACACTGTGATTGCAATCTTCATTGTAATACATTTAAAGAGGAAGAAACATTGAGGGGGAGATGCTTTGGTTTTATTTGAAGCTGTCAAACTCTGGAAAAAGCACACCGGCTGGTGGATCTAACTTAGTTCTAGGTTAGTTGAGGAACATGGAAAGAGGATCTTTAATTGAGCTGCTTTCGGAACCTGACTTGACTGGAATTACTTCACATTTAGGTTGATGCATGAGGTAAAGGTTTAACAACCAATACTGGCTTTACTAGCTAAAGTCAAATCAGAGCTTAAAAGGATTGGATAGGAATTCACATACATTTGTTCAGATTAAATGATAATTGCATTGAAACCATTTGGTTCAGCTTCAGTGTCATCACTGAGTGTAATTACAGTTGTGAAATATTACTCAAAATCATAGAAAATACTTCAATTAGATTACAAATGAATATAATAACTATAATTCCCAAGTAATTAGAAGCACCATTATTGTGTGCCATTACAGCAAGGTAGTACTGAAAAAGTACAATGAACAGAACAATTTTTTTGAACGTAAACATTTCCCATGTGTGTATTGCCTAAGGAAATATAACACTGACATGAAATCTTAGAAACTCCATAACAGTAATGGTATATTAGAACCATAAGATTAACAAAAACTATTTTAATTGTGAAATAAAAAGTGTTAAAAAATACTGCACTGAATTTTAAGAAAATATCAACAATTATAACCAAGAACTTTGAACTAAGACAGTTAATCCTGATATAACATTGTACATGCACAAAACAAAGCTTTATTGTACAAATCAGCAGGCTTCCATCCAGTTAACTTAAAACTCTGCGCAAATTTAAGAAACCTCGCACCATACACTAAATTAAACAATCAAATTCTCTGACCATTTTCAAATCACTTCCCAAAAATACCTAAAACTCTTTGATGACGATATGTGATTCATGATTTATAGTATGTCAGAATCAGAATGAAAACTAGATCACAAATAAAAGATAAATTGGAAAGATTTGAATGAGGTAGCAGCAGAATCATTAAATGTTTGTAATATGGATAAATAGCCTTCACTATATAGGCTATCACTCGTAACTGAATTTTTTAAATTAATGCTGCTCTCTTTATAGCAATCTTCTATCATGTTACAACACTGGCACAGCCAAACATTTGATAAACAAATTTCTCTTATTGTCTGGATCAGTGAACAAAACAATCCAGAGTATACAAGAAATCCTTAATGAAAATAAAATCACTGGTAAGGCAAGGAGAATACTTGAAAGTAAGCAGCTCCCTAAAAGATTAGAATTAAATATTGGACTATACCATGTTTTAGTCAATTGCATTGAAATTAATAATACCTAGTTTTAATTAAGGTGGTAAAAGTGGAACAGGATTTCTAAGTGTCATTGAATAAATATTTCTGTAAATTTTCTCCAAGAGGGCACAATTAAAACTTTTCACTCAATTAAATCGATATTATCCAATAGAGCATTACATCCAAAATACATATTTAAATAGATCAGAGTGAGACTGGAAATGGATGGATGCACAGTTTGGCAGCCATCTCTGTGCCAGTTCGCTGCAATGATCCTGACCACGAAATATCTCTCATATTGGTGGATAGGGTTCTAACTAATTGTCCATCAGGAAACAGCAACAGCAGCCAATTAAGAACAATTATTCTTAATAATAAGAATATACCAAAATATCCAACCCCAAGAGCTGGAATTTTCAGAGGGTAATCCATGTAGGCTTGGAAATAGCCCTGATTAACAGGGTAGTCTTGACATGAATGTGGAGATGGATGCTTTGTGAATCAGAAGACCCCTTCTTCCTATTAGGTCAATAATGGCTGATGCTTACAGCTGTAGCCACTGGCATCTTCTGGAGAAGTTGCTGGTCCAGGATGACAGAAGCCAGTGATCTTCTCAAAAATAAAAAATAAACTTATCTTCATTTCAGCTCTTGCTTTCGATTTTCACAATAGCAACTACCACCTAAGCCAATGGGGCTGCCAATCATAGATAGCTGGAGGGTCAACCATTGGCCCTTCAGAGTTGGGTACCTTCTTATTTTCCCTGACAGGGTGCAAAGCCTGCTCATTGCCATTAATCAGATTTTTCAATTAAATATCTAGGTGACGATATAATGTGCTGAGAGGATTTGGAACTGAATCAACAGATGGGCTCCAATGCCAAAACTGAATATTTTGGCCATGTGTCAAATTAATTGTGGAATTATCATGTTTTTCCAAAAAAAAGGATGAAATGTTTGCAGAAAAGGTGCTATTATTGACTTTTGCTTAAAAAAACTTCAACTTTGTGCAAACACTCACCATGCTTCTGCTTGCAGCATGCGGCCTTCTCAATAACAAAAGTAAAATGCAACTTCGTTTAATTCTTATTCTCTATGTTCACATTAGCAGCTACCACTTTGGCTAGTGGGGCTACTGATCATGGATACCTAAAATTGGAGATCATTCGCTGATCATTTTTGTGATTTGAAACTAAGTTTTTAATGCTAAATATGTTCTTGAAACTCGGTTAAAATAATTGAACTGAATGTGCAACAACCGTATAGGCGCATGTATTAGTAAATGAAAAATTATCAGAGTTTTTTTACGAATCATTAAGGAACTTATTCCTCTGCATTTATTAGTCATTTAGTTTGTGACCAAAGGATATTTTGGTTGACAAAACATTCAGCGTAATCAATAATCCTGAGTGGTTTGATGAGCATATCCTGTTAAATATTAATAGAGAGATGTGATTGAGAGTTATATACACTGGAATTATCAGGTAGGTATTTCGAAACATTGACATTAATTCCATGCTAAAACATCAGAAAAGTTATAGTCCTGATATTCAAAACAGGAATAGATTCTCAAAGAACAGATGCATGCAATTTCTGCATTCATCTTAAAAATCAGAAAGGAATTCCAACAAATACATTTTCAAAACAATAAGCACACACAGAATAAACCTCGCCTGTCAGGTTTGGAAAGAAACAGTACTATCAAAGGAATATTTGTGAAGAGTCAAAGTCTATTCATTGCATAAGTTTTAAAATGAAGAACAAATTACTTAATATTGTTGTGTTTCAAAATTTAATACTACTTTGATGTAATGCAACAAAAAATCCAACACACAAATGCAAGACAAATTATATTTTATGCTAATATTTGTAAAGCTTAAACAATAATTCAGTGTGTAGCTCTTACAAACAGAGATATTTTGTGACAACTGTGGTACAGCACTACTTTGCATCAAAGAGAAATCAATATCAAATTACTTCTCACTTATACTAAATATATAGCATTGAAGCAGGCCATTCAGTTCTAGACTGTGCACTAGTCAGTGCTAACCTGCTGTGAATATCTAGTTCATAGTTTTTGTAATTTAGGTTTCATAAAATTTAACTGCAGAAATAGGATAAATGCAATTCAAACACATAGAAATCGATTATGCTTATAAGGTTGGGGCTATGTTGCTTTAAGAGTTTAATGAACAACAAGTTAGGATCAGAGAAAGTCAAAAGTCACATGACAGCAGGTTTTCATTCAATAGGTTTATTTGAAATTGCAAGCTTTTGGAATGCTGCTCCTTAATCAGGTGACATCACTACCTGACAAATGAGCAGTGCTCTGAAAGCTTGAAATTTCAAATACAGTAGGTTCTGATACAATGCGGTATTTGTGTTTCCACGTGGTCACTTGTTATAAGAAAATCATGTTACAGCAGTGTCATTTAAACTGTTGGGATCAGGATCATAACCTATACAGGTATGGAAAGTCCGTGGTCTACAAATCATGGTCTAAAGGGTTTAAGACCTTTCGGCGCAGCCATTTTGGCGCAAGCGATTTGGCACAGCCCATTTTGCCACAGACCCATTTAGGCACAGAACTATTTCGGCGCAGCTCATATTTATTCCTTTTCAGGCTTAGTTAAAAGCATTATTGAAAGTAATAAAAATAAAAATGTTTATTCTCTTTAGTAAAAATGTTAAAAAGAAAACAAAATAAAAGAAATAAGATAATTACGAAAAATCTAAAATATGACGTTTATTCAAAATTATGGGCAATCCCTCGTAAGTACTCAACATCATTTCTCTCACTAAATCTTCTTATGAGTGTTTGTATTCTAGCATCTGATTCCCTGAATTTCTTTAATGGTAGGCGACCACCGCTTTTTCCAGTTGGAATGTCGAATTTAGATGAAAGAACTTTAAACAATAAGAACAGAACAAACAATCATGCAGAAGCTGCCCACAGGAGGTTACAATGCGAACTTGGAGTGAACCATCCAGTTATTTGGAAATTTATTGACAGTTTACGAAAAGTCCAGAGAGGAAGGCACATTTACTTTGAGCATTTCGGAGCAGGACACAATATTCCGTTGAAATTAAAGAAATTCAGGGAAGCAGACTCTAGAATACAAACACTCGTAAGAAGATTTAGTGAGAGAAATGATGTTGAGTACTTACAAGGGATTGCCCATAATTTTGAATAAACATCATATTTTAGATTTTTCTTAATTAACTTATTTCTTTTATTTTGTTTTCTTTCTAACATTTTTACTAAAGGGAATGAACATTTTTATTTTTATTGCTTTCATCAATGTTTTTAACTAAGCCTGAAAAGGAATAAATATGAGCCGCACCAAAATAGTTCTGCGTCTAAATGGGTCTGCGGCAAAATGAGCTGCGTCAAACAGGCCACGCCAAAATGGCTGTGCCGAGTGGTCCCACCCCATGGTCTAAAATTCTTCAATTGCATTATAGTCAATTTGCATTGAAGAAAGGTACGTTAAAGCAGAACTGATTGTAAACCTTTTGGACTATAGCCTGGTGTCGTGTGATTTCTGATTTTGCCTACCCAGTCCAATACTGGCATCTCTACATTGGGATAGAGAAAGCAGATGAGTTTTCGGAGCTGTGAGATGTATTGACTACATGCTTGTAGCAATTAGATGTTTGAGAATAGTCTTATGTACCCTGTGGAACTTGATCTCGAAAGAAAAAAAAATTGGACTACCAAGGTTTGAGCAATCACAAGGTAGTCAAAGTTACACAGGCATTCAAGTCATTCTAAACTTAGATATTTGAAAGGGAGAAGTTAGTATTCATCACAAAAGAGATGGGGGTTTAATGATATTTAGTGACCCACAATGTCACTAAGGTTCAGATGGGATGTTTCTTGACTGCATCCATAATTTAAAGTGGAATCTCATAGAATCTCATATTTGGTCATGTTTGTTTAACAAAAAATCTTTGGCATTTAAATTCAACCCAGCCACTTCTTTTTTTCCTCTTAATTCTTCTGCACATTTGATTCTGTAAAAAATTGTAGTGTTTCATGCACGACAGCAACAACGATCTAGCTTGTCCATAATTCACATAATTGGGTTCATACCAGAATCACCTCCAATTCCATTCAGATTTCACCATATCTTTCTATTCTCTTTTTTAACTTTAAATTTTTGATTTTTGATTTTATCGTCATGTACTCAAGTATACTGTACAGGGGTACAGTGAAAAGGGTATAATGTTGCCACAAAAATTGCCATCCTAGGTATAAGTACAGAGATACAGAATCTTAAGAACAAGGTAGAAAGGAAAAACAAATTTAAAAGACACAGTATAGCCTTAAAACGTGAAATAAGTTTAAAAGTAATACATTGCAGGCTACCTTAAGTTTAAGTGGTAAATAAAAAAAAAACCAAAGCTGAAAGTTCAAACATTACAGTCTTTCTTAAGTACCTAGCCACAGTGGGACTGCACTTTCAGGAATCCCCTCCAGATCGGAAGTCCATGATGAGGTCACACCGGGCCAAAAAACTGCCACGTGCCACTGAAAGCTTACCATGCCAACCTGGGCTACTCTGACAGGCCAGGAAGTCACACTGTCAGGCTGGGAAGTCACTCTGCCAGCTCTGCGCAAGTCCGTGGCCAGGAGAAGAAAGAAGAAAGAAGGAAAAGAATAAAAAGACAAAAAAAGGAAACACATGGAAATACTCCCTTCACATGTAAAGACCTTGATCAATTCATACACAATTTGTTTGATCTTTCCCGGACAAATCACACCTGATCTCATTAAAATCGGCCCTCCCCCAGTTTAGAACTTCGATTTTGGACAGATCCTTATTCTGTTCCATAACAATCTTGAATCTAACAAAGTTATGATTGCTGTCTACAAAATGCTCTCCCACTTATACTTGAACTAACTGCCTAGCTTCATTTCCTAAAAATTATGTCCAGAACCACATTGTCCCTTCTACAGCTTTTAACATACTGGCTTAAAACAGTCTCTTGCAAGTATTTAAAGAGTATTCCACACCCTCTAAACCTTTCACATTGTGACTACTCCAGTTAATCCTATTACTTTTACACTTCTCTGAAATTTGCCTATGTATCTGGTCTTTTATTTCTCGATGACTGTTAGGGAGTCTATAACACACTCCCAGCAATGCGATGGCTCCTTTTTGGTTTCTTATCTACTCATATCGCTTCACCTGAGAATCCTTTTAAGGTGTCACTTTACTGCTGCCATTGATTCCCTGATCAAGACTGCAACACCCCATCCTCGTTTACCTCCTTCCCGGTTGTGCTGGAACATCTTTAATGACTGAGCCACCAATCCTGCCCCCTTTTCAACCATGTCACAAGGAAAGCAATACCAAACTGTCATGTTTTAATCTGTGCCCTCAACTCATATGCCTTGTTTATCAGACTCCTTGCATTAAAATAACTACTATTCAAACTTGTCAAAATCCCTTGTGACTTCACTGGTATATGGTCTCCATGCCTTTTTCAATCATTTGCTGTCTCTTCTAATTTTGGCCATTTATCTCTCCCTGTTAAACAATTTCTGTGGGTCCTACCAGTCCAGAGCCTTAAGTTATTTCAGCTTGGCAAAATGTGACTAGTGGAGTTTTGCCAGAGGCATGGAGAGAAATCACAGGTTCTCCTCCCGAACACCACAAGCAACCATTCCATACACAAATGCATACATCTTGAACTAACAGTAACATATACTACCTAACACTAACATGATGCTTGGTTTTATTTCCATGTTTAAAAATGCAAACCATTCCAATAAACGAATACTAACCAATTCACCTGCAATACTGTGCTATTTCTTTGTATATAATTGGGCTTTGAAAATCACAGGACGCAAACCAAAATTACACTCTGGTAGTTTGTGAATTTTAAATTCCTACTTTAAAATATACAAAGACCACAAAGATACTGAATTGCCAGAAAAATGCAGCTGGCTCACTGTTGGAGGGGCTGTTTAAAATATCAAACCATTCCTTTAAATTAGCATGAACCAATTCACCTGCAACACTGTCATTTTTATCCATATACTGTAATTGTGCTTTGAACATCACAGCATGAGAATCAGAATTGCACCCTTGGAGTTAGTGAATTTTAAATTCCCACTTAAAAATATACAAAGAGCATGAAGTTATTGGATTGCCAGAAAAATGCAGATGGTTCACTGTTGGAGGGATTGTCTTATGAGGGGAGGTTGAATAGATTAGGCCGATATTCATTGGAATTTAAAAGAATGAAAGACGTCCTTATTGAAACATACAAGATTCTTAGGGACTTAAAAGAACAGATCCAGAAAGATTGATTTCTTAATGGAGATGAAGAGGAATTTCTTCTTTCAACTTGTGGATTTTTTTCCTTAAATTCAGGAAGTTGGAAAAGCTGTATCATTTGGTATATTCAAGACGGCGGTACATAGACCTTTTTTTTAAAATCACGAAGGGAATTAACGTTCATTGGATAAAGACAAAAAGTGGAATTAGGGCTATCAGATCAGCCATGATCTCATTGAATAGAAGAATAGACTCAATAAGCTAAAACAGCCTATTGCTGCTCCTACACCTTATGATCTCTTAGGGAAGGAAACATGCTGTCCTCACCCAGTATGTGCCAAAACACCCCACATCAACATGCTTTGTTTAATTGCCTTCTCTGATGAAACAGTCAGCAGTTTCCATCCTGGTATCTGATTTCAACTGAATGACGATATGAAATTGGCTATCTTTCTATGCCTCAGTGAAGCATCTCCAAGACTTAAGTTCAGCAATAATTCGTTTAGATTCCAACAAGGAATTAAAGAACACTCTCTCAGTAGCCTTCTTTTCCTCACACATAAAACCTACCTGGAGACTGTCAACTCAACAACCTTCCTTTCAAAGGCAAAATCTGATCAGTGAGAACAAGTGGAAGTCAAATCCTTGCCCTGCTGTGTTTCTCTCAGAGGAAAATGTGAGGACTGCAAATGCTGGAGATCAGAGTCGAGAGTGGGGTGATGGCAAAGCACAGCAGGTCAGGCAACATCCGAGGAGCAGGAGCTCATTCCTGATGAAGGGCTCTTGCCTGAAACATCAATTCTGCTCCTCGGAGGCTGCCTGACCTGGTGTGCTTTTCCAGCACCCCACTCTCGAATGTGTTTCTCTTCTGCCTGCTTGTTTGACTTGATATCTTCTGCTACCAAAAGATAATTTCAATCCAGCTGTAAACAGAATGTTCAGTGATAAATCGAAGAAAGCTGGGTATTGATACATTCCCTGTTTGACAATCTAAAACTTTGCTTCATACTTTCCTGGTCAGTTTCTCCTACGTAGTAAGACTGACCACACTGGATGGTCAAATAACCATATGCAGCATGCAAGAATGCGTTCCAGCATGAAGAAACCTCCAATGACTGAACAGTTGCACTGTGGGTTTCAAGTGGCTATGCAAGTGGTTGCTTCAGCTTTTGTTGTCAACTGGTTCTCTCAGTGTTCAAATCATCTCAACAAATCCAAATGTGCAGAATGGGACCTTCTTGTCAGAAATAAGAGGCTTAAAAGACTCAAATTTTACCTGTATTATCCACTAAGATTGAATGAGATATTTCATTCATCCAAGGAGCACAATGTACACTGAAAACAGCTGATGGTGCCTTTAATGGGATGATGCTGGCATAGGACAGCAAGTGAGCAACCTAAGACTGGTAGAGAATACAACAGCCTGCATGTCAAAATAAATTGCCATATGGACTTGGTCACTCACTCCAGAGCCATCAGAAAATGAACCTTTCAGCTCAGCGAGCAAACCTACATCCAGAACCTCAACCTGCGCTACAATTCTTCTCAAAGCTCACTGAGAAATTGAACTGCTAGAAGCCAGAAGTGTGATGGAATACTGTCCACTTGCCTGGATGAGTGGAGCTCCAAAAACACTCAGGATGCTTGGCATAATCCAGGACGAAGCAGCACACCTGACTGCAACAACATCTGCAAAAATTCACTCCATCCAGCAATAATGCTCAGTAGCAGCACAATGTACATGGGGATTTTTTTTTTCCAAAAGTCGGGACAATAAAAGCAGCTCAACAATTCCTTTTAGAGGTCATCTCGGAATGGAAATATATGCTCCTGTCCCATGAATGAATAAATATGGTTTAATCTATTTATTTCTTTGTATACGATTGACACTGAATTCAGAGCTGAAAATGTGTTGCTGGAAAAGCGCAGCAGGTCAGGCAGCATCCAAGGAACAGGATATTCGACGTTTTGGGCATAATGAAGGGCTTATGCCTGAAACGTCTAATTTCCTGTTCCTTGGATGCTGCCTGACCTGCTGCACTTTTCCAGCAACACATTTTCAGCTCTGATCTCCAGCATCTGCAGACCTCACTTTCTCCTCTGACACTGAATTCACCTTGCTAGCTATACTTGTTCCAGTCGTGAAGCTGCAAGATTCACAATCCTTCAATGTGATGAGCTTGGAATGCATATAGTTGTTTGTCCTGTCTATAATGTTTCCCTGGCTGTGACACCCTCACACTTTCAACAACTTGCCATGTAAAAAAAAATTAAACATTGAAGAGTAGTTACTGGCTGATAATGTTAAGTGCTCTATTAAATCCAGCAAAAATGACTAATTGTTACGGAATGGATCAAGTGATAAAGGAAAGTGTACTGTTTCAATATTCTTACGCTTTCTACATTCATTACTCCTATTTGCCTGCCTAGATCAAGTCCTTTGCTCATGGTCTGCTTCATCTGGAGCTATTTTCTTGGCAGATTTTGTCAACAGTAGTTTGTCATTGCATTCCACTCACTGGAGTAGGATGAGGAATTTGGTCCTACCTCTCTTGCAACTAGAACTGGAATGAAATGCACACTGTTGGCATTATTCCGAACAACAAGCTAAAACTGAATTTCCAGCCACCTTTGTTACCTTAGTTTAAAATTTGGTTAAAGTCAGCTGAGAAGTAGACACTCCTGCGTCTCCATACACATTTATCCACGGAATTAAAGGAGCTAATGTGAAGACTTTTTGTACCCTTTTAAAATTCTCTCAGCTACTAATTTCAAGTACATATATTTTCTACTATAATGTAAAACATGAATAACTTTATTCATTTTTTTAACCATTCTTTTCATGAAATGATCCTGATTTAACAAATGTTAACTTATAGAGACACAGATTAGTGAGACAAAGGAAAAGTGCATAAATTTACATACTTTGGAGATGGACTGGCAATAGTTTTTCAAAATAAAAAAGTGACATGATATCATATGCACCAGACAGATGAAACTTAAATAACAAAGGCAGTACCAAAAAGCAGGTGCTCACGTCCAGTCAAACATACTGCACTCAAGCATAATTTACTCACAGACCATCATAAGCACGAAAGGCCAGCAGTAAACAGAACGCCAAAAAGAGGGATTATATTTTAGGAATTAAATTTCTGTGGATTACAGACTGAAGCAGGAAGGAATAGACCACAATATGTAAGGTATTAAAGAATGCTAACTACTGTCAAAACAAAGTAGTTCCATTTTTGGTAACGAGAAGTCAACCAATTACTGGCTGAACTGATAGCAAGACTGAAGAAAATAACATCAAAATCTAAATGTGAATAATAGACGTCCCAAATGACAAGATTTACATAATTGTGAAGGATTTCTTCCCAATAAATATAAACAATTTAAGTTAATGATGATAAGAAAATATTTATAGAGTTCATGAATGGTGACAAATATTTCCTGAGCAAAATAGTCTAAAAGTGCAATACAGAATCAACAACCTATCTGAAAAGATCTCAGGTCAGATGACGTATCATTCAAAAGAACACCAACCATTATCTTTTGAAGCTGACAGTGAGAATCTCCAAATCATGTATTAGCTTATCATTATTTCACAACCCCAAAAAAAAGTTGTTTTCACTGTGCTCAGAGAATAGGAACAAGAGTTCGAAGCACATAGAGCCAGTCATCTAAATAATACTTTCTGCCAGTGCTCATTTTTCACAAGGTTAATCCAGAAAAATTCAATGAAATACTGAATGACACTTAGAAGTGCTTTTGTTTAGTGCTCGTCTCCAAATAAAGTACGTGGAAAAATATGCTGCTAAAATAGATGTTTGCATATATCAGACACAGAGTCATACAGCATGGAAATAGACCCTTTGATTCAACCAGTCCATGCCAAACATAATCCCAAACTAAACTAGTCCCACCAGACTGCGCTTGGCCTATATCCCTCCAAACCTTTCCTATTCATGAACTTATCCAAATGTCTTTTGATAATTGTAATTGTATCTGCATCCATCACTTTCTCTGGCAGTTCATTCCACACACGAACCATCCTGTGTAGAAGAGTTATCTAACATGTCCTTTTTAAATCTTTCTCCTCTCATCTTAAAAATATACGCCTTAGTTTTGAACTTGCCCACCTTATGAAAAAGACCTTATCATTTACCTTATCTGTAACCCACATGATTAATAAACGTCCATAAGGGTCAGGCCTTAACTTGCTACACTCCAGTGAAAACAGTTCAAGCCTGCCCCAGTCTACTTTTGTATCTCAAACATTCAATTCCTGGCAACATCATGGTAAATCTTTCCTGAACCCTCTCCAGTTTAATAATATCCTTCTTATAACAAGCACAGGATGACCAGAACTGGATACAGTACTGTACTCAAGAACAGACCTCACCAATGTCCAGTACAACCTCAACATGACTTCCCAACTCTGAAGCTGACACCATCCTTACATCACCTCATTGAAGATTGGACAGAGCCATCTAAGTGCACCACACTGCATAAAATTTAGCTATTTTGGAAAAAAGAAGAAATTAAGAGTTCAGACTATGAGTTAAATGAAACATGAACAATAGTTATGCCACACAGTCATATTAGTGACAAGTGATTTCAGGATTTTATTGAATTCACTATGGCTCATGTTCTTGCTCCACCCTAAGTTATGCACTAAAAAGATACTTGTGAATATATGCATTAGATCTTCCATGCCCAACTGGAAAAACTTTTTGACACTATTGATTTTCTTAATTCCTAAAATACTGAGCCTACAAAAGCTGGTCAGTGGCTCGAACTTCTGGGTTAGTAACTCAACTCTTGGCTCCCTATTGCCTGTTCATCTTCCACAAGGCACAAGTCAGGCATGTAACAGAATATCCTCTCTGCTTGCCTGAATGGGTGAAACTCCAACAACACTCGAGAAGCCTGACACAAATCAAGGATAAAAGCAGACTGTTTGAAGGGTATCCCATCAACAAGCTTCAACATTCACTCCTTTACCTACCAACAGACTCTGCAACAGCTTCTTCCCCATTATCAAACTTATGAAGGGACCTCTTATACATCAGAGGTGATCTTTCTCTGCACTCTCTGTAGCTGTAACACTATATTCTGCATTCTGTTCTATTATTCTGATGAACTTACGTAAGGTATGATTTGTCTGGATATTAGGAAAAATAAAAATTTTCACTGTACCTAGCGTGTGATATTATTAAATCAAATCAAATAAAACCACTGCTGCTCACACCATGTAAATCATCTAAAAATGCATTGCAGTATTTCACCCAGGTTTTTTTTAACAGCACCTTTCAACCCACAGACTCTATCATGAAGGAGGGTAAGGAAAGCAGATGCATGAGAATATCACCACCTGCAAGTTCCCTTCCAAACCTCACATCATTCTGACTTGGAACTCTATCGTCATTCCTCCACTGTTACAAGGTCAAAATCCTGGAATTCCTTTCCGAACAGCACTGTGGGTGGGACTACACTTCAGAGACAGCAACAGTTCAAGAAGGCAGTTTACTATCAACTTCTCAAGGACAACTAGGGATGGGAATAAATGCCAGCCTACCAAACAAAGATCCCATCCCAGAAAAGAACAAAATGCAAAGTTCTTTCATGATTTTCAAATATTTCAACGTGCTTTAAAGTATTTCAAAGTATTTCAGAAATACTTTCTGAAATGTGGTCAGTATGTGTGGATGGTCACAGCAAATTCCCACAAAAAGTGATGACCTGTAACCTACTTTGTGATATTCACTGAAGGATAAATATTGACCGAAGTACTGGAGCTAATTCTTCCTTTCATCTTCAAAATATCATCATCAGATCTTTCCTGTCCATCCTTGCTCGGATCTTGGATTAACAACTCAACCAAAAGATGGTCCCTCTGACGATGTTGTACTCAGAGTTATACAGCATGGATACAGATCCTTTGGTCCAAACTCATCCATGCCAACCAAGTTCCTCAAACTAAACTAGGTCCACTTGCATGTGTTTGGCCATATCCCTCTAAATATTTCCTGTTCATCTACCTGCCCAAACCTCTTTTAAATGTTATAAATGTACCAGGATCTACCACTTTTTCTGGCCATTCATTTCCCCTACCTAAAAGCTGTCCTTCAAGTCTCTTTCAAATCTTTCTCCTCTCATCTTATAAATATACCCTCTAGTTTTGAACTCCCCTACCCTAGGAAAAGGAATTTTGCTAGTCATCTTGTCTATGCCCCGCATGATTTTATAAACCTCTATAAGGCCACACCCTAACCTCCTGCACTCGTGACAAAAGTCCCAGCCTATTCAGCCTCTCCCTCTCTTTGAAACTCTCCAGTCCTGGCAACGTCCTTTAAAATCATTTCTGAACCCTGTCCAATTTAATAATATCCTTCTGACAGCAGGGTGACCAGAACTTCCATAATACTCCAAAAGTGGTCTCACCAACATCCCAACTCCTCTAGTCAATGGTTTGAGCAACGAAGGCTCGCATGCAAAACACCTTAACCAGCCTACCTGCTCCCTTAGTCATGCGTGATTTGACAGGCCTGATTTTGGTGCTCAAACTCTGGAATGGGATTTTAACCAGGAACCTTGGAATCAAAAACACGGTGACCAACTGCATCACAGCTGAAAATTTTAAAAGGACAATGGTAGGCAACTTTTCAACCTTTGTTTCAAATGGAATAAATTGGAAATAAAGTAAGGGACATCAAATATTAAATACAGGCTTATTCCTTGAATTGTTTTTGATACTTATAATGGAAATATTTTCTTTAAGTATTTAATGGTCTTCTATTTTAAGGAATTTTAGAACACTGTGAGAAATTACAGGATAGATCTCTGGTGCAATTATTTTTCAAAGAACTAAACATCTAATTTCTCCCCCAAGATGTGCAAAAGTCTAATACATTTCCTTACTGCAATGGATTTAACTTAACTGTTGGTGAATTCAATACCTAGAATTTCATAAAGTCATAGAGATGTACAGCATGGAAACAGACCCTTTGGTCCAATCCATCCATGCCGACCAGATATCCCAACCCAATCTAGTCCCACCTGCCAGCATCAGGCCCATGTCCCTCCAAAACCTTCTCCATTCATATACCCATCCAAATGCCTCTTAAATTTTTTTTAAATCAGTCTCCACCACATCCTCTGACAGCTCATTCCATAGACGTACCGCCCTCTGCATGAAAAAGTTGCCCCTTAGATCTCTTTTATATCTTTCCCCTCTCTACTTAAACCAATGCCCTCTAGTTCTGGATGCCCTGGCCCAGGAAGAGACTTTGCCTATTTATCCTATCCATGCCCTTCATAATTTTGTAAACCTCTATAAGGGTCACCGCTCAGCCTCTGATGCTCCAGGGAAAACAGCCCCAGTCTGTTCAGCCTCTCCCTTTAGCTCAAATCCTCCAAACCTGGCAATATCCTTGTAAATCTTTTCTGAACCCTTCCACATTTCACAACATCTTTCCGATAGGAAGGAGATCAGAATTGCACACAATATTCCAACAGTGGCCTAACCAATGTCCTTTACAGCTGCAACATGACCTCCCAACTCCTGTACTCAACACTCTGACCAATAAAGGAAAGCATACCAAACGCCTTCTTCACTATCCTATCTACCTGCGACTGCACTTTCAAGGAGCTATGAACCTGCACTTTGTTCAGCAACACTCCCTCGGACCTTACCATTAAGTGTATAAGTCCTGCTAAGATTTGCTTCCCAAAATGCAGAACCTCACATTTATCTGAATTAAACTCCATCTGCCACTTCTCAGCCCATTGGCCCATCTGGTCCAGATCCTGTTGTAATCTGAGGTAACCATCCTCACTGTCCACTACACCTCCAATTTTGGTGTCATCTGCAAACTTACTAACTGTACCTCTTATGCTCGCATCCAAATCCTTTATGTAAATGACAAAAGTAGGGGACCCTGCACCGATCCTTGTGGCACTCCACTGGTCACAGGCCTCCAGTCTGAAAAAAAAGCCTCCACCACCACCCTCTGTCTTATACCTTTGAGCCAGTTCAGTATCCAAATGGCTAGTTCTCCCTGTATTCCATGAGATCTAACCTTGCTAATCAGTCTCCCATGGGGAACCTTGTCGAACACCTTACTGAAGTCCATTTCGATCACATCTACTGTTCTGCCCTCATCAATTTTCTTTGTAACGTCTTCAAAAAAAAAATTCAATCAAGTTTTTCTTGGACGCAGTGCACTGTAAAGGAATGTTGTCATGATTACTTGCAGTTGGTGGAGTAATTCAATAGGGAATTAAGGATCATCAACATTAAGTTTCACAGGTATCTACTAGAAAATCCCAAAGGCAAATCCTGGGACTAGTATGTCGGTCAAAGAATGCTGAAACAAATGCATATTTAAGTCAAGAGGAACCCTCTTGGGATTTCGGTGACAATACATACAATTGGAATCAGAGTCATCTAGGGTTTCATGCAGCAATGATAAGGTGATTATTGCAAAAGATTTGAGGCCTCTTTTGGAATGTTGGAACTATCAGCAGGGTCTGCTGACACATAGTCACTTGAGTCTGAACATATATTGTACACTAATTCAGAAACATTCATGTTCCCAATCCCAAAAATACTAAAAAACTGAGAACACAGGAAAGAGGGAAGAGTGAGCATGCCTGTATGGGGGGGGGGGGGGGGGGGGGGAGGGGGGGGAACAGATGATGATATGGGGAGTGAGAATGTGGAAGGATAAGAAAAAGGAGAGTAAAGACATGCAGGCAGTGAGGAAGGGGTGTTGAGGATAATGAGGATGGGGGAGGGTGTTTTTCAGGCCCGCATTTTCACCTTCCACCTCCCCGACCATTGTGCATTCCTTTAAGCCTAACCATAAGACAAAGTCAACATAAACAAAAATAATGCCAGCATATTAGTAAAATGTTTGTTTCTGAAGTCAGGAGCACACTAAATGCATTACATCACTGAAAGGAGTTATAATATTACAATTTCTGTACAATAATAAGCATACAATTAAAAGCCTACACATTATAATGTCATTGGGATATGTACCATGGTCCAACAGATGCAAAATTCAAAACGCAGGATGACACGACAGATGAAGGGAAAAACAAAAACTTGGAGCGTAAACAGAAAATGCTGGAAATAAGAAACAGATCTGCATCTTAAAGGGAAAGACAAGTTAATATTTTGGGTGAAGGTCAATGATAAGAGAGAGAGAATATCAAGTTCTATCACGGAGAAGAAAATTAATCAATTGCACAAAACATTAAATGGAAGAGATGAAGCAACCATTCAAAATAGGGCAACAGAAATAAGTTTAGTTTAATGAAAAGTACACTTAAAATAAATAAGAGAAGTCTTTGATCAGCGAGAAAGACAGAAGATAAATGACAAGACAGCAAAGTAATTTAAGATGAGGTTTAATTCTGAGATGACGAAAGGAACGTGTTTCAATGTGCAGAATGTCCTTCAGCTTGACGGATTCTTCTACTCTCATGAAAAACACACATTAATACAGGTGAGAACTACATCCGAAAAAGTTAAATTATTGCTCAGCACAAAAAGGAATTTTAAAAATGCCAAAACAGGTGATTCAATGATGTTCCACTCTTGTAAATATTGCAACTTTTAAAAAAGGCAAAGGTCAGATTTTGTATTTCATTATATTCTCAGGACACATCAGGGAAAAATGATCAATAGTTCAGCTTCCCTGGAAATAAATTTTTTGAGACGAAAATATCTAAGCTCTTGCAGAAACAGAATAGATGTTCCCAAATATAGAATACAAATGTTACACCTATTTTCAATGCTGGACATTGTTATTGTTGTTTAAACAAGTAATCAAATTAGTCAGATGCTCTGGTTTCTCCAGAAATTAACCCAATGCACCAACTGTATTTAGCCTATGGTTTGCTTGAGGAGAAACTGCTATAATATTTAACTCTAAAAGCGGAAATAACATGGAATGTTGTCAAGTTGTACTTGAATTTTGAAGTGGTTATTTAGTTAAGAAAAAAATACATACTGATGTGAATTAGTTTCACATGCATTCATCTCTTTATCAGCCCAATTTGGACACAAGAGCTTTTGTCTCAGTATTTAGACTTTTCTTTAGATTTCCTTAGTTTAGCATAATTTTTCCTTGCATATACAAATATGCATTCATTGCATAAATGATGAAAAATTATCATACTTTTTAACTAGGCATTCTACTTAATGTGCAAGACAATGACTACTGAGAAATAGTTTTCCCAAATTCCATGTGGCTATTCTCTATTCTGACTGATTTCCTTTCTTCCTCTGTGACACATTTACTGAGTGTGTGTGTATTTTCTATTGCCCAAACTCCCAAGACCCCATGTATTCAGCTATCCTTTTAAATGGGGTTCAATTCACAAATGAGATTGAGGGAACTCTGAGCCTAGGATATCAATCAATATTAGATGGAATGTTAAGCGTGACTTGTACGGCAAAAAAAAACAGCTTTGCATAAACTGGCAAAAAATGAAATAACCCGAAAAACTTTTTCTTCTAACAATAGATAACTGGAATCAAAATGTTAACTCTTGTTTTTTTCTCTGCATATGCTATCAGACCTGCTGAATTTGTCCATCAAAAGATAAAAGTCAGGGTTAGGACTTCAACCAGACTCCAAATTCCCTTAAGTGTATGTATTTATTCATGCATCTCTGATATTAAAAACCTTGTATACAATGATATATGAATAACTTGCTGCTGAATAAACAAAATATACTCAGCTACAACAAAACTAAATCAATACGCAAATGTTGAAAAACTTCATTACAGAGTTTAATGGTGCATAATGAGAACTAACATTATGTAATTGTTCAATATTGTGTTAACCTTTGGAGGATAAGCAAGGAGGAAGGGAAAATGCTTGAAAATGAAATCAGAATGAAAAAACTAGTGGAATGTGGCAACATATGAAAAATGAACGACTGAAACAGCTAATTATCAGATGTTATCTCTTTTTTGCTGCAAAAGTCAGAAATTGCTTTCATTGCATCTCAAAACCAAAAACAATGCACATTATCAAGGCAATGAGAACATTATCTGCCAAAGAGTGTTTGGAGCAAAACAGTAACAGAAAATCTAGTAACCTGTATCTCGTCTTTACACTGAATATTGCAAGTAGGTTAGCCTCAGGACACAAATCATTGGTCACTTTTATATTTCTATCTCATGATAAGATAGCAGTCTTGTTGAACACACAACATCAAGAGATTTACTGTGCCATAAAGTTGAAGGAGAGAAATCTTCTGGAATTAAATTTATTGATTGATAGAGTAAAATGTGAGGTCTGCAGATGCTGGAGATCAGAGCTGAAAATGTGTTGCTGGTTAAAGCACAGCAGGTCAGGCAGCATCCGAGGAACAGGAAATTCGACGTTTAGGGCCAGAGCCCTTCATTCCTGATGAAGGGCTCTGGCCCGAAACGTCGAATTTCCTGTTCCTTGGATGCTGCCTGACCTGCTGTGCTTTAACCAGCAACACATTTTCAACCTTTATATATTGATACTTGAGAATTGAAATAAAAGGGGACAGCAGCAGCATAGGAAATTCAAGTGCCCCAACTTAAGTTTATATCACTGTCAAATTTGTACTTGACAAACTGAGCCTCACCAAAATCAGCCTGATACATCTTGCTAATTAGTATAAAAAAAGAGATTTGATTTGATTTATTATTGTTACATGTACCGAGCTACAGTGAAAGGTATTGTAATGTATGCTAACCAGACAAATCACACTTTGCATAAATACATCAGGGTAATGGAACAGAAAGAAGAATATAGTGTTACAGCTACAGAGAAGGTGCAAAGAAAGATCATAATGTTATAAGACAAAGGAGCAGAAATTAGGCTATTCAGCTTATCGAATCTACTCCACCATTCAATCATGGCTGCTAAGTTTATCAACCCCATTCACCCGCTTTCTCCCCATAACCCTTGATCCCCATTACAATCAAGAACCTATCTATCTCCGTCTTAAATATACTCAATGACCTGGCCTCCTCAGCCTTTAGTGGCAATGAATTCCATAGATTCACCACACTCTGGCTGAAAAAGTTTCTTCTTATCTCTGTTCTGAAAGGTTTTCCCGTTACCCTAAGGTTATGCCGTCGGATCCTAGTCTCTCCTACCAACATCATCCTAACATCGATTCTGACCAAGTCAATGAGTATTCTCTAAGTTTCAAATAGATCCCCCTCATCCTTGTAAACTCCACTGAGTGTAGACCCAGAGGCCTCAAATGTTCCTCATACATTAAGCTGTTTATTCATGTTAGCATTCTAGTGATTCTCCTTTGGACATGCTACAGGGCCAGTACATCCTACAATTGTGCACAATACTCCAAATGTGATGTGATCAAAGCCTTAGACAGCCTCAGAAGTACATCTCTACGTTTACATTCAATTCCTCTCAAAATAAATGCCATCATTGCATTTGCCTTCTTAACTACTGACAGAAAAGTGAGGACTGCAGACGTTGGAGACCAGAGTTGAAAAATGTGGTGCTGGAAAAACACAGCAAGCCAGGCAGCATACGAGGAGCAGGAGAATCGACGTTTGGGGCATAAGTCCTTCTTCAGGGATGAGGCTGGTGTGCCAAGCGGGCTGAGATAAAGGGTAGGGGGAGGGAATTTGGGGGAGGGGTGCTGGGAGGCCGGAGAGGTCGGGAAGAAGATTGCAGGTCAAGAATCCGGGGGTTGCTGCTGAATCCGGGGGTTGGGACTGAGATAAGGTGGGGGGAGGGGAAATGAAGAAGCTGGAGAAATCTACATTCATCCCGTGTGGTTGGAGGGTTCGTAGGTGGAAGATGAGGTGCTCTTCCTCCAGGCATCATGTGGTCAGGGTCTGGCGATGAAGGCAGCCAAGGACCTACATCTCCTTGGCGGAGTGGGAGGGGGAGTTAAAGTGTTCAGCCACGGGGCAGTTGGGTTGGTTGGTGCGGGTGTCTCAGAGGTGTTCTCTAAAACGTTCCGCAAGTAGGCGGCCTGTCTCCCCAATGTAGAGGAGACCACATCGGGTGCAACAGATACAGTAAATGATGTGTGTGGAGGTGCAGGTGAATTTGCAACGGTTATGGAAGGATCTATTGTGGCCTTGGAGGGAGGGGGGGGGGGGGGGGGGGGGGGGGGCGCCAGTTTTGCACTTCTTGGGGTTGCTGGGGAAGGTGCCGGGAGTGGAGGTTGGGTTGGTGGGGGGTGTGGACCTGACGAGGGGGTCGTGGAGGGAGTGGTCTCTCTGGAATGCTGATAGGGGCAGGGAGGCGTCTGTTTGGAGGTGGCGGAAATGATGGAGGATGATACGATGTATCCGGAGGTTGGTGGGGTGGAAGGTGAGGACCAGTGGGGTTCTGTCCTAGTGGCAATTGCAGGGGCGGGGTTCAAGGGCAGAGGTGCGAGAAGTGGAGGAGATGCGGTGGAGAGTATCGTCGACAACGGAGGGGAAATTACGGTCTTTGAAGGAGGCGGCCATTTGGGTTGTTCGGTAGTGGAACTGGTCCTCCTGGGAGCAGATGCGACAGAGGTGAAAGAATTGGGAATATGGGATGGCGTTTTTACAGGGGGCAGGGTGGGAGGAGGTGTAATCTAGGTATCTGTGGGGGTTGGTCGGCTTGTATTGAATGTCTGTGTTGAGTCAGTCGTCCGAGATAGAAGTGGAGAGGTCTAGGAAGGGGAGGGAGGAGTCGGAGACAGTCTAGGTAAATTTTCTCAAAATGAGAACCCCACTGGTCCTCACCTCCACCCCACCAACCTCCGGATACATCGTATCATCCTCCGTGATTTCCGCCACCTCCAAACAGACCCCACCACCAGGGGTCTATTTCTCTCCCCACCCCTATCAGCGTTCCGGAGAGACCACTCCCTCCGCGATCCCCTCATCAGGTTCACACCCCACACCAACCCAACCTCCAGTCCCGGCACCTTCCCCTGCAACCACAAGAAGTGCAAAACTTGGGCCCACACCTCCCCCCAATTCCCCAATGGATCCTTCCATATCCGTCGCAAATTCACCTGCACCTCCACACACATCATTTACTGTATCCGTTGCACCCAATGTGGTCTTCTCTACATTGGGGAGACAGGCCGCCTACTTGCGGAACGTTTCAGGGAACACCCCTGGGACACCCGCACCAACCAAACCAACCCAACCCAACTGCCCCGTGGCTGAACACTTTAACTCCCCCTCCCACTCCGCCAAGGACATGCAGGTCCTTGGCCTCCTCCAATCGCCAGACCCTGATCACACGATACCTGGAGGAAGAGCGACTCATCTTCTGCCTAGGAACCTTCCAACCACACAGGACAAATGTAGATTTCTCCAGCTTCCTCATTTCCCTTCCCCGACCTTATCTCAGTTCCAACCCCCAGATTCATCACCGCCCTCTTGATCTTCTTCTCGACCTCTCCACCTCCACCCCCTCTCCGGCCTCCCAGCGTCCCTCCCCTAAATTCCCTTCTCCCCTACCCTTATCTCAGCCCTTTTGGCACACCAGCCTCATTCCTGAAGAAGGGCTTATGCCCGAAATGGCAATTCTCCTGCTCCTTGGATGCTGCCTGCCCTGCTGTGTTTTTCCAGCAACCACATTTCTTAACTACTGACTCAAGTTTACCTTGAGAGAATCCTGGACAAACTCCCATGTCTCTTTGCACTTCAGACTTTTGAATTTACTCTCCATTTAGAGAATAGTGCCTCTATTCTTCCTACCAAGGTGCATGACCTCCCATATTATACTTAATCTGTCACTTCTTTGCCCACTCTCCTAACCTGTCCAAACGCTTATGCAGTCTCCCTGTCTCCTCAATGCTACCTGTCCTTCTACCTATCTTTGTCTCATCTGCAAACTTCACCAGAATGTCCATAGTTCTTTTATTTAGATCGTTAATGCATAAAGTGAAAAATTGTGGTCCCAAAACTGAGCTTTGTAGAACAGTCACCACCCTGAGAAGGACCCTTTTATCCTCACTCTCTGCTTTCTGCTGGACAGCCAAGCTTCTATCCCCTCTTAAATCTGTTGGTACATGTTTTCAAACTTCTAATCTTCTGCCAGATAAAAGAGGGTGGAAGAGAGTATAACTGGGCTGGAAGGGGTCTTGGATTATGTTGGCTGCTTTTCCAAAGCAGTGGACATGTAGGTGGAACAATGGAAGGAATGCTGGTTTTTGTGATTCAAAAATTTAGGACTTCATCTAGGTAATGAGAACAAGTAGACAGTTATCATTGTCCTATGTCAGGCATCACTCGTATGCCAATTGCCTCCTTTTCAAAAATTCATAGGATTTCTATGTCCAGACCTATACATTTATTGTTAGAATTCAGGTTGATTTTGTTGTTTACTTCATAAGTTGGTCAATACTGGGCAGGAAAGAAACAATTGGGACCTGGTATGAAATTCAAAAGGTTAAAGAAATATTTTTGCCAGCAGACGTGACAGATTGGATGGATAACAAAAGCCCCATCATTACTGATAAAAGTTTGGGGGAGATATTTAGAAATTGTAATCTTAGTTTGTAGTTCAAGTCACAACAAAAAATATCAAAATTGCACTGTACAAAATCTTCAGGGCTGGGTGAAATCTACAGATGACAAAGATATTTTCAGAAATCAGCTCAGCAATAACATGGAAGACACAATGAATCACCGATAAGAACCTAACGTCTTTTGAAGCTTCTAAGTCTTCTGTCGGTTGAAAGAGGTGGGAGAGTGTATAACTGGGGTGGAAGGGGTCTTGGACTATGTTGGTTGCTTGTGGGTTGTCACATGAGTTAAATACTTGAAAAAACATGCAAAAATTCCCAAATTTACATGATTTTTAGATTTCCTGGCTTATAGAAAGCATGGATCAGGGTTCCTGCACTGAACAAAAATAACTGTGATAAATAACCAGACTTTAACTGCAGATAAACAGTTATGGACGCTGGTATATAACTCTACTAATTTAACTCTAATCCCTTTATAAACTCATCTTTATGAACACACAGACAGCCAGATACAGACAGAAGAAAATGGGTATTAGGTGTCAGGTAAAGACTGAAAGGCAGTTCAGTGGTTCCTGAGATTATTCTTATGATTCTTGAGTTAGTCAGAGCACTCCATTCTGGTCTTCCTTCTCCAGAGGATTTCTCTGGTTTACAGGATGCACAGCAGGCCAGTTCCCATTTATAAAAGGTCTTTGACTTATTAACTAAAAATCAGAGTTATAGCAACTTCTTAAGGAAAAATAACTCGTCTTCATCAGGTTTAAAGTCGCTTTTACTGCAGAGACACCTCCGAAACTGGTGAAGGTTTCCTTGTACCTTGTTCACAATCTCAAGCTGATTAACTACCTGACAACCAATCACATAGTTGTTGGCAAGCAGAAGGTCTTTTCCACTGGCCACAACTCCACAGAACAATCAGTTTATTGTACCAAGCAAAGCTCTATTTGTACACATACCATTGGCTCCAGCTTATCAGAACCACACTTCACTACTTGTTTATAAGTGTCAGGCCACTTGCCTTCAAAACATGCAACCTTCCTCCAGCAATTCATGGTTTTAAAACAGTTATTTTCTAATTGCAGCAATTAAAAATACAGAAAAATAAAAAGACGGTTTCTTTATATCCGATAAAATAATTATGTAGCTAGCCTTATTGTCATAAAATCCTCTTGCCTCCATGTGTAAATCCACAGATTTATGTAAATGCATTGTGAGTGGTTAGAACTTATTTCCCTAGCATGCTATCTATTTTATGTTGAAAGCCAGCATTTTAGGGATTTGGGCAGTGAGAGTTTTTGTATAAAGGTGAAAATGAACAAGGCCCTTCTCTAATCAAATCTGTTCTTTTCCAGGTACAAGACCCAGTATACTAGACATGTCCCTTCATGGTCCAAATACAGCTCTTTTACCACCCATCACAGTTTGCAGCCTTTTTGCAATTAAGCTAGAGAGCTGCAAGTGAAAGAAGCGTTTCCTTTATATTTGGAAGTGGTGTAGTCTTAAGAGAGAGACATTTGCACATTTTAGTAGGGATGAGTATATTTGATGTTTACAAGAATATATTCGAGTTCAGAAAAAAAATGATTTGGTGGAGTTGTACAGCACAGAAACAGACCATTCGATTCAACTTGTCCACGCTGACCAGTTATCCTAAATTAATCTAAATCCCATTCGTCAGCATTTGGGTCATATCTGTCTGAATCCCTCCTGTTCATAAAACCACCAGATGCCTTTCAAATGTGGTAATTATATCAATCTTCACCACTTCCTCTAAAAGTTCATTCCATGCACACACCATCCTGTGTGGAAAACGTTGCCACTTCAGTGCCTTTTAAATCTTTCCCCTCTTACTTCAAACCTGTACCATGTAGTTTTGAACCCCTCTACCCGAGGGAAAAGACCTCAGCTATTCGCCTTATCCATGTCTTTCATGATTTTATAAAATTGCATAAGGTCACCTCTCAACCTCCAATGCTCCAGAGAATATAGCCTCTGCCTATTCAACCTCTCCCTATAGCTCAAACCCTCCAACCCTGGTAACACCCTTGTAAATCTTTTCTGAACCTTTTCAAGTTTCACAACATCCTTCCTGTCGGAGGGAGATTAGGATTGAAAGGAGTATTCCAAATGTGCCCTAACCAATGTCTTGCATAGCTGCAACTGTGTTACTCAATGTACTGACCAATAAAGGCAAGCATACCAAATGTCATCTTCACTATCCTATCTACCTGCAACTCCACTTTCAAGGAACTATGAACCTGTACTCCAAGGTCTCTTTGTTCAGCAACACTTCCCAGGACCTTACCATTTAGTGTTTAAGTCCTGCGCTGATTTGCCTTCCCAAAATACAGCACCTCACATTTATCTAAAGTCCACGTGCCACTCCACGGCCCACTGGCCCATCTGATCAACACTCTGTTGTACTCCGAGGTACCCTTCTTCGCTGTCCACTACACCACCAATCTTGGTGTTATCTTAAAACTTACAAAGTATAACCCCTATATTCACATCCAAATAAATTATATATGTGAAGAAAAGCTGCGGACCAAGCACTGATCCTTGTGGCACATCGCTGGTCATAATCCTCCAATCTGGAAAGCAATCCTTTACCACCATTCTCTGCCCTCTAACCTTCGAGCCAGTTCTGTATCCAAATAGCTAGTTCTCCCTGTATTCCATGTGATCTAAGCTTCCTTATCAGTCTACAATGAGGTGAGTGAGGCCCCTTTCGGTTATAGCTGAACATGGGTTGCATCTTTTTTGTTCTAGCTTTTTGCTTCCCTGAAGCAACATCGCTTGTGACTTAAGGGAACAATGTTGGAGTGACTGTCCTGGCCACAGAGGTCACATCTGTATGTGGTCATTGATTTGCTAAAAATGCTGCACTCCTTCCTTCGTGCCCACTTGCATGCTGCAGCACTCATCAGCTTCCTATCCCCTGTCTCGATCTCAAGCAGTCAGCTGCAAGCTGTTCAGAGGACTCTGTAACGATGTCAAGTGCCTTCATATCCCTCATGCAGACGTCCTTGCAGCACAGCTGGGGGTGCCCAGTGGGTCTCTTACTGGATGCAAGCTTTCCATAGAGGATATCTTTTGGGATGCGATGGTCCTTCATGTGGTGGACGTACCCCAGCCAGCACAGTTTCCACGGCCTGAGCGGAGTGTACATGCTGGGAAGGCCAGCGCGAAATAGGACTCCTGCATTGGCACTTGCCAGGATAGGCCCAAGATACGGCGAACACTTAAGTGAAAGGTTTTCAGTCTTCTCCCCTGTCTGGCGTTTGTAGTCCACATTTCTCTGCCGTACAGCAGTGTGCTTATGATGCAGGCATTGTAGACTGGCATTTGTGTCTTCACTGTCAGCTTGGGATTTGTCCATACTCAAGTCCAGTTGCGAGCAAGAGTTGAGGCAGCTTTCCCAATCCTCTTGTCGATCTCTGTGTCCAAGGAGAAGTCATCAGTGCTGGTATAGCCAAGGTACGTAAACTGATGGACGACATTGAGTTCATAGTCTTCAGTGGTGATGACTGGCAGGGTCCCTGTGTCCTGTCCCAGGATGCTTGTCTTCTTCAGACTGATAGTCAGCCTAAATGCCTTGCAAGCGTGAGAGAGGCAGTCTGTCAGTAATTGGAGGGTGGGGTGGGGTGGGGTGGAGTGGCGTGTGGTGTGGCAACTGCAGTATCATCAGCAAACAGTACGTCCCTGATGAGTGTCAAACATACCTTTGTCTTGGTTTTAAAGTAGGCCAGATTGAAGAGCCTGCTGTCTGATCTAGTGCATAGGTAAATCCCTTTCGTTGTGGTGTGAATGGCATATTTCAGAAACACAGCAAAAAAAAATCCCAAAGTGTATGGAAGCGAGGAAGAAGCCTTTATTTGACGCCACTGCAGATGTCAAAGGGCTCAGAAGAGCTCCTGTTGAACTGCTCTGTCCCCTTCATGTTACTATGAAGGATTCAATCATGCTTAGCAGTTTCGATGGGCAGCCGGTCTTCAGGAGAACCTTGAAAAGGCCATTTCTGCTGACCAGGTCGAACGCCTTGATGAGGTCAATGAAAGTGACATGCTGAGGAATTTTCTCTTCTCTGCACTTCTCTTGCAGTTGGCAAAGGGAGAAGGTCATGTCTACTGTTGACCTTTTAGCTCGGAAGTTGCACTGTGACTCTGGGTATACACGTTGTCAGTTTCTGCAGGTGAGTCAAGATGACCCGAACAAAGGCTTTGCCGACAGCGAGAGAGAGATGCCTCTGTAGCTGTTGCAGTCACCTCTCTTGCCTTTGTTTTTGTAGAGGGCAATGTTCTTGGCATTCCTCAAAGCTTGCAATACAGCTCCTTCTTGCCAGCACTGGCAGAGGACTTCATGCAATGGGAACAGTAAGCCAGTCTTGCAGCACTTGATCAGATCAGGAGGAAGCCTGTCGCTACCCGGAGCCTTACCAGAGGTCAGGCTGTCAATGGCCTTGCTGAGCTCTTCTATTGATAGCTCTGCATCTAAGCTCGTCCACGGTTGGCAAGCACGTCATAGCATCAACTGAAGCAGACATGGTATACTCTCTGGAATAGAGATCAGAGTAGTGTTCAACCCACCTCTCCATCTGCTGGCCTTTGTCTGTAATTACTGCAGCAGTAGAGGATTTGAGTGGGGCTCTGAGCTGGTCCTGGTGCCTTCTTGATGCCATCTTCATTCCCCTGACATTCCCCGTTATATCGGCCATCTGAATTTCTTCAGTTAGCTGTGTCCAGTACTCGTTAAGCAATGCATAGCAGTCTGCTGAACCATGTTCCTGGCAGCCCTGAGAATCTGCAGGCTCTTCACACTAGCTGACCGCTTGTACTCAGCTAGGACGATATACTTAGCTTCAACAGCGGGTGGGGGGGGGGGGTCATCAGTTGCCTTAGCCTCAAACCAGTCGTGTCTTGCAGGTCTTCCTCCCAAAGATGTGCGGTGCATGGTATCCCGCAAGGTTTCCCTATTCTCTGTGGCGAAGTCTCTCTGTCACAAGGCACTGATTTCTCTCTAAAAAGCCTCTGAGAGAGAACTGTTGCACAAGGTCTGGCTGGAACATCTTGCTGACACTGATGTCAGGGTTTCACTGTTGCTCAGTGTGATGGAATCTCTTAGGTTGCAGCTTAATCTTGCAACACACTAAGGAATGGTCTGTGTCACAGTCTGCACTATGGTAAGAGCTTACATGGAGGAAGTGTTTGATGGAGGCTCGCCTAACTAGGATCAGATCGTGTTGGTACCAATGCTTTGAGTGCGGGTGTATCCAGGAAACTTTGTGTTGAGGCTTTGTCTAGAAGTAGGAGTTAGTGATGCACAAATTGTGGTAAGTGCACAGCTCCAGAAGTCGCTGTCATTTTGCCCACACCAAAATGCCCAAGGCAGGAGGGCCACGAGTAGTAGTCTGCATCCACTCTGGCATTGAAGTCACCCAGAAGAACAAGTTGCTCCTTCATGGACATGCTGTTCATAAGGGGTTCAAGATTGCTGGAGAACTCGTCCTTTATGTCATGCATGGAGGACAGTGTTGGGGTATACACGCTAACAAGGGTGACTGGGACTGCAGTGGTGTTGAGGTGAAGAGTCATGAGTCACTTAGCTATTGCTGCCTGGTTTTACTGAGTTCATCAGGCTGTTCTTTACTGCGAAGCTGACTCTATACTCTCTGGGCTCTTCGGAGCTCTTCCCTAGCAGTGAAACGTTTAGCCCTCCTCTTTCAGTGAGCCCACCTCTTCCAGCCTCGTTTCCTGGAGGGCGGCTATGTTCATGTCGAGTCTCTTAATGTTGTTATTTAGGACAGCTGATTTCCTAGAGTTGCTGATGTCCAGGAAGTTTTCTGAGAGGTTGGTCATCATAGTCCAGGCGTTCCAAGTTTTAGAGCTGGTCTCTTTTGTTGTTTGGTACAGTGATTGCAATCTGCTGCCCCCATGCACCCAATGAGTATAGCAGACTGTGGCAGGACAGCACCTTACTGACTGGAGGCTGCCCAGCTTGAGTTAGGTGATAGCTGTCCAGAGGGATCCAGAAATCCCCATCAACATCAGGAACAACCCCTGATGTTATGCTCTACGCCAATCTAGCAATGACTTAAAACCAGTACCTGCTGTCCCCTGTGTTGTGTTGACACTGTGGACAAAGGTAGAGTGTCCTCTTCAGGTGAGGTGGTGGTAGGATGCAAGTCTAGGTGGTGTGGTATGAGAAACAAGCTGTTGCTCATGAAGCACCACCCCCTGCCCCCAACGACAAACTGCCTTTGGAGCCCCAGCTCCGGAGTTTTCCTCGAGGTTTACTCCTGAAGCCTTTTCCACGTGTGAGTCCGACTGCAAGGCAGCAGAGGTTGACACCGGAGTTTTTCTTTTCCTTGTCAGGAAGCAGCCTGCCCTGGAGGTGGGGGGTGGGGGTGGGGTGTGTGTGTGTGTGTGTGGAAAGAGTCTCTCCTAGCTCTAAGAGGTGACCAAGTGTGAGGAGGACGTGGGCAGAGAAGGGGTTAGGAGGGATGTTGATAAGGAGGGTTGAGAGAGATGTGGACCAGAAGGTACTTTGTCAAACACCTTACTGATCACGCCCACTGCTCTGACCTCATCAATCTGCCTAGTTACTTGTTCAAAAAAAAAATCAAGTTAGTGAGACATGATTTCCCACTCTCAAAACCATGTTGACTATCCCTAATCAATATCCCTATCCCTTACCAATACATGTAAATCCTGTCCCTCAGAATCCCCTCCAACAATATGCCCACCATCAATGTCAGGCTCACTAATCTACAGTTCCCTGGCTTGTCTTTACCACCTTTCTTAAATAGTGGCATCATGTTAGTCATCCTCCTATCCTCTGGCACCCCACCTGTGGCTATCGATAATAAACATATTGCAGCAAAAGGCCCAGCAATCACTTCTCTGCCTTCCCACATATCACAAACTTGAAAATTCAACCCAGGCATTCAATATGCTCTCACGTATAGTCGCACAAGTGATTGCTAGTTAATTCCCACAATTCCACAAGTAAACATGCAGCTAACAGACATCGGTAATATTGGTGATAAAGGAAATGTGTCATTCGATGTTTTTATTATTCAGAATTAAATGTGGCCGAGGTTGCGAATATACTATTTCAGTCTAAGAGTGGCTGGAGAGAGAGGAAATGGAATACATTTGGGGCAGCATTGTAGCTCAGTGGTGAGCACTGCTGCCTCACAGAGCTCCTCAGAGAGGCGGTGTGGGCTTGATGGCCAAACGGCCTGCTTCCATACTGTAGGCATTCTATGCTTGTGGCATTATTGTAAACATGCTTTTGTTCGAGCACTGTTTATTTGAGGAAATTGCAGATTGTGGACTGGAGCAGCACTGTGACAAATCAGAAGGACTGAAGGGATTTAGGAAGGTTGTGATACTGTAGAATTAGGTGTCTTGCATGTATTTGTTGAATCTGATGCTTTTTGGGTGATATTGCCATGTTGCTTCAAATAAAAGGAGGGGGCTAAGACAGGTCATTTAACATTCCAGAAGGTTTGGTGCAGGGGTATCAATCGGACTACAGACATTTTTTGAGTCAATCTGTCATATCTCTGGAGCAGACTGAACTTGAATCTGGGCCTCCAGGCTCACATGTCAGACTGCCACCCTGTCACAAAAGTCCTATATCTCTGCAAGTGGATAACAAAGATTTGAACAAGGTGAGCATAATTCTACTGTTGCAATACACAATCCTTAAAAATGAATTATGCAAAGGAAGCTGAAGAGGGCATAAGGATGTAAAGAATTTTAGAATTGTTGATGAATTCTTGGAATTGAAGAGTCAAAAGCTGAAGAGTATTCAGGTTCAGCTGTTTAGAAAAGGTCAAATAACTTTGTGAAAATATAATGTTTTTAACGTAGATATGATGGGGGCTTTATGGCTTGCAAAACAAACTTAGTTTGGAAGGAAGTGGGATCCTATGCTAGAGGTTGTCTAGTAACATTATCTGAATGAAAGTTGCTGTTTCAGTACACATCTAACTTCCTTAATTGATAGAGCAAAGTAAACCAGCAGCAAAAAGATCGATCTCGGTTTTCCCTGAAAGAAATGCTACAGCAGGGCAAGCTAAACACATCTTTCTTATTAAAGTATCTTCTGAAAATTCGAGAAAGTTTCAAAAATGAGTATGTTGAAGTGGAACTGTTACTTTTAATTGATTCTGATCTAATTGCTTTTATAGCTGTTAGTATTGCAATTTTGATGACAGAAAATCAACTAAACTATTAAGAGTCATCCCATTGGCTCAGATCATTGGCTCATTGGGGGATTTTCTCCAATTGCCCTTTTTTAAAAAAAAGGTCCTCATCAACTCTACAGAGTTGTATTGTCGTGTCTGTCATGTTATTGTGTGTGTTTCAAATTAAGGGGGTTACAGTTTATTCTGTTCAGCATCTTAGTTGATAATTAGCTTTACCATTTATTATAAGAATACGTTTGTTGATAAAAAAACAAGTTATTTTGAGTTTATTGAAGGAATCTGGCAAAAACCCCTTTTATTCTGGCTAACAGTAATAAAGAGGAACAAATTAATTCCTGACAATTATATAAAACATTCATACTTTTTGTACAGCTCGGAGTTGTTGAGTTTGATGACCAGTATGCACTTCCCATCAGAATTGTAACATCATCTCTTTACTATTTATATACTTATAGAGGACTTCGAGATTCCCTCCATGTTATCTATCAGATTTGTTTAATATTTTCTTTTAACTTCTTTGCTTTTTCCACCTCCTCTCTGAATCTTCTATTTTAAATCTCATTCTCAACTGTACTTTCTGTTATATGCATGCTACTTCCTCTGATCTTATGTTCCTCCTCTTTTGGCACAGAGAGGACTTTGGCTTTGTCTCCCCTATTTTTTACCCATCAAGGGGAAAGTTAGATCGCTAAGCTATATCTTCTTTGAAGATAGCTTATTGTTTTCTGCCAATTTTAACTCTAATTTATTTGGTCCAAGTTCATTGAAGATGATAATCCAACATGATATGTCCAAACTCTTATAATTGCATTGCTATGGATTCATAGTCCTCATTGAAATTGGCTTTCCCTCACTTGACTATTCTTCCTCTGGCATGTTACTTGTCTTTGTCCTTGGTCATCCTAACCTTTTGACATGATGATCACTGTCATCTAAATGTTCCCCACCTGATGGAGTATAAAGTTGGTAAGTCTTGCAACAGCCACACTTGGCATGACTGAGACTAACCTGGAGTACTCTTCAGAGTTTTGGGTCTCCTTACTCAAGGAAGGATATACTTCCATTGGTATCGGCAGAGAAGGCTCAACAGAGTGCTTTCTGGGATGATTGTGCTCTCTTATGATAGAATGTTGAGCAGGTTGGGTTTCTATTATTTTAGTTTGAAGAAGTGTTATTCAAAATCAAAATTCTGATGAGGCTCAACAAGATAGGTGCTGATAAGTGTTTCCACTTGTTGAGAACTCAGAACTAGGGGCATATTTCAAAATAAGGAGTCTCCCATGAAGATAGAGATGAAGAGGAATGTCTTTTCTCAGAAGATCAGCAGTATTTGAAATTCTTTTCTCCAGAAAACAGTGGAGGCTGGGTATTTAATATATTCAAGGCTGAATGTCGATCAAAATTCTAGTCCAAAGAGTCAAGGGATTTGGGAGGTAGGCAGTAAAGTGGAGTTAAGGCGCAGTCATATCAAAATGATCCTACTGAATGGTGGAACAGGCCCAACGGGGCCTATTCCCTGTGAACTTAAATTGTAATATGCTTATAATTGCTTGGTGTCACAATTTTGGTTTCGTGGTGTCAGATGTTTCACTTTTCAAGCTGGTTAAGTTTTGCTAGCTAAGTGATTATATGTTAACTTACAGTGAGTAACAAAAATACAATTTATATTTCAAGAATGAATAAAAAGGTTAATTTGTCATCTTGAACAGATTTCACAACTCCCTTTTTCAATCCAACTGACAGCCTTGTGCCTTGCTGCTTTCCCAAGATTACTGCAACCTCTGACTCACTTGAGAAATAACATAGGGGATTTAATATATGAATATTAAATTTAAATGACTATGGTGATTTCAATGGTGTTACTTAAAGTCAAACATCTCAAGAGATCAGTAGCAATGCATCTATTAAAAAAAGTGTACATGCCTTAATCGGATCAATTCTAATTATTTAATAATGAGCCCTTTGGGATTGTGCAATTGCAATCAATTGTTAAAATATAATTGAGTATTCCAGATTAATTGCATTGGGATTGGGTAACACACATATTAATTGGTATTCCTAAATTTAATTCCAACATTTCTGAATCAGCCCTTCGAAAAGTACGAGTCAAAAGCTGACATTGTGATGAAACTGAACATTTTATGAACTATACTGCACTGAGGAAGAAGCAAGCTACAATGAGCTTAAATTGGATACTATTAGAATCATCAGGTGATACAACATAGAAACAGACCCTGCATTTGCCACACACCACTCCAAGTCTTGCCCATTCATATGCTTATCCAAATGGTTTTTAAATGTTATAACTATACCTATAACTTCCATTTCCTCTGGTTGTTCATTCTACACACAGTTGAAAATGTGTTGCTGGAAAAGCGCAGCAGGTCAGGCAGCATCCAAGGAACAGGGGACTCGACGTTTCGGGCATAAGCCCTTCTTCACGAATGAAAGCCTCCTTCAGGCTTATGCCCGAAACATCGAATCTCCTGTTCCTTGGATGCTGCCTGACCTGCTGCGCTTTTCCAGCAACACATTTTCAGCTCTGATCTCCAGCATCTGCAGACCTCACTTTTTCCCATTCTACACACAGTGCAAAACAAAAAAGTAGCCCCTCATGTGCTTTCTAAATCTTTCATGTCTCACCTAAAAATGTCCCCTAGTTTTGAACTTCCCCACCCTAGGAAAAAGACGCTTACTATTCACTTTACCTATACCCCTCATGATTTTATAAACCTCGATAAGGTCACCCCTTAACCTCAGGATCATGTCACTCAACCAGTGAAAAACATTCCAGCCTATCTTTATAATTCTGTGATTGCACTTCTTTTTTAATTCACTCATGAAACTTGCACTTCGCTGGCTGGCCCAGCATTTATTGACTATCCCTAGCAGAGATGAAATAATAATGAAAAAAGGAACAGTTAGTATTTACAAATATGAAGCTCAAAAGTCCTGGTTTTGCCAATTTTATTTTTAGGCTACTGGGATGTAGGTGCCACTCATTAGGCAGACATTTACAGCCCATCATAATTATCTTTGAGGAGGTGATAGTGAGCTGCCTTCATTGAACTATTGCGCTTTGTGTAATATAGATACCTCCATGGTGCTGTTAAGGAGAGAGTACCAGGATTTTGACCAAGTTAACAATGAAGAAACAAACTTATAATTTCTAAGAAAGATCTGTAACTTGGAGGTGAACTTGGGGTTGGTGTTCCCATGCATCTGCTGCCCTTGTCTTTGGAGACAGATATCATAAAAATGGAAGTGCTGTTGAAGAAGCCTTGATGATTTACTTCCATAACTATTGTGGATAATGTACACTGTTACCACTGTGAGGTGAAGGGAGTAAGTGTTGAAATTGCTGGATGGGGAGCTCTGAGCTACTTTTTCCTGGATAGTGCTGAGACTTCAGCATTATTGGAGTGCATGCCTCCAGGCAAGTAAACTGCAATCCATCACATTGCAGACATCTGTCTGGAAGATGTTGAACAAGCACTGTGGAGGCATGAGTGAGTTAATTGACATACAATTCCAAGCACTGAACTGTTCTTGTTACCCTAGCATTATATATGACTCATTGAGTTCAGATCTGGTCAATAGGAGCACTTACAAATGCAAAACTTCCTATGAAAAGTCAAATTGGGGTGAAGGCCCTTGGCTTAGTGCTCTGGGAGGGGTGCTGTGCTATCTGGGAACATTAGCATTAATGCTTAAAATACCCAAGGGAGTGACATGCGATTCTATCTTGCAAAATGCTGAAATTGATCCGGAGATATCCCTCACAGGAATAACCTCAGAGTAATGTCACCTAGATAAACAGGATTATCAGGATCTGTGAAATAACTGTCTTATATCTAGATTATATATACAATTCAGCACAAGAGTACTGAAATATATCCCGACGTAATGAAATCAAATGTCATACTGTCAGCTATGATATAGATAGCATGATCCTCTGGATGATGATAAATAGGAAATAATGAAATATTCACATCAATATATAAATGCAAAAGCTCTTGAAGATGCAGAATACTCAACAGGATTATAACTATGCTGTTCTGTAAATAAGAAATGTCTATTAGAATATAAATAGCAAACTGAATACTGTAATATCCAAAGAATGCATTGTTTACAAGTGAAAGTAGGAGCTCAAAGAAAATTTTCTCTGCAACTCAAGAAATATAGTTGGTTCTGATGTCACGCAATGGTTTGGATCTTGCATGATAAGAAAATTGTGCAATAGCCACGCCATTTAAACGAATGGGGCTGGAATTGTATTATAGCCAATACAGATAAGACATAGATTCAAAATGAAGGGGAACAGATTTAGGACCAAATTGAGAAGGAACTTCTTCACCTAGAGGATTGTGAATCTGTGGAATTCCATGTCCAGTGAAGTAGTTGAAGCTTTCTCATTGAATGATTTTAAAGCTAAGATAGGGAATTAAGGGTGATAGTGATAGAGCAGCTAAGTGGAGCCAAGGCCACAAGGTGATCAGTCATGATCTCACTGAATAGCTGAGCAGGCTCAAAGGGCCAGATAGTCTACTCCTGTTCCTATTTCTCATGAAAATTTGCGTTCTGCAAGTATCGGTCTGAACTCTTTAATCACTTTAAAGCCAATTCGCATTGACAGAACACATGTTATAACAGAACCAACTGTATGCACTACCTGACACTAATGCTAATTTTCATATTTTTTCAGATGAGGTTGGCTGCAGCTTTGTAAATTCGCTCAGTTTCTTTTTAGTCGTAGGATGTGAGTCAGCATTTATTGCCCATTCCTAGTTGCCCTGAGAAGGTGGTGAGCTTCCTTCTTGAAACACTACAGTCCATGTACTGTAGGTAGACCCACAAGACTGTTCAGGAGAGAATTGCTGATTTTGACACAGCACCACTGAAGGAACAGCAATATACTTCCAAGTCAGAATAGTGAGTGGCTTGGAGAGGAACTTGTCAGTCTTGGTGTTTGCACGTATCTGCTGACCTTGTCCTTCTAGATTAGACCAGGGCATTTTACAGCCCGCGGGCCATATCCGGCCCATTGGTCATTCCTGTCCGGCCCACATGAGGTCAATCTTAAATAACAACATAAATGAAAAAGTATTTACGCCATGCATGCAATACAACTGTGTTGCTTTTGTTTTGAAAAGGATGCTTTTTTAAATTTACATATGGACACACATGCACGTGTATGTATGTGAACAGCTAAAAGTGATGCTTGCTGGCTAGCCCTCAAAATGTCAGCTCACGCCAAAAAAAGGCTACGTTTTTAACAAGACATGGACTGCTAGATATTAATTTACAGAAATCGGAGGTAAAGCCGTGTGCTTGGTTTGTGGTGCACAGGTCACTGTGTTCAAGGATTATAATTTGAATCGCTACTACGTGACCAAACACATCAAGAAGTACAACAACTCGTTTGATCAAGAGCGGGCAAGGGAGTCAGATGCTTTGCTAGCTCAGCTACATAACCAGCAAAGACGTTTTACTAAACTTCACATATACAGAGATGCAACTGTCAAGACAAGTTATGTCATATCCCACAAAATCGCCAGAAACAGTAAACCATTTTCTGATGGAGAGTTTATTAAGGAGTGCTTGTTGGATTCTGCAGAACTTATATGCCTGGAGAAAAAGGAGGCATTTGAGAATGTGCCCCTCTCCCGACACACTGTAATGAGAAGGATTGGAGACATCGCAAGAAATCTGGAGCTCCAGCTGCAGCACATAGCGGTCAACTTTGACTTTTTTCCCTTGGCTTTGAATGAGAGCTGCGACATACGTGACAGAGCCCAGCTACTCATCTTCGTACGTGGGATAACTACAGCCTTTAAAATCACGGAGGAGCTGGCAGCCATGCAGTCGATGAAAAGAACGACTGGTAATGATTTGTTCACGGAGGTAAATGCATGTTTGGACACGTTGGGACTAAAACGGGACAAGCTGGCAGGTGTGACAACGGATGGTTGTCCAAATCTAACAGGAAAAAATGTTGGACTCTTAAAGAGAAAGCAGGATAAAGTGACAGAAATTGACCCTGAACAGAAATTGCTATTTTTGCATTGTATTATGTGTTGTGTAAGTCAGTGTTAAAAATTAACCATGTGGTTGATGTTGTAACTAAAATAGTTAACTTCATCAGGGCAAGAGCTTTGAATCACAGACAGTTTGTTGCACTTTTGGAGGAAAATGAGACTGAACATCATGACATAGGCTACCACACAGCTGTCAGGTGGCTCAGCCTGGGCAAAATGCTGAAAAATGTATGGGACTTGGGAAAAAGAGATTCAGGATGTGTGTGTGAAGAAAGGAATGGCATTCCACAGCTTTCAGACGCAGACTAGATTGCGGAACTTGGTTTTGCTGTTGATGTGACTGCACTTATGAATGAACTAAATGTGAAACTGCAGTGCAAGGGCCTTTTTGTGCACGAAATGTACAACTTGGTGAAGGCTTTTGAGAAAAGCTGCAACTTTCTCATAAGCCAAATGGAGGACAACATTCTCACCCACTTGGAGAAAGTGAGGACTGCAGATGCTGGGGATCAGAGTTTAAAAATGTGTTGCTGGAAAAGCGCAGATCAGGCAGCATCAAAGGAGAAGCAGAATCGACGTTCCAGGCATAAGCCCTTCTTTAGGAATGAGGGAGGTGTGCCAAGCAGGCTAAGAAAAAAGGAAGGGAGGAGGGACTTGGGGGAAGGGTGTCGGGGATGCGATAGGTAGAAGGAGGTTAAGGTGAGGGCGATAGGCCGGAGAGGTCGGGAAGAAAATTGCAGGTCAAGAAGGCGGTGCTGAATCTGAGGGTTGGGAGTGAGAAAAGGTGGGGGGAGGGGAAATGAGGAAGCTGGAGAAATCTGCATTCATCCCTTGTGGTTGGAGGGTTCCTAGGCGGAAGATGAGTCGCTCTTCCTCCAGGTGTCATATTGCCATGGTCTAGCGATGGAGGCGGCCAAGGACCTGCATGGCCTTGGCGGAGTGGGAGAGGGAGTTAAAGTGTTCAGCCACGGGACGGGTGGGTTGGTTGGTGCGGGTGTCCCAGAGGTGTTCTCTGAAACGTTCTGCAAGTAGGCGCCCTGTCTCCCCAATGTATAGGAGACCAAATTGGGTGCAGCAGATGCAGTAAATGATGTGTGTGTAGTGCAGGTGAATTTGTGGTGGATATGGAAGGATCCCTTGGGGCCTTGGAGGGAAGTGAGGGGGGAGGTGGGGGCGCACGTTTTGCATTTTTTGCAACCCACACCTCACCCCTCGCTTCCCTCCAAGGCCCCAAGGGATCCTTCAAAATCCATCAGAAATTCACCTGCACCTCCACACACATCATTTACTGCATCCGCTGCACCCGATGTGGCCTCCTGTACATTGGGGAGACAGGCCGCCTACTTGCGGAACGATTCAGAGAACACCTCTGGGACACCCGCACCAACCAACCCACCCGTCCCGTGGCTGAACACTTGAACTCCCCCTCCCACCCGCCAAGGACATGCAGGTCCTTGGCCTCCTCCATCGCAGACCATAGCAACACGACGCCTGGAGCAAGAGTGACACATCTTCCGCCGAGGAACCCTCGAACCACAAGAAAGAAATGCAGATTTCTCCAGCTTCATTTCCCCTCCCCCCACCTTATCTCAGTCCCAACCCTCAGACTCAGCACTGCCTTCTTGACCTGCAATCTTCTTCCCGACCTCTCCGTCCCCACTCCCTCTCCGGCCTATCGCCCTCACCTTAACCTCCTTCCACCTATCGCATCCCCGACGCCCCTCCCCCAAGTTCCTCCTCCCTACCTTTTATCTTAGCCTGCTTGGCACACCCTCCTCATTCCTGAAGGGCTTATACCCGAAACATCAATTCTCCTTCTCCTTTGATGCTGCCTGACTTGCTGCGCTTTTCCAACAACACATTTTTATTCTCACCCACTTACTAACACTGAAGGAAGCTGCACCTTCAGCTGATCACCTCCACAAGTACTCATCTATGTTAGAAGCACTGCATGGCGAATTTTCAAGGTAATTTCAAGACTTTAAAACGGTTGAGAATGAAATGCACATGATTCTTTCCCCGTTTACATCCAATGTGGAGAATGCACCTAGTGATGTTCAGCTTGAACTCATTGACCTGCAGTCTGACAAACTTCTGGCAGAGTACTTTAGGTTAGTCTCACTGATTGATTTTTACTCTTCCCTCAAAGAGGAGAACTTTCCACACATGAGGAGGCATGCTCAGAAGATTCTAAATCCTCTTTGGATCTACCTATATATGCAAACAGATATTCTCAGTGATGAAGTTCAACAAATTCAAATACAGATCCTCTACCAGTGATGACCACCACTCAGTTGTCCTTCGCATATCCACCTCAGACATTCAACCAGATTTCAGTGCACTTGTTCAAGCCCAACACAGACTGGATTTTTCTCACTAAACAAGTAAAATGAACTGAAAAACATCAAAAGCACTTATTGCTTTTTATATAGCATTGTTTGTTGTTTGTAATACTGAACAATAATGAAACAACTTTTCATTATTGGTTTGTGAGATTAACATGTTAAAAATAAAATGAAATACTGAAATTATTGTTTATACTGTTTATTTCTTCTATATTTGACCTACTCCACAATTTCATAACTTTATTGTAACAGAATATCCTTATTCTTTTGATTATAAGTTTCAGTGCAAAACTATATAATTTAGTACTTTTTACAATGGGAGAAAATTAATACTGAGCAGAATTATGTTCAACTTATTGTTGGTTCAGCCCTCCAACACAACTCCGGTTTCTCATGTGGCCCCTTGGAAGAAGTAATTGCCCATCCCTGTTCTAGATAGTAGTGATTATAGGCTTGGAGAACCTGTATGAGGATATTTTGTGCATTTCTACAGTGCACCTTGGACATGGTATACACTGTTGTTACTGAGCATCACAGGAGGTGGAAAAGAACATTTGTGAATGTGATGCCAATCAAGCAGACTACTTTGTCCCAGGTAGTGTGCAGCTTCTTGAGCGTCTTTGGATTTGCACTCATCTAGGCTAGTGGGCAGCATTCCACTACATTCCTCACTTTGAGTCTTGACAATGATGGACATCAACACTAGTTTCCCCTTAAGACAGATTACTAAACGTAGTGATCGTGGACTAAACCCCACTGTCTGCAACTGGATCCTCATTTTCCTGACCCACAGGCCACAATCAGTGAAGATTGCAGACAATATTTGATCCTCACTAACACTGGAGACCCCCAGGGGTGCATACTCAGCCTCTTGCTGCACTCACTGTATATCCATGACTGCATTGCCAAATACCAGTCTAATGCCATTTACAGGTTTGCTGATGACACCACCTTAGTCAATCGAATCTCAGATGGCGACGAAACAGACTACAGACAGGAGGTGGAAGACCTGGAAAAATGGTGCACCAAGAACAACCTAGCTCTCAATGCCAGCAAAATCAAGGAAATCATTATTGACTTTCGGCAGGACGTTACTCATGCCCTCCTACTCATTAACAGCAGAGGTGGAACGAGTGGAGAGTGTCAAGCTCCTGGGAGTGATCATCCACAACAAGGTCTCTTGGACTCTTCTTGCGGGCGCACTGGTTACAAAGGCCGAACATTTCTTCTTCCTCAGGCAGCTAAGGAAATTTGGCATGATGGTGAATACCCTTGCCAACCTTTATAGGTGCGCCATCAAGAGCATTCTGTCTGGATGTATCACTACCTGGTATGGCAACTGTACCAGTCAAGATCGGAGATGGTTACAGAGAGTGGTGAACTTGGCTTGGACAATCACAAAGGCCAATCTCCCATCTGCCGAATCCATCTACCAGGCCCGCTGTCAACAAAAGGCTGCCAGCACTCTCAAAGATCCATCCCACCCTGGCAATGCTTTTCTACAACCTCTACCATCAGAGAGAAGGTACAGAAGTCTGAACACGTGTATCAGCTGGTTTCGAAACAATTTCTACCCTACTGTTATTAGAATACTGAACGGACTCAAACTCTTAACATTTGCCTGTACCTGTGTTTTTGTTTTTGCTGCTGTTTACCTACTACTTACTTATCTATGCTACTTAACTCTAATCTGCCTGTATTGCTTGCAAGACAAAGATTTTCACTGTGCCTTGGTACACATGACAATAAATTCAATTCAATTCAGTTCAATACAAGTTATCAAAATCTTCATATTCTATTTAAGAGCTGCAGGAACCAAAGTCTGTGGTTCCATATAATGGTGATGAAACACAGTATTGTCTCATTTGGATAAAATAATAAAACTGAAGTTTTTGTAAATGGCAATGAAGTATATTGCTCCAAAGTTCACAAACATTGCAGCTAAATAACAAGCAAGCACTCATATTAATGTTGTAGCTTTCAGAACCTTAGACTGTCCCAAGTACTCCACATCTTGGGAATTACTTTTTGAAATGTAGTGACTCTTTTGCAGGAAGACACAACAGCAAATGCAGCACACAGTAAAATTCCACAAACAGCAATGGTTACAGGACAAACCCTAAAATGCAAGATAGAGTTATATATGTGTGTCATTAGGTATTTTAATGTAGAAAGAACTGATACAAATAACATCTCCACTTCAGTATGGACTTATTAACTTGAAACCAGTTTTAGACTTTCCATGTTGCAAGTATTATAGAGTATTGAAATAATTGTGAAGTCTAAAACTGCCTTCAAGTACGTGCTTACACACTTCACATAGCACAGAAAAGTGCAAGAGTATGCTTTTGAAAGACCTCTAACTTTGGTACAGTGGTTAGCACTGCGGCCTCACAGCGCCAGGGACCCGGGTTCAATTCAAGCCTTGGGTGACTGTCTGCATGGAGTTTGCACATTCTCCCAGTGTCTGCGTGGGTTTTCTCTGGGTGCTCCAGTTTCCACCACAGTCCAAAGATGTGCAGGTTAGGTGAATTGGTCATGCGAGATTGCCTGTAGAGTTAGGTGCGTTAGTTAGGGAAAATGGGTCTGGGTGGGTTACTCTTCGGAGGGTCGGTCTGGACAAGTTGGGCCTTAAAGGCCTGTTTCGACACTGTAGGGAATCTAAACTAATCTAAAATTTATTAAACCACTCTAAAAGCACCCAATACTCCTCAGCGTGACCAACTTGACATCCGCAGATCAGGTATCCTCTAGACCCCTGACCAGGCAGTCCACTCAATCCAGCCCCTCACCTAATTATTGGCACCATATCTCATCTGCCATTATACTCTTATCACTCAGTTACTATCCAGTCCCTCATCGACCCAGCACAGTAACTACTACCCACTTCTTCCATCTATCACCTGAAGTCCTTATCCACTGAACATTCTACACCTGTCACCTACCTGCCACCAAACCCCTACCCTCTAACCTGGCAAAGTACACTCTCCCACCTCAGCTCCTCACCAACTGGCACCCCACCAGTCAACTCCACCTGCTACCTTATCCCTACATTTACTTTACATGTGTACCTTCTCCAAGTAGCTTTCAAAATAGCTACAGTATCTTTAAAATCACAGAATGGAGCACTTAACATATTTTTCTCCCAGGGTAATTAGGAACAAGCATTAAATGCTCACCAGCTAGTGATGTCTGTGCTCCCTGGATGAAATATAAAACAAAACTATTACTGAAAGAAACAGACCATGGTTTCCATGCTGACCATCTGTTTTGGGATTAGATTGTTCAGTGATGCTTCAGAAGAATACGTTCCTGGCCAGGAAATTCAAGGAGAGAACTCAAATGAAGCGAAGTACTCAATTTTTAACCAGTTTTGGAAATAGGGTTTCCTTTCTTGATTTGAAAATCTGAGCCATTATATACAAATAAAGTAATGGACGGTTTAATTTCAACTCTGCTAAAAGATAATAAATGGATAAGTTTTGAATAATTTCATTCATTTCATGCCATTTCTGGTCGATAAAGTATGGCGCTGGGAAAAGCGCAGCAGGTCAGGCTGCATCTGAGGAGCAAGAGAGTTGATGTTTTGGGTTTCACACAATCTCTGTTCCCATGTACGTATGGCTCATGCATAAAATATGCAATGATCGATATACACAAACGTTTTTCATACATCTTACACGAACAAGTTTAAATAGGAATAAAAGCCTAATTAGTTTTGCATGCAGGTTGAAACAAACTTTCTAGGTTTATTGGAAACAAATTAACAGTAGGCCATTTAGACCTTCAAGTGTGTCCCACCATTCATTGCGAACATGGCTGAACAAAACTGAAGTGCTAGAGATGCATCCATGGAGAAAGTAACAAAGTTAACATTTCAAGTACCCAGCCCACATCCCTCCAAACCCTTCCTATTCATATACCCATCCAAATGCATTTTAAATGTTGCAAATGTACCAGTCTACATCACTTCCTCGAGACGCTCATTCTATACACGTTTCACCCTCTGTATGAAAAAGTTGCCCCTTAGGTCTCTTTTATATCTTTCCCCTCTCACCCTAACCCTAGGCCCCATAGTTCTGGACTCCCCCAACCCAGGGAAAAGACTTTGCCTATTTATGCTATCCATGCCCCTCAGTTCTGTAAGCCTCTATAAGGTCACCCCTCAGCCTCCGACGGTCCAGGGAAAGCAGCCCCAGTCTATTCAGCTTCTGTCTATAGTTCACATCCTCCAAACTTGGCAATATCCTTGTAAATCTTTACTGAACCCTTTCAAATTTCACAACATTTTTCCGATAGGAAGGAGACCAGAATTGCACGCAATATTCCAACAATGGCCTAACCAATGTCCTGTACACCCGCAACATGACCTCCCAACTCCTGTACTCAATGCTCTGACCAATAAAGGAAAGCATACCAAACGCCTTCTTCACTATCCTATCTACCTGCGACTCCACTTTCAAGGAGCTACGAACCTGCACTCTTTGTTCAGCAATACTCCCTAGGACCTTACCATTAAGTGTATAAGTCCTGCTAAGATTTGCTTTCCCAAATGCAGCACCTCACATTTACCTGAATTAAACTCCATCTGCCACTTCTTAGCCCAACTGATCAAGATTCTGTTGTAATCCGAGGTAACCTTTTTTGCTGTCCACTACATCTCTAATTTTGGTGTCATCTGCAAACTTACTAACTGTACCTCTTATGCTCGCATCCAAATAATTTATGTAAATGACAAAAAGTAGAGGGCCCAACACCGATCCTTGTGGCACTCCACTGGTCACAGGCCTCCAGTCTGAAAAACAACCCTCCACCACCACCATCTGTCTTCTACCTTTGAGTCAGTTCTGTATCCAAATGGCGAGTTCTCCCTATATTCCGTGAGATCTAACCTTGCTAACCAATCTTCCATAGGGAACCTTGTCAAATGCCTTACTGAAGTCCAAATAGATCACATCTACTGCTCTTCCCTCATCAATCTTCTTTGTTACTTCTTCAAAAAACTCAATCAAGTTTGTGAGACATGGTTTCCCATGCACAAAGCCATGTTGACTATCCCTAATCAGTCTTTGCCTTTCCAAATACATGTACATCCTGACCCTCAGGATTCCCTCCAACAACATGCCCACCACCAACGTCAGGTTCACTGGTCTATAGTTCCCTGGCTTGTCCTTACCACCCTTCTTAAACAGTGGCACCACGTTAGCCAACCTCTAGTCTTCCAGGACCTCACCTGTGACTATCTATGATACAAATATCTCAGCAAGAGGCCCAGCAATCACTTCTTTAGCTTCCCACAGAGTTCTAGGGTACACCTGATCAGGTCCTGGGGATTTACCCACCTTTACACGTTTCGAGACATCCAGCACTTCCTCCTCTGTAATATGGACATTTTGCAAGGTGTCACCGTCTATTTCCCTACATTCTATACTTTCTATATGCTTTTCCACAGTAAATACGGATACAAAATACTCATTTAGTATCTCACCCATTTTCTGCAGCTCCACAGAAAGGCTGCCTTGCTGATCTTTGAGGGGCCCTATTCTCTCCCTAGTTACCCCTTTGTCCTTAATGTATTTGTAAAAACATTTTGGATTCTCCTCAATTCTATTTGCCAAATCTATCTCATGTCCCCTTTTTGCCCCCCTGATTTCCCTCTTAAGTATACTCCTACTTCATTTATACTCTTCTGAGGATTCACTCAATCTATCCTGTCTATACCTAGATTAGGTTAGATTACTTATAGTGTGGAAACAGGCCCTTCGGCCCAACAAGTCCACACTGACCCGCCGAAGCGTAACCCACCCAGACTCATTCCCCTACATTTACCCCTTCACCTAACACTACGGGCAATTTAGCATGGCCAATTCACCTAACCTGCACATTTTTGGACTGTGGGAGGAAACCGGAGCACCAGAGGGAAACCCATGCAGACACGGAAAGAATGTGCAAACTCCACACAGTCAGTCATCTGAGGCGGGAATTGAACAGTGCCACCATGCCGCCCACCTGACATATGCTTCCTTCTTTTTCTTAACCAAACCCTCAATTTCTTTAGTCATCCAGCATTTCCTCTCACCCTAACAGGAATATACTTTCTCTGGATTCTCGTTATCTCATTTGTGAAGGCTTCTCATTTTCCAGCCATCCCTTTACCTGCGAACATCTGCCCCTAATCAGCTTTTGAAAGTTCTTGCCTAATACCGTCAAAATTGGCCTTTACACCTTCAACTTTTAGATCTGGTCTATCTTTTTCCACCACTATTTTAAATCTAATAAAATTATGGTCGCTGGCCTCAAAGTGCTCCCCCACTGACACCTCAGTCACCTGCCCTGCCTTATTTCCCAAGAGTAGATCAGGTTTTGCACCTTCTGTAGTAGGTACATCCATATACGGAATCAGAAAATTTTCTTGTACACACTTAGCAAATTCCTCTTCATCTAAGCCCTTAACACTACGGCAGTCCCTGTTGATGTTGGGAAAGTTAAAATCTCCTACCGTAACCACCCTATTATTCTTACAGATAGCTGAGATCTCCTTACAAGTTTGTTTCTCAATTTCCCTCTGACTATTAGGGGGCCTATAATACAATCCCAATAAGGTGATCATCCCTTTCTTATTTCTCAGTTTCACCCAATTAACTTCCCTGTATGTATTTCGAGGAATATCCTCCCTCACTACAGCTGTCATACTATCCCTTTTCAAAAACACCACTCCCCCTCCTCTCTTGCCTCCCTTTCTACCCTTTCTGTTGGCAGGTGGGACTATTTGGTCTGCATGGACGGGTTGGACTGAGGAGTCTGATTCCATGCTGTACATCTCTATGACTCTAAGTACCATGGATCTTCATCGGAACTGAACATGGCTTAAAAATTGTGCAATTTATGCTGTTGACAAAGGGGAGGAATAGTGAGTGGAACAGAATGTAAGGGTGCCCCAGGAGAAAGGGATTGCTTACTGTGGTAGTGGATTGATTTTGATGCAAAGTAGGTATTAATGATAACTATAAATAATTGAAAATAGGTTGACAAGAGTTGGTCTGAGAGCAGGCATTACAATGTGCTGAGGCTGGTGGTTTATTGATATCTGGATGAAGTGTTGGGCTTGGGGGGGGCGTGTGGGGGAGATATCCTTAGAGCTTCCAGGGACTTTGTGATGAAGACCAATTTGGATAAATTCATGAAGCAACAGGCAAGCTGCTGTGCCACATGACGTCTCTGACTTTCATATCAAGAACTGGCACAATTGAGTTTCTCAGGCAAGGAGTAGAGGATCAGAAACTGCATAGAAATGAGATGGTTGGGCTAATAAGATTCAAATACACAGAAAGGCAGCAGACACTAGTCATTAGTGAGATTCAGAAGTTGTTTTTCATACTTCAAGTGGAAAATTGGAAACTTTTTCCAGATTCAGGTTTTTTATTCTTTATTTTCCCCATATTTTTCACATTTCTAGCCACTGCCTACATTGTTCAAATAAGTGGAAAATTGGAAACTTTTTCCAGATTCAGGTTTTTTATTCTTTATTTTCCCCATATTTTTCACACTTCTAGCCACTGCCTACATTGTTCAAATAAGTGGAAAATTCTGTGGTTAATATATCTCCCATTGAACACATCTAATTTTTCACTTCTTAGTTTCAAAATTTAGCCTTAAATGTAATGAGAATAGAGGGGTCACCAGGAATTTACTTATATTTATTAAAATAAAAATTCACGAAGCATGATACATGGACAGTTGAGCATCACAGAGTGAAACCGTACATGTAACAAAATGCAAAACTACCTTGGTACTTCTGTTTCTGTGTTAATATTGATAAAACATGTTATATTTGTTCAAGATAACAATCACAATGCACAAATGAAATTAAATCCCACAACTTTCATAACGTTTTATGAGCGCGCTTTGGCATGCACAGACAGTTTTAACATAGATATTCTTTACATTGTTAACAGTAGCTGGGATATTTTATATACAATCGGAGAGTATAAATTAGATCCAACATGTTTTTTATCGCATACAAAAGACTTCCTCAACTTCAGTACAATTTACTATTTCTAGAGAAGAACATTGCTAAGATTGCAACAAATAGAAAAAGCACTATGGACTGAATTTTACAGTTTTTGCTAATTGCTAATTTCATGGAGTTTCATAGACCATATCTCTCCATGAAGCTTAGTGCATTTTCTTGCATTATCATTCCAAATGTACCTTATTAACTGCCTACCCCACCCCAATGGTCTCCCTATTATGCAATACCACCTCAATTCTCCCACTTGTCATAGCTGGAAGAATATGCCACTGCCCAGATATCCAGAAATAGACTGGGATCCCTGGCACCAGCAGCATCTCTAAAAGGCTGTTGCGCACATTGACACGAACCTTCAATTCAACTCTGCCCTGCACAGTGAGTGATATTTGCCCAGACACAGCAGATAAAGGGAACTTGATGTCTCATTTTGCGAACAGACACTGGGAGGTTATGTGGGCAGGGTTCCATCAGAACCAGCAAAGGAGTCTCCAACACCAGGTCATACCAGCAGTTTGAGGTCGCCAACCAGATTTGTGCACTTTCCATTATCTGGACAACCAGTGATCTTCTCCACTCTGCCATGGTACCATCGTCTCTCTGCTTTACACATTAACTATCTCTGCTACCTCACATGCGCACACCCGTCCACTCAAACTCTTATCAAGATTTATACAATTAAAAGAAAGGCCTTGGGCAGTGTTGAAGAAGAGAGAGAGAGAGACCTAGGGCTTCAGGTACATAATTCTTTGAAGCTCGCATCACATACAGGGTGGTTAAAAAGGCTTTTGGCATGCTTGTCTTCACTGCTCAGACATTTGAGTGTAGGGGGTTGGAACATTATTTTGAGGTTGAACAGGACGTTGGTGAGATCTCTTCTGTAGTACTCTATCCAGTTCTGGTCCTTCGTTAGAAGAAGGATATTATTAAGTTGGAGAGGTTTCAGAAGAGACTTGCCAGGTTGTTGCCAGGAATGGAGGGTTTGAGTTATATGGAGATGCTGGGACTATTTTTCACTGGAACATTGAGAGGTGACCTTATAGAGGTTCATAAAATCATGACAGTTTATCTAAGATGAAAGGCAGGTGTTTTTTTTTCCTGAGGGCTGAGCAGTTCAAGGTGAGGGGGCATATTTTAAGGTGAGGGGGGAAAATTTATAAAAGACATCGGGGCAATTTTTTTTTGACATGTTGTGTGAGGAAATGACTTCCAGAGGATGCTAGTGCAGTTCCAATGTTTAAAAGACCTTTAGGTAAGTACATGAATAAGAAATGTTTGGGGGGATATGAGCCAAGCACAGGCAGGTGGGATTAGTTTAATTTGGGATTATGGTCAGCATGGATTGATTGGACTGAGGGTGCGTTTCCATGTTGTAGGACTGAGTACAGCATCCTAACCACCCCAAGTGACTAGTCAAAGCTCCTGGACTAGTGACTGCCTTTGACGTCCTTTGGCAGGACCTCCTGACTGAAATGTGTCCCCCTTGACTTGACTGAGAACTGCTAACAATCATGACAAACTTCCTGGCTTTGTGTCTGAGCTACAGAGTTGTCAAGACAGCATTACTGAGAACCCAATTGGCTCTGGCAGTGGAGTCAAAAAAGGCAAGACAAGGCATGGTAAGAAAACTGTGAGCATCATATCATATTGTAGGCTTCAGAACTTTAATAACTGTTCATGGATTGAAAGAATCAACAAAAGATAAACTATTATACTCGAAAACAGCAGCAATAACTTTGTCTGGAATAAACAATTAAAGACTAGGATAAAGTTATACAGGAATTGAAAACAATTAGCCACATCTGGCAAAAGGAGGATTGCAGGCTACATGAACAAAACCAGTTTAGATTAGATTCGATTCCCTACAGTATGGAAACAGGTCCTTCAGCCCAACAAGTCCACGCCAACCCTCTGAAGAGTAACTCACCCAGACCAATTCCCCCACCCTATATTTACCCCTGACAAATGCATCTAACACTATGGCAATTTAGCATGGCCAATTCATCTGGCCTGCACATCTTTGGATTGTGGGAGGAAACCGAAGAACCCAGAGGAAACACACACAGACACGGGGAGAATGTGCAAACTCCACACAGACAGTCGCCTGAGGCAGAAATCGAAATGGGTCCCTGACGCTGTGAGGCAGTAGTGCTAACTACTGAGCCACCGTGCCACCCTACTTTATTACCTGTTTGATGGTCTGGATGCTTTATTGCCATCCCTAAGACAACATTTGCCCTGCTGAAGAATTTAAGGATCAACCACAGGAAAGCGGTGTCTTTGAACAGTCAATGCCAAATGTAACAAAGAAGCTACTTCTGATAAAAAGGCAAGCTGCAGACTTGCAGTACGTTGGATGAAAGGACTTTAAAAGAATCATCAGTATGTCACTTCACAGATCTGAAGGATGAAAATCTGCAGAAGAATCAAACACTAGAACTCCACCTTCAGCAGAACTTCGGAGAACAATTTTGCACAAGGATCAAACCCTGGACATTTCCAGAGTCAAACCACTGTCGGTGGGATTAAGGCAGAGTTTCACCACTAATCAGATAATAGAAACGTTGGGTTGTGAGACATAATTTGCTTACTTGAGGGATCTTATTTTGGTTGTTGCACACAATAAAATTTAAATAATTGTTTTCGTTCCTGATCGTCTGTGAGATTTCTTGATAAATAGCTGGATTAAAGGTAACTTGTAGAGGTTAACCTACAATAATCCAATCAGGCTCAAGTGATTCTAAGATAGAAAATAAACAGCCCTGAGATGCAGCCTAGTCCAGTCTATAACCTGGGGGCCTGTCCTGGGGGCTCACTCCAAGGTAGAACATGGCCTTGCAGCAGCCTGGTTTAAGTAGACTGGGGACATGCCATGATGATGGGGAGATGCTGGCAAGTGTCCAACACCAAAGTCCACACATCTGGGGTGCATGTAACAGCTGCCCAAGATGCTCATACCGGGTGTACAACATAGAGTTCTGGAGCTGAAAGTGGTGAGCAGGGGTTGCCAGGTGCTATTCAGACTTTCAAGTCAGGAATGTTTTGGCACTTGGTTATTCCACAGTGGGTGTAGGATAGGAAATTGCAGATTAGTGAAGCACGATCTATAATTAATGAGGCTGATAACAAGCAATAATTCCCCTTATAGGCATCTCAATGCTCCAGAATGAGAATCTTGTCTCACACCTCTGTTGGAAAATGCAACTAGTTGCCCCTAACTTCAGGAAAGGCCTTGCTCAACTTTTCAACGTGATTTTCTCAGATTTCTTGGCAGAGCCTACATCATTCAGTGCCCCCATACAATGCCACACAGGTTCAAACACTTTCATCAAACTCCTGAAAGTTCAGTTCAACAGAAATATCTCGACTAAACACAGAAATTGATGGAAGCGCTCAGCAAGTTTGGCAGCATCTGTGGAGAGAAATCAGACTAACCCTTTCTCAGAACGGGGTTCTCACGGCAGGTGGGGGGGGTGGGGGGGGGGGGGGGGGGATGTTAAGAAAGACCTGAGGAAATTACCCTTTTAAGAAAAAGAATGAAGGAAGGAAAAACAAAAAGGAAAATGTAAGGAACAGAGGAGTTTAGGATAGAGTATGAATGGTTAAGTGCTAGTTTGAGGAAAAAGTGAGGACTGCAGATGCTGGAGATTAGACAATGTGCTGCTGGAAAAGCGCAGCAGGTCAGGCAGCATCCAAGGTGCAGGAGAATCGACGTTTCGGGCATGAGCCCTTCTTCAGGAACGAGGAAAGTGTGTCCAACAGGCTAAGATAAAAGGTAGGGAGGAGGAACTTGGGGGAGGGGCGTTGGAAATGCAATAGATGGAAGGAGGTCAAGGTGAGGGTGATAGGCCAGAGTGGGGGGTGTGTGCGGAGAGGTCAGGAAGAAGATTGCAGGTTAGGAAGGCGGTGCTGAGTTCGAGGGATTTGACTGAGACAAGGTGGGGAGAGGAAATGAGGAAACTGGAGAAATCGGAGTTCATCCCTTGTGGTTGGAAGGTTCCTAGGCGGAAGATGAGGCACTCTTCCTCCAGCTGTCATGTTGCTATGGTCTGGCAAGGGAGGAGTCCAAGGACCTGCATGTCCTTGGTGGAGTGGGAGGGGGAGTTGAAGTGTTGAGCCACGGGGTGGTTGGGTTGGTTGGTCCGGGTGTCCCAGAGGTGTTCTCTGAAACGTTCCGCAAGTGGGCGGCCTGTCTCCCCAATATAGAGGAGGCCACATCGGGTGCAGCGGATGCAGTAAATGATGTGTGTGGAGGTGCAGGTGAATTTGTGGTGGATATGGAAGGATCCCTTGGGGCCTTGGAGGAAAGTAAGGGGGGGTGGTGTGGGAGCAAGTTTTGCATTTCTTGCAGTTGCAGGGAAAGGTGCTGGGAATGGAGGTTGGGTTAGTGGGAGGTGTGGACCCGATGAGGGAGTGGTCTTTTCGGAACGCTGATAGGGGAGGGGAGGGAAATATATCTCTGGTGGTGGGGTCCGCTTGGAGGTGGCGGAAATGACAACGAATGATATGATGTATATGGAGGTTGGTGGGGTGGTAGGTGAGGACCAGTGAAGTTCTGTCCTGGTGGCGATTGGAGGGGCGGGGCTCAAGGGCAGAGGAGCAGGAAGTGGAGGAGATGTGGTGGACAGCATCGCTGATCACATCTGGGGGTAAAATTGCAGTCTTTGAAGAAGGAGGCCATGTGGGTTGTACGGTATTGGAACTGGTCCGCCGGGGAGCAGATGTGGCAGAGTGCTAGGTTGATCAAGATATACATTTTGAGAAGCCAATTGATTACAAATGGCAGATTCCTCAGCTATGATGCCAGCAATAAGGTTGAAAATAGTTTCAATTATTTAATTTTAATTTAATAAACTGTACAAAAAAAAGTATTTGCATAGTTGAATTCAAATAGTATCTTCAAGCTCAATGCTGAATATTCAGTTGTGAATTGATTGCACATAATCCAAACTTCCCTGCCCTAAACCATGCTGGTTATCATTAACAAGTCTGTTATTTTCCAAATGCAATTAAACCCTGTTCTTAAAAATTTTCACCACTAATTTCCCAACCACTGATGTAAGGCTCATCATCTTATAATTCCCTGGATTATCCCTGTTGCCTACCCACACAAAAGAATAGCATTGGCTATTTTCAATTCTTTTGGGACTTCCCCTGTGACAAAACAGGATATAAAGATCTCTGTCCAAGCCTGAGCAATCACCTCCTTTGCCTCTCTAAGTATCCTGGGCAAGATCTCATCAGGCCTTGGGGACTTAGCTATCTTAATGCTTTTAAAATCCCACCTGATGTCTCCTCATTCTTAATATAACATGCCACAGCACATCAACATACCTGTCACTAATCTTATCATCCATGTCGTTCACCTTGGTGAATACTGTTACAAAGTATTAGAACCTCACCCACTTTGTCAGGCTCCATGCATAAATTTCCTTCTTTGCCCATGAGAGAACAGACCCTTTCCCTTGATACCCTTTTGCTCCTAACATATGTTTAAAATACCTCCGGCTTCTCCCTAATCCTTAATTTCATGCCAGTTTTAGCTTTTCTAATCCTCTATTTAAGTTCCTTTCTGCTTCCTTTATATTCCTCAACGGCCTTTTCGGATTTCAGTTTACATATGTTACCTTTCTCTTTTTAACTGAATTTACAAAATCTCTTGTCATCTAGGGTCCCCGAATCTTGTCATTCTTATCTTTTATCCTCACGGGAACATGCTGGTCCTGAATTCTGATCAACTGGCCTTTAAAAGGATCCCACGTCAGCTGTGGATTTGCCCTTAAACAGCCATCCCAATCTAGTTTCTCAGATTCCTGCCTTTTATAGTCCAGGCCAGAACTCCCCAAAAATATTTCAAGATGATAGCCACGACCCTAACCTTCCCTTATTTTAAAGGCAGATGTGAAGTGGATATTCCAGGTGTGATGCAGCTGGTTAAACCACTTGGCTTTAAACAAAACAGAATTTATTTAAACACCACAGCTGAAACATGAACAAAAGAAAACAGAATTCAGAATAACAACTATTTGAAACCTCAGGCGAAAGTGAGGACTGCAGATGCTGGAGATAGAGTCAAGATTAGAGTGGTGCTGAAAAAGCACAGGAGGTCAGGCAGCATCTGAGGTGCAGGAAAATCCATGTTTCAGGCAGGAGCCCTTCATCAGGAAATATTTGAAACCTCAACCAACACAATATTGCAACTAAGGAGCTGCTCCAATTCCCGTAACATCCCATAAAAACACCCCTTGGCAAAAGGTAAATTCAAACAGGTTCTTACAAGGAGAAATGTCTGAAAGAGAAGCTAGTCAAGAACCATCTCTGGATCATCTCTGCAGCATGTTCTCACTGTTACAACTCAACCAAAAGTATTTTTAAAAAAACGTGAACAGAGAGAACTGGCCACTCCCCGGCCATTTTAAAACTGGTTTCTTTCCAAGACATTTTGTCACCTCTGCCTTTATAATCTCAGGGTAAACTTTACATGATAATAAATTAGATGAAGTTCTGAGAGGTGTAAGTGTGATTCGTATTTTGAACTTGGAAATTCAGTTTTTTAAAAAAATTATTGCTTCATATCTAATTCAAGGAATATGGGCTGATTAACGATTGAACTTTCGGCATTGGGAAATATAATATCAGGATGCCTTTTAGCTTTCGTAGCTGTTGCTTTCAAACAATTCTATGAGTTTTCCCAACCTCCAATTTATTTCTTTGACTTCCTTTGCTAGGTTCAATTAAAATATTACAGTAAATGGCTTTATGCCCTTCAAGACAACGATTAAATCTTGAATATTTTATATTGTGATTTACCATACGAGTGTAGATCTGCCCACATTTTAATTGGTTTAATTGAATGGGCAGAAACGAGTGTGTTTCGCTCAGTTACTCTTCACAGTTCCCAAATCCCACTCATGGCCCCCCAGCTCTTAGCACACCTTCCGGTATCACTGACTGCAGCCAGACAGCCTATGGCTTGTGCAGGCTGTGGGGAGGGAGGAGAAGAAGAAAAACTGAGGTGATGGCTGGGATAGATGAAGGTACATGAGACACATTTGGAACTTAGGGGCAACAAGGTAGGGAAGACATGGAATTAAGTCTTCGATACAACATGGGACAGGGTGATGGAATGGAATGCGTGACGTGGACTGCAAGGGAAGAGATCAATATAGCTAGGGTAATAGTTGGGATATGGAGTGGGAGGGGGTGGTGGGGAACAGTGAAAGGTTGGATGGCATGAAGGAGACATGAGAAGGAGGCAGCACAGGAAAGGGGAGTGAAACACAGTATGGGAAAGGGAGTGAGTGAATGAGGGAAATAATCATATGGGAGGAGAGAAGCAGATGTCATTGGAGTGAGAAGTGGAATAATGGTGACGAAGGATGTGAACAAGGGAAGCTTGAGAGGAGATATCGAGTTGGGATGGCATGGAACGGATGATTTCATGAGGGAAGGAGGATAGAATGGGGGACAACCTTGGTGAGGTTGAAAGCAGTAATCTCACAGGGTGGAATGAGAGGCACAAGAGTTAGGTAATGAGAGCAGTGACAGCATGTGAGGGGGTCAAGACAACATTGGTGTGGGAGCCTGACTTGTGATGTGGGAAATGGGGGCAATTACAGTGCATGAGAGAATGTAAAGGTAATAACCTAGGAATAAACGCTAGAATGGGGATAATACGAGAGACTACATGAGTGAGATAGGTATGGCATGAGACAGTTGGCACGTGTAAAAGGAAATTGCATGGGATAGGGATTTAAAGATGTTCAATTGCAATTTCTGAAAATACGTGTGCGACATTGTTTCAGAGTGACTTGAAATGGGAAAATAAGCAGCAACAAAGAGATTAAAAAATGCAATTAGACAGATAAAGAGAAGATAAAATTTAGTACAGACAGGACATTATTGGAGGAGCTGACAACTTTGAGAGTTTGGAGAGACTTCAGGCAAGGATGAGGGGAAATGGCATATCTGCTTTCCATTTAAAATTATTCTCAGCTCATGTGTGTCTGCTGTGCATAAAGACAAAACTTTTACCTCAGACTCTTCGCCAGTTCTGTGCTAGAGACAGGCCAGTTGAATTCCATCGAATTTGTTATTGCCCTCCCATATGGACTCCCCTGTTTCACCCTTTCACTTTACTCTGAGCACAAATGAAAGGGATTAAGTGTGAATATTACTAGAATGTATTAATGAACATAATTCTGACAGTCATTTCATTTGTACCTTATCTGAAATCCCAGACTTGTAAGTGTTACTTACACAGGACTAACCCTGCATGAGTTGAATTCTACTTGATGGCACTATAATACAAATTAATGCAAACTCGATTAAATAGTATTCACAACTTAAGAATATTACATGTGCTACGTGAGGAAGAAACGTGAATATTTGTAGGAAAGGAAAAGAGGAGGAAAATTTCAAAACATAGGAACAACATATCTTTGAGACATAGCTGATCACTTGAAAGTTCATTTTAACTGTTCAATGATGAGAAAAATTTCCAAACCTTTTGTGTCTTGTTTTTAAAAGCTGAAAATTGCTGCCTACTATGCCTCAAAGACATATAATCATTTCTTATAGATAGGCAATAAACCAGATTCTGAGGTAAAAGGTGACTTAATATTGTTTACCAGAAAAGAGGCATAACTAAATCATGATTGTTTTCCGCTTTTAACAAAATACCCTGCAAGAATGACTATCTTCCAATCTGATTTGCCAAATGTGAGACAGGTGGTATTTCGAGAGTTGGATCAATTAGCTTTTTGGAGTTTGTACACTCTCTATAAGGCATTGTCTTTGTCTCATAATTCAGTTATTGTTAGCAAAGTCTCTCATAGCTTGGTTTTGAAGTGGAATGATCCTTTGCAAAATGTTGAGCAAGTATATAGCCAGGAGCCATTGACTCTGAGGATAAGCGAGACAGACTTCTCCGAAAAAGAGATTGAAGACTTCATTTTATTAGGTTGAAACTTCAGATGGGAGTTATATTTTTGATGCTGGTCAATGTTTCATCTAAGAGAACATTGTAAAATTGTCTTACCCTATAAAACCTTCTAGGAGAAAGTGAGGACTGCAGATGTTGGAGATCAGAGCTGAAAATGTGTTGCTGGAAAAGCACAGCAGGTCAGGCAGCATCCCAGGAGCAGGAGAATCGAGGTTTCGGGCATGAGCCCTTCTTCAGGAATGAGGAGTGTGTGCCAAGCAGACTAAGATAAAAGGACCTTTTATGTTAGCCTGCTTGGCACACTCTCCTCATTCCTGAAGAAGGGCTCATGCCCAAAACATCGATTCTCCTGCTCCTTGGATGCTGCCTGACCTGCTGCGCTTTTACAATAACACACTTTCTTACCCTATAAAATCTCTAGAAGTAAACACACTGTTCTATTACATTACCATTTCCAGAATCTGTTTTTAATAATTCTTGACAAGTTTATGATCTCTTCTGTAGATTTCGAAGATGTTCATTTTCAAAGAATATGAGAAGGCCTGTGCCAATTTCAGCAAATTCATTAATATTAACACCAACAAAATTTTCTTCCAATGTCAATAGATAATATACATGCTTGTTTAGAGAGACTGAAGGCTCACAAACAAAAATGTCCTTGTGCACCAAGTAGGAATTTATCTTTAGGAAAGTCCTAAAAATGTAATTGTAAATAGTTCATCAGTGGTGTTAAGCTTACTGATGGTGAAGCTGACCTGTGATTTATCAGACTTGGAATTTTGAATGTTTGTTATTGCAGAACGGTAATCAACCAAGAACATGGAATACGGTAGAGAAAATAATGAACTCAAAGTTTGATGCAGTTATGTCTGAAATGTGTTATACTCTCATCAAGCTAGATTGAGAGAATTGCAACCAATGCAAGTCAACAAGGCATGAGATAAAAGCAGGACAGAAAAGATTATCACTGCTATCTTGGACTGAGTCATGATGAGTTTTGTTAGGTGAAAAAAAGCTTTAACCCAGTTCATCTTCCTGCAGATACTTAGATCATTTTAAAATTTCACAGATATCATTTCATAAGTTGAACAATGTGATATTTCCATTATTAGCTCAAATATCTTCAAACTAAGTTTCATGGATGAGACATGAGTCCATCATAATGAAAACTCTGCATATTATTTCACCAATGGATTATAAGAGAAGAAATATCCTCTATATCAATACTATATGAATCGAGTGATACCATATTGTTGCCTTCAGAAAAGGGCAAGATTGTATGAAAGCCTCATTTGGGCATTTAATATTCACTCAGGCAAACACATTACAATAAACGACTGAAAATTTGATATAAGGCAATAATTCATTTGATAAATCACAAGTCAGGAATCGGATTTAGTGAAATAGCAGCTTTCGCCTCACAAATAGTCATCATGCATTCAGGCCTAAACAAGCACTGTTACAGGAGTTAGGATGTACAAGAAGCATGAAATCCATCAGTTAATAATTGATGCTTTTTAATCACCTTATTATATTTTGATGCTTTCTAGTTTGAAGTGAGAAACATTGCATTTGGGATTTTAAAACTTGCACGGACTGTAGTATTTAATTGTTACTTTCTCAGCGAGTGGAGAGACACATAAGGGTGCACATTCACACATCTTGAAGGTGAAACGATAAGCTGATGAGGCAATTCACAAATCATGGGAGATACTTAACTTTAAATTAATTCAACTATATAGCGCTGTATCTAACTCTCTTGAAAACAATGTTTTGGCCTCAACCAATTTCTGAGCTCATGAATTCAACAACAGACTTACTACTTTCTAGATGAAGGAATTTCTCCTAATCTGAGTCCCAAAGGGGTTACCTCTCATCTTGAAATTATGACCCCCTGGTTCTGGACTCCCCTACCATCAGGAATATCCTTCCTACATTTAAGTTGTCTAGTCCTGTTAAAATTTTCTATGTTTCTGAGATTCTCCCTCATTTGTCGACATTCTAGGAAATATAATCCTAACCAAATCAATCTCTCCTCATGCTTCAGTCCTGCCACTCCAGGAATCTATTTGGGAAACCTTCGCTGCACCCGCTATGGTAAAAACCTCCTTCCTCAATTAAGGAGACCTAAACTACATACAATATTCCAAGTGTGGCCTCACTTATGCCCTTGATGACTGCAGTAAGACTTCCTTGTTGCTGTACTCAAAAGAGAGGAAATAGGAAGGAAAAGAAGTTTTTAGCTGGTACAAAGGGAGCAAATCAGTTGAGGAGTTTAAGAAAGCAATTAGACAAGGAAAGAGGGGGAATAAGTAAACACTGGCAGGTAAAATTACATAGAATTCAAAGATATTCTAAGGAGAAGATGATAACCCGAGAAAGAGCATGGCCCATAAAAGGATCAATGAGACAATGTGTGCATGTGAAACTGGTGGACATTGGCAGTGTGTTAAACAGATGCATCATATTTGTCCTTCAGTCACAGGAGTATTTTTGCTCAGATTTTGAGGAGAGAGATCAGTTGAGCAGTTTGACATAGGAGTATTGGAATTTTGGTAGGTTTAGAAATGGACAAATCCCAAGGTCCTCGGACCTAAATTTTTAATTCCTCTTTGGCCACAGGGAAGGTGGCAGAGGGCTGGAGAACAACGAATATGTTCCACCCTTTGAAGAGGAGTCTACATGGCTTTCAGCAAAGCAGATGGTACGAAGATTGGCCAGGGGTTAATAGTGGGGGAATATAGTTAATTTGGTCAAATGAGCAAATCAGTGGCATATGGTATTTTAATCTAATAAATTTGAGGTAATGCATTTTGGGAGTAACAGAAAGGGAAGCAGTCAAAGAATAGCAGGACACTAAGTTCTAAGGAACACAGGGATCTTGGAGTGCTTGTCCACAGATCCCTGAAGTTGGCGGGACATCAATAGAGTAGTTAAAGTGGCATATGGAACGCTTGCCTTTCTTAGTTGCAGCACTGATTATAAAAGCAGGGAGATTATGTTGGTTGAGCCAAAGCCTGAGCAAATCTGGGTGTCTTACTACAGGAAGGATGTGATTCCAGGAGTTTCATCAGAACCTTTCCCTTGTATGGAGCAACTTAGATAGAAGAAAGGCTTACGTTTTTTCCCTTTTGACCAGAGAAGGCTGAGAGTAAAACATTTGAGATACATAAGATTATGAGAGGATGGACAAGATAGTTAAGAAACAGTTGCTTACCTTAGTTGAACTGTCAATAGCGAGGTGACATAATTTTAAAGTGAAGGGCAGGAAGTTTAGAGGGGATTTGAGAAAAGATTATTTTATCTACAGGGTGATGGGAATCTAGAATCTAGAAGCTAAAATCTGGGACAGTAGTAGAGGCAGGAAACCTCACAACCTTTAAGTATGCAGGTAAACACTTGAAATGCCATAGTATTCAAGGCTATGGGCCAAGGGCTGAAAAGTGGGATAAGAGTAGATAGATTGGAACAGATTCGATGAGCTTAAGAGTTTTTTCTATGCTGTTTCACCCAATGACTCTAACTCATCATCACCACATTGTTCCTCTCCATCTACCAGCATACTGATTTAATTTTGGTGCTCTTTGGTGACCATTGCCCAGAATTCTCCCTGTATGCACTCTGCACCTTTGTTGAATGATCCTCTTTTCTGTTCAAGTGAATTATTGTACCAACAAACCTGCACTCGGAATGTACAGAAAAATTTTCTCCATCTACTTTTGGATTCAGCTCACTAATTTCCATTCAAATGAATGAAGAGCCATTATATTAGAGTGAAATTTCCTTATATTACTTTTTGGCATGTCTGAGAGCACTCAAATGGAACATTAATGCTTTGCTGCACTTACAGTAAATTTACTGACTTATGTGGTGCTGGTAATAATGGTCTACAATCAAACAAACATTACCTCATGAAATGCTGGTAACTTCATAATTTTCACAATTGCTATCATTTTATATTTTAAAAATCCTGCAGGACTCAAATAATTGAGAAGATTATTTCTAAAGAAAATTTAGTTTCAACAATTAGATGAGATAATAAACTATGATCCTGATAAGCACTTTTTTTCTTTTTGCTAACTATTAAAGAAAACAATCACAAATAAAAGCAAAATACTGTGGTTGCTGGAGATATGAAGTACAAATGGAAAATGCTGGAGAAACTCAGGTCTGACAACATCTGTTTAGAAAGAAGGAGTTACATTGAGTCCTGTATGACTCTTCATTGGAACTGAAGGGGTTAGCAAGTGATGGATTTCATATAGTGAAAAAGTGGGTAGAAGGCAAACCAGATGGAGAGGGTGCTCATTGCCAAAGGCTAAGTGCGTACTAGTGAAAATCAAGGCGATCTAGAAGAAGAGTAGGTAATGAGTGGCACATGTTAAAATACTGATAATATGTCAACTCTGTCAAGAGCACACCCATGCAAACAAAACACTGGGAGAAATGTATGAAGGGTTGAGGGGGGAAATAGTTGAAAAGGAGTGAGTTCATGGTCTGAAAGTTGTTGAACTCAACGGTGAGTTCTAATGTCTCTACAATGCCTAGGTATAAAATGCTGCCCCTCAAGTGTGCACTGGTCCAATGTGGACTGGAGGAGCAGCAGCGCAGCTTAATGTTCTGTTCGGGTATGATACAGCGTTTAGGTTTTGAGTGCAACAACTTCAATCATGAACTCAGTTCTCCATTTTGATGACCCCCACCTCCCCCTAATGTATTTTTTGCATGGGTTTCTCTCAATTGAGGTGACCTATTCTCTGGCATTAACATCTATGCTTCATCTCTCTGTTCACTCACTACTATCACGACCAACCCCCTTACCTCTGTTATTTGGCACCCTGATTATCTGTTCCACTTGCTTCTCCTTACCCTCTATTGCTCCAGCATAAAACTCGTAGCTTTCCCAAATCCATTGATCTCTGAAGACTTATATTAGATTTCAACATTAACTCCACTTCTCTCTGTCTAATTGCTGGATTTTTTCCAGCACTGTTTGTATTTAAGTGTAATTACAATTACTGATCACAGGTGTTACCTGATTTAGAACAATTTGAAAGACAAAGGTAACAATAGTTAATTAATATCATAAATTTCCTAAAACAATGCTTTGATAAATCAATCTGCAGTTTATTCGAAAATATATTTCAAAACAAAAAGATGAATTTAAATTCTCAATGGACAAGCGTCAATATTGTCAACTCATGCTGCAGAGTTCTTCAACCTAGAAAGCTCGAAATGCACAAATTACACAAAGTCAGAAAACTACTTGGCTTGAATGTAATTGTTGTACAAAGCTCAGTTTATGGCAAATTATTCAATTGAAATTCAATCTTTTGAGACAGGTAGTCTTGAAGTAAAAACTTGAATGAAAACATTAAAAGACAGGAGTAATGGATAGTCATGTTTGTGCAATTTGCAATTTTGTTACAAACAAACTTCAGTTAGTGAAAAAATGAGTTGAAAGATTTTAAAATGCATGTTGAATTATTAAATTAACTCATCCATCAACAGTGACATTACTTTTCATTAGGAAATGCCATTACTAAATGCTTACTTAGGCAGTTTGTATATAGTTGGATAACATAAATGTATCATATGAAAACACAACAAAAGGATTTAGATTTTAGAAAAAATATGGATACAGACAAACTTTTAATAGTTTATTTCTATTGAATGTTTTAGATTTGAATTGCAATCAGCTTTGTTTGCCATTTATGAACCAATAGACAAAACATAATTTTAATTCTGAAGAAATTAAGATCTTTCAATAAGATAAATTCTATTGATATGAAGCAGAGAACTAGAAAATTGTAAATTTTAAACCAGTGTTCAAAAGGATAGCCTAACTTAGCTCAACCTTGGTAATGTGTCAAAATCCAGTTACTTGGACAATGGCTGATTAATTCAGGAACATAACACAGATTTGCTGAAGAGAAATCATGTTTAACTAATGCAGTTAAGTTTTTGGTGTGGTAGCAAAGAGCATCCACGAGAGTAATGGGGTGTTGTGGTGAATATGGACTTGAACAGGCAATTGACAAAACCTTACATGAGCACTACGTCAGCAAAATTTAGACCACGAAATAAACGGAAAAATGGCAACAATGTTGACTGAGTGATGGAAACAGTAGAAGTACATAAATGATTTTCAGACTAGAGGTAGGATCTAGTGTCAAAAGGTGTGGTGCTGGAAAAGCACAGCTGGTCAAGCAGCATCCGAGGAGCAGGAGAGTCGATGTTTAAGCATAAACTCTTCATCAGGAAGGATCCAGTCAGTGCTATTTCCTCAGAGCTAATACTCAAAACCCTGCTGTTCTTGATATGTAATCAACTAGTCTCAAGTGTTCAGGATGCAATCGCAAAGTGTACATATGATTTGGAAAAAATGGGCTATTTTTAACTGGCAAATTGTAAGTACTAGAGGGTCACAGGCTTTACTATTGGAGATCCAACTAGTTACATTAATGACTTGAATGAAGAGATTGATTATATTACAAACAAACATGCTGATAAAGCAAAAGATAGAAAAGCAGGTTCAGCATGGGATGCAGAGTCAGGAGACATGAGTGAGGCATATATTAGATTACTATCGTCAGTTCTCAAGTTTTTTTAAAATTTAAATACAGTTTAAGCTATAGGCTCTTAAGCATAATTAACAACCTTCGATTAAGGCAAATTGTTTTATTAAACTGGGAAATGTCTGGTCATGACAATTACTTATCAATTCAGCTAAAAGTGTTTTTTTACAATTAATTCATGGGATGTGGGTGTCACTAGCAGGATCGGCAGTTATTGCCCATTCCTATTCCCCATGAGGTGGTGGCGGTGGGGAAGCATGTGATCCATATATTGTAGGTAGATCCACAATGTCATTAGGGAAGGAGTTCCAGGATTTTGACCCAACAACAGTGGAGGAACCAAAATCTAATTTTAACTCAGGATGGTGAATGTCTAGGAGGAGAACCTGCAGGTGGTGCTCACATGTATCTTGCTCCTTCCCTATGAAAATGGACATCAGTTTGAAAGGTGAGCTTTAAATGGATTTCTGCAGTGCATTTTCTAGATGAAGCACAATGCTGCTATTGAGCACTGATAGAAATGGGATGTTTGTGGATGTGGTGCCAATCAAGTGGGCTGCTTTGTCCTGGATGATATCAAGCTTCTTAAAAGCTGTTGGAGCTCCACCTATCCAGACAAGTGGGGAATATTCCATCACAGTCCTGACTTGTGCCTTGTAGATAATGGACAGATTTTGGGGAGTCAGGAGGCAAGTTACTCACTGTAGAATTCCTAGCCTCTGAACTGCTGTTGCAACCACGATATTTAGATGCCTTGTCCAGTTAAGTTCATGGTCAATGGTAATCCCCTAGGATGCTGATGGTAGGGGATTCAGTGATGGTAATGCCATAGAATTTCAAGAGATGGTGGTGAGATTGTCTCATGTTGAAGACGGTCATTACTGGCATTTGTATGGCATGAATGTCACTTGCCACTTTTCAGCACAAGCCTGGATAGTGTCTTCGTCTAGCTGCAATTTGACATGGGCTTTTCACTGTCTGAGGTGTTGCAAATAGTACTGAACATTGCACAATCACAAACATCCCCACTTCTGATGAAGCAGCTGAAAATGATTGGGCCTAGAACACTATGCCGAAGAACTCCTGCAGAGATGTTCTGAAGCTAAGATAACTGACCATCAACAGCCACAATCTTCTTCATATGTATAAAGTTAAACTCCAACCAGCAGACAATTTGCCTCAATTCTCACTGATTCCAATTTTGCAAGGGCTCCTTGATGCCATACTTGGTCAAATACAGCATTGATATCAATGGCAGTCAATCTCACCTCACCTCTGAATTCAGCTCTTCTGTTCATGTTTCAATATTGGCTGTCATGAGGTCAGGAGCTGCATAGCCCTGACAGAACATAACCTAAGTATCACTGAGTGGGTTATTGCTGAACACATGCTAATGAAAGTACTTCTGATAGCATTTTCCACCACCTTACTCATGATCAAGAGTAGAAGGATGGGGTGGTAACTGCCAGAGTTGAATTTGTCTCTCATATTGTTTACATGATATATGTGGGCAACTTTCCACATTATTGGGCGATGCCAGTGTTTAGTTTTACTGGAGCGGCTTGGCTACAGGAGTGGCAAGGGTGGAGCAGATGTCTTCAATACTACTGCCAGAATGTTGTCAAGACACACAGCTTTTCAGTCTCTAACTATTCCTTGATATCACGTGGAGTGAACGAAATTGACTGAAGATTGACATTTGTGATGCTGGAGAACTCTGGAGTAGGCCAAGATAATCATCCACTTCGCATTTCTGACTGAAGATTGTGGTGAACACCTCATCCTTATCCTTTGTACCAATGGGATGGGTCCCCCATCACTGAAGATGGCAATACTTGTGGAACCTTGACTTCTTCAAGTTGTTTAATTGTCTACCATCATCCACAATTGGATGTGGCAGAATTGGAGAGCTTCCATCTGATCCATCAACTGCAGAGTTACTTAGCTCTGTCTATCACTTGTTCCTTCTGCTGCATGGCATATAGATTGTTCTGCTTGTCAATTCACTGGGTTGACATCTCTTTTTAGGTATGCCTGGTGCTGCTCCTGATATCATCCTTAACTCATCATTGGTTCAATTTGTATTGATTACTGTAGCAGGAAGCTAAACAAAGGCATTTCAGAGGATTTTCAAACTGCATTGTCAATCAAGTGTGCATGGTAAGGGACTACTGCTGAGTGAGATACAGATACAGTGAGTAGTGAATTCATATGGGTATTTATTGAACAGAGAAGTGCTTTGAGTAAAGATCATTCTAACTATTAATGTGTGCAAACAACTAGTCAGATTTGTTAGGTAAGGTTTATCAATTGTTGTAAGTTTATCAAGCTAAGGCAAAGTAAAATCAATTTTTTGTTTGGTAGTACAGAATCACAGTATGCTCAAAACAGCTACATTTTTGTCAGTTTTTCATCTTGCATTACCAGGATAATTTGCAGGAATAGCAATTTGTCATTGCCATCAATCTTCTAGATCATCATGTTGGTGAGTTTGGAAGGTGCTGCAGCCCAAGAATTGCATTTGTGCTTTGGGGATATTTATAAGCATAAATACTTATCCTATATTATTACTGACTACACATGTTAACCGAGTATTACATCTTTTGGTTTTGGTTTGATAAAAACCCATAAAATTAATTATTCTCATTAACAAGATGGAAATTATTGACTTATTTAAATAAAATTTCAATCAAGATACAATAACTGGTTCACATGCACAGTAAGAAGCTCACTTGTAGTATTGTGTCCAATTCTGGGTAATGCACTTGTTGAAATATTTGAACGCTTTGCAGATTTATGAGAATGCTCCCTACAATAAGTAGCTTTAGTTACAAAGATAGATTAAGGCAGGTGGAATTCGCTTTCACGAAGAAAAGTTTGAGAGATGATTTTACACAGATGTACAAAATCATGTGGGTTCCAGAAACAGGAGGTTCAAGACACTGGTTTTCAACCCCTCTAGAAGAGAGGGCAAATTCACAAGAGAACCAGAAGTGGCAATGTGAACACTACCATGCAAAGAACGGTTATGATCTGGATTGTACAGCTGGAGAGAGTGGTGAAGCAGTTAAAAGTGAACTGGGTAAGCAACCGAAGGTTTAAAAATTGTTGGGCTATGGGGTAAGGGCAGAGGAGTAGGAGTAACCAAGGAGTTCTTACAGATTGATAGTGAGTTCATGGAGACCAATAGTAACAGTATAAAATGAGACTATGCTAAGACTCTGTATTGCTAGACATATTTTACTTTCAGCTTTTTAAACAAAATAAAACATACATTATGCTGCTCTCTGCTGGTTTTTCCCTATCATTATTTAGCATATCTTACAATGAACTACTATCAGCCACATAAATAATCTCTAATAGGAAGTGGTGGAGGCTGGTACAATCATAACATTTAAAAGGTATCTGGGTTGATACATGAATAGGGAGGATTTACAGGGATATGGGTCAAATGCTGAAAAATGGGACTAGATTTTATTTTTATAGATTACTTACAGTGTGGAAACAGGCTCTTTGGCCCAAAAAGTCCACACCAACCCTCCGAAGAGCAACCCACCCAGAACATTCCCATACATTTTACCCCTTCACCTAACACTAGGAGCAATTTAGCATGGCCAATTCACCTAACCTGCATATTTTTGGACTGTGGGAGGAAACTGGAGCACCTGGAGGAAACCCACGCAGACACAGGGAGAATGTGAAAACTCCACACAGACAGTTGCCTGAGGCAGGGATTGAACTCAGGTCTCTGGCACTGTGAGGCAGCAGTGCTAACCACTGTGCCACCGTGAATTAATCACCGTGCCGCTGTTTAATTTAGGATATTTGGTTGGCATGGACGAGTTGTCCTGAAGGGTCTGTTTCCATGCTGTACACCTCTATGGCACTATGCCTCTAAATGTTCTATTAAAGACACGCCTGGTTTTTGATACGGGTCTCAATAGAAGTTGTTTTACTTTTATGAATGATTTAACCGATTGGGAAGATTTAAATGCTTGCTAAGGTTTTAAGAGTTGGAATTTTTTCGTTATCAACTACGTAGGAGTGACAGATTTAGGGGTATTCTGTTAATGGGTGTATGTCTATGGAAAAAGATTGAGATTGTTGGAGGACATAAGTGGGTACTGAATTGACATAGAGAGTATGGGGAGGGAGATGATGACTAGAGGATCAAACAACTTTCAAAATAAATGGGATGACAATGCAGAGAACTAAAGGCAAACCACCTAACCAACACGCTGTAGCACTCTCCAGCACTATGGCAACCTAGTCGTTACTTCCAAGAGAAGCATGCCTGACTCTAGCCTGCATTTCTGGAGCAGGAATTATGTGTTTTTAACCAAGGGCATGTACTAAGTGTCAGGAAATTTGCATATTTGAGCTACCTGCCTCGGAGGTCAAAATCGGAGTCTGAAATGTTGCTTTTATTGAGTAAAGTTACTCCACAGTAGAATAATTTCACCTATTAGTTGATGAAAGTCAACAAGTTCACGTCGCTAAAGTTACTACAATGTTAGTCCATTATTGAAATATCAACATGCATCAGCAAATAAATGTTGCTGGAAAGCAAAGCTTTAGCAAATAAAGTCTGAGCAAATAATTTAAACTAAACTTAACACTCTATATTTTTTGGAAACCTGAGCAAATATTAGAAACAAAACTATGAAAATAATTCAGATTCCAAGTTTAAAAACTGGCATTTTTCAACATCATAGAATACTTAGTTGAACAATTGCATGATGACCAGTAATATTACAATTTAATATTTTTGGTGCCAAAGAAAACAAATTATCACGTGTAAAAATGGAACTTTGTAAAGCAAAAAAAAAATCAGATTTCTTTCAACTGAATGTAAGGTTGAGAAGTTCAAAGATCTTTATGGTCAACATGAATTCAACATAGTTATTACAAGGACTCTTCTACTTTTTAGATATTTATGGGATGTTGGCTTGGCCAGCATTTCTTGTCCATCCCTAGTTGTTCTTGAGAAAGTGGTTTTGTTCTGCAAACTACTTGGTGTGGGGGCGCGCGCACACACACACACACACACACACACACACACAAATTGTTTATGGACTTTTACGCACCAATCACTGAAGGAATGGTCATGTATTCCAAGGCAGGACAGTGAGTGGTTTAGAGGGCAACTTGTAGGTAATGGTATTCCCACGTTTATGTTAGCCTTGACCTTCTGAAAAGGTCATGATCGTGGGCTTGAAAGACGCTGTCTCAGCAGCCTTGGTGAATTCTTGCAGATAATACACACTGTGCTACAGAATATTCATAATGAATGGGGTTCATGTTTGTGTGTTGTTTTGGTCTGGATGATATCAAGCTTCTTGACAGATTTTGGAGCTACAAGCATATGGAGGGAATGTTACTCGCCAGTTCTAAGTCCAAATCCAGATCTTGTCAGGTCTTCTTGCATTTGGGCAATATCCTAGGGGTTGCACATGCTGATGAACTTTTTGCAATCATCAGAAAATATCCCCACGTCTGACCATTTGATGGTAAGGTCATGAATTAGGCAGCTAAAGGTGCACCAGCCTCAGATATTACCCAGAGGAACTCCTGCAGAAATGTCTGGAACTGAAATGAATGACTGCCAACAACTGTAAAGAACAGATCTTTTTCTCTCTCTGCATTTTTGATTGTGGACTGGAATGGAGGAAAAGCTTATCATAAATCAAGGACTGTTGAAGGATTGCTGCACCTTTTTAAAAGTAACCTAATACTCACTGTAAAGTACTGTTTACACAGCTGCTTGTTCAATCAGTAGTGGGAGCCTAGTATGTAAGCAAACTAATTGTCATTTTCATGTTTAATTTTCATGTATTTTTCCACTTTGCTTCAATTGCTCATGAAAATGAGTGATTGAAGCAAAGTGGAAAAATACATGAAAATGGGTCTGGTGTTAAAAACAGCCTACTTTGACTAGGAGGCAACTGTAGAAGCTTGATTGTCTATGGATATCATTTTAATGTGGTTAACACAGACAGCTGGAGATCTTTTCAATTTAATTTCCAAATGCTCCATTGTGCAGAAAAGTACTGGAAGTATTACAAAATGGAGATTCAGCACATAATCTTGGTTTCAAAATAATACTAATACCAGGGACTTTGCTTTCCTCATCAGTATTTTCACCATTGGGCTGGGGTTTGCGAGACTGGAATCTGAGATAGAACTCAGAGAGCCAATAGACAATAAGTGCAGGAGTAGGCCATTCTGCTCTTCGAGCCTGCACCGCCATTCAATATGATCATGGCTGACCATCCTTAATCAGTATCCTGTTCCTGCCTTATCTCCATAGCCCTTGATTCCACTATCCTTGAGAGCTCTATCCAACTCTTTCTTAAATGAATCCAGAGACTGGGTCTCCACTGCCCTCTGGGGCAGAGCATTCCACACAGCCACCACTCTCTGGATGAAGAAGTTTCTCCTCATCTCTGTCCTAAATGGTCTACCCCATATTTTTAAGCAGTGTCCTCTGGTTCAGCACTCACCCATTAGCGGAAACATGTTTCCCGCTGCCAGAGTGTCCAATCCTTTCATAATCTTATATGTCTCAATCAGATCCCCTCTCAGTCTTCTAAACTCAAGGGTATACAAGCCCAGTCGCTTCAGTGTTTCAGTGTAAGGTAGTCCCCCCATTCCAGGAATTGACCTTGTGAACCTACGCTGCACTCCCTCAATAGTCAGAATGTCTTTCCTCAAATTTGGAGACCAGAACTGCACACAGTACTCCAGTTGTGGTCTCACCAGGGCCCTGTACAGCTGCAGAAGAACCTCTTTGCTTCTATACTCAATCCCTCTTGTTATGAAGGCCAGCATACTATTAGCTTTCTTCACTACCTGCTGTACCTGCATGCTTACCTTCATTGACTGGTGTACAAGAACACCCAGATCTCTTTGTACTTCCCCTTTATCTAAATTGATTCTATTTAGGTAGTAATCTGCCTTCCTGTTTTTGCCACCAAAGTGGATAACCATATATTTATCCACATTAAACTGCATCTGCTATGCATCTGACCACTCACCCAACCTGTCCAGGTCACCCTATAATCTCCTAACACCCTCCTCACATTTCACCCTGCCACCCAGCTTAGTATCATCAGCAAATTTGCTAATGTTATTACTAATACCATCTTCTATATCATTAACATATATTGTAAAAAGCTGCGGTCCCAGCACTGATCCCTGTGGTACCCCACTGGTCACTGCCTGCCATTCCGAAATGGAGCAGTTTATCACTACTCTTTGTTTCCTATCAGCCAACCAACTTTCAATCCAAGTTAATACTTTGTCCCCAATACGATGCGCCCTAATTTTGCTCAATAACCTCCTATGTGGGACTTTATCAAAAGCTTTCTGAAAGTCCAAGTACACTGCATCTTCTGGATCTCCCTCGTCCATCTTCAGAGTTACATCCTCAAAAAATTCCAGAAGATTAGTCAAGCATGATTTCCCCTTCATAAATCCATGCCGACTCTGACCTATCCTGTTACTACTATCCAGATGTGTCATAATTTCATCCTTTATAATAGACTCCAGCATCTTTCCCACCACTGAGGTCAGACTAACTGGTCTATAATTTCCTGCTTTCTCTCTCCCACCTTTCTTAAAAAGTGGTACAACATTAGCCACCCTCCAATCCACAGGAACTGATCCCAAGTCTATCGAACTCTGGAAAATAATCACCAACGCATCCACAATTTCTCAAGCCACCTCCTTCAGTACCCTGGGATGTAGACCATCAGGCCCCGGGCAATTATCAACCTTCAGACCTAACAGTCTCTCCAACACCAATTCCTGGCAAATATAAATTCCCTTAAGTTCAGGTCCTTCAGCCACTGTTACCTCAGGGAGATTGCTTGTTCTTCCCCAGTGAACACAGATCTGAAGTACCAATTCAATTCTTCTGCCATTTCTTTGTTCCCCGTAATATATTCCCCTGTTTCTGTCTTCAAGGGCCCAATTTTAGTCTTAACCATTTTTTTGCTTTTCAAATGCCTAAAAAAGGTTTTACTATCCCCCTTTATATTTTTGGCCAGTTTACCTTCGTACCTCATTTTTCCTCTGCGTATTTCCTTCTTAGTAATCCTCTGTTGTTCTTTAAAAGCTTCCCAGTCCTCCGTTTTCCCACTTATCCTTGCTATGTTATACTTTTTCTCTTTTAACTTTATATTTTTCTTAACTTCCCTCGTCAGCCACGGCATCCCATGCCTCATCCTAGGATCTTTCTTCCTGTTTGGAATGAACTGATCCTGCATCTTCTGCATTATACACAGGAATATCTGCCATTGTTCCTCCACTGTCATCCCTGCTAAGGTATTGCACCACTGAACTTTGGCCAGCTCCTCCCTCATAGCTCCATAGTTCCCTTTATTCAACAGAAATATTGACACTTCCGATTGTATCCGCTCCCTCTCAAATTGCAGATTGAAGCTTGTTGTATTATGGTCACTACTTCCCAATGGCTCCTTCACTTCGAGGTCCCTGATCAATTCTGGTTCGTTGCACAATACCAGATCCATAATTGCCTTCTCCCTGGTAGGCTCCAGCACCAGCTGTTCTAAGAATCCATCTCAGAGGCACTCCACAAAGTCTCTTTCTTGAGGTCCAGTACCATCCTGATTCGCCCAGTCTACCTGCATGTTGAAATCCCCCATAACAACTGCAGTAACATCTTTGCAACAGGCCAATTTCAGCTCCTGATTCAACTTACATCAGACATCCAGACTACTGTTTGGGGGCCTGTAGATAGCCCACAAGAGGGTTTTTTTTACCCTTAGAATTTCTCAGCTCTATCCTCACTGACTCTACTTCCCCCACGCAAGGGACTGAATATCATCCCTTACCCACACCCTCTGCCCGTCAGTCTGCCCTAATGAAAACACGTGTAGCCTTGAATATTCATTTCCCAGGCCCTGTCCACTTGAAGCCACGTCTCAGTTATCCCCACAATATCGTATCTGCCAATTTCCAAAAGAGCCTCAAGCTCATCCATCTTATTTCTAATCCTTCGTGCATTCATGTATAGTATTTTTAATTTGTTACTGCCCTCACCCTTCCCATCAACTCCTATTTCACTCAACCTTACGGCATGATCCTTTTTTGAGTTTTCTGCCTCATGGATACAGTTGTCTTTCTTGACTTCCCTTGTTCTAACTTTCCCTTCAATTTCCTTCTTAAACATCCAGTTTGTCTCCTGCCCCCCGCTACTTAGTTTAAACGTAGCTGTGTTGCAGTAGCAAACCTGCCTGCCAGAATGCTGGCCCCTAACCTATTAAGGCGCAAACCGTCTCTCTTATATAATTTACGCTTACCACAAAACATACTCCAGTGATCCAAGAATTTAAACCCTTGCTTCCTACACCAGTTTCCCAGCCATACGTTCAAGTCCATTATCTCCCTGTTTCTGGCTTCACCAGCCCGAGGAACTGGAAGCAAACTGGAGATAACCATCTCCAGCGGCACGGTGGCACAGTGGTTAGCACTGCTTCCTCACAGCGCCTGTAGACCCGGGTTCAATTCCCGACTCAGGCGACTGACTGTGTGGAGTTTGCACGTTCTCCCCGTGTCTGCGTGGGTTTCCTCCGGGTGCTCCGGTTTCCTCCCACAGTCCAAAGATGTGCGGGTCAGGTGAATTGGCCAAGCTAAATTGCCCATAGTGCTAGGTAAGGGGTAAATGTAGGGGTATGGGTGGGTTGCGCTTCGGCGGGTCGGTGTGGACTTGTTGGGCCGAAGGGCCTGTTTCCACACTAAGTCTAATCTAATCTAATCTTGGACATCCTGCTTTTCAGCCTTCTTCCTAGTTCTCCAAAGTCCCGCTGTAGTATATTCTTCCTCTTCTTCCCGACATCATTTGTGCCGACATGTACCACCACCTCTGGCTCTTCACCTTTGTCCTTGAGGATGTCCTGCACTCTGTCTGTGATGTCTTTAACCCTGGCACCAGGAAGGCAACACACCATCCTTAAGTCCCACCTGCTGCCACAAAAACCCCGGTCAGTTCCTCTCACTATGGAGTCCCCAATTACCATGGCTCTGTGCGATGTCCGACTCTTCCGCTCTGCCTCTACGATTGACAGACCTGGCCGCCTCGCGGACTGGCAGTGTCATCTGTCTCTACTGTTTCCACTGTCACCAAAGTCCCCAGTGGATAAAAGGCAATACGAGTCTCGAGTGTGTGTGTCAGTGTGTGTATAACAGATTCATTCGTTAGTTTGCATATCAAATCATAGATAGATTAAGTTAATAAATTTGTTACGTTTTGAAGCACACACTAATTTTGATCAGTACATAAAGAACCAGTTAGTTTCTTTCAACTTAACAATACAGAAGTTAGCCAACTTCTCTCTTTCAAGGGTAGTCTGTGGAACCAGAGCCGCAATCAAATCCTGTGAAGAATTAGAAGTCATAATCTTAAAATGGTTGAAGACAAAGACAGAGAAAAATTGGACACTCATTTCTCTGCAATCATAGTAAGAAATTTTAACTTGCTCCTTGTTATTACAGTGTTATTATTTATTATTCCTTTTTCATTTCTGGAATTATTTTTAGTGAACAAGATTAATGAACAAATTGAACGATTAATAAGAGATCATGCCAGATTTGGGAGCTTATGTAAAATCCTTTTTCAAATAATCAAGCTAATTTCAGGCTGTAGTTGTAAATTCAGAGTCACCATTCAAGTGTCAGAGGATTACACAAGATAGGAACAGGACAGTACAAAAAGTGTCAGTGAGCAAGTACTTCAAGGTAAATCAGTAGCATTTAAAAGGTAGTCATGGAAAAGCATACAGACTAAAAAAATGCTTTGAAGTGGAGGATCGACAATTTTAATAAGACAGGGTCTAGTCAAAGTGAACTTGGAGAAGCTACATGTAGTAAAGTCTATTTTGGAGTAATGGGAGTCTTCCGAAATGGAAATAAAAGTGCAGGGCCAACATATTTTTGAAGGTCAAGAGTGGCACCAAATATTCCAAGAATCCTAGACATTGAAGATTATACAAAACATGTTTTTTTTTAAAGAAAAGGGAAACTTATGGTGGTACTAAAGGCTCAGAAAACCAGAAGACATACATATAGGAAGTGCAGGGAGTTACTTAAAAGATGAATTGTAAATTGAAGGCAGCCGTGAGAAAATGCTGGTGGATAAAACAGTTGGGGGGGGGGGGGGGGAGCGGGCGCGGGGGGGTGGCGCGGAGAAAGTAGCCTAGGAAACAGTGAGGTAAAAACAATGACTGCAGATGCTGGAAACCAGATTCTGGATCAGTGGTGCTGGAAGAGCACAGCAGTTTAGGCAGCATCCAACGAGCACCGAAATCGACGTTTCGGGCAAAAGCCCTTCATCAGGAAACAGTGAGCCTATTAGCGACCAGAGTGGCTCACTGTGGGTGGGGCCAGAAGATGTAGGTGAGGTTTTAAATCAATACTTTATATCTCCACTTACAACAGAAAATACAGGGAAGAGTACTTCATATGCTTCAATAAATCACAATCAAGACAGAGGAATTATTAACCAATTTTAAACCCACTAAAGCTGTTAACTCCCCAGCCCCAAATGAGATGTATCCCAGGGTGCTATGGGAAGCAAGGGAGGAGATTTCAGGGGCTCCTCTGGATACAGGCGAGGTGTCAGAAGACTGGGGGCAGCTAGTGTGGTATTTTTATTCAGAAGGGTAGTAGGCATGAACCAGGGAACCTGAAGACTCATGAGTCTAACGTTAGAGGTAGAGTCAAAGAGCCATACAGCACGTAAACAGACCTTTTGGTCCAACTTATCCACGCTGACCAAGTTTCCCAAACTAAATTAGTCTCATTTGCCTGCATTTGACGTATTATCTGCTCAACCTTTCCTATTCATGTACATGTCCAAATATCTTTCAAATGTTGCAATTATAGTTGCATTCACAACTTCATCCAGCAGCTCATTCCACACGGATATAGGCTAATTGCTGGCAAATGGGACTAGACTGGGTTGGGATGTCTGGTCGGCATGGACGGGTTGGACTGAAGGGTCTGTTCGCGTGCTGTACATCTCTCTGACCCTCTGAGTCTATGACATGAGCACTGTGAAAAAGTTATCCCTTATATAAGAGGTACAGTTAGTATGTTTGCAGATGACACCAAAATTGGAGGTGTAGTGGACAGAGAAGACGGTTACCTCAGATTACACCAGGATCTGGACCAGACGGGCCAATGGGCCGAGAAGTGGCAGATGGAGTTTAATTCAGATAATGCAAGGTGCTGCATTTTGGGAAAGCAAATCTTAGCAGGACTTATACACTTAATGGTAAGGTCCTAGGGAGTGTTGCTGAACAAAGAGACCTTGGAGTGCAGGTTCACACCTCCTTGAAAGTGAAGTTGCAAGTAGATAGGAAAGTTAAGAATGCATTTGGTAGGCTTTCCTTTATTGGTCAGAGTATTGAGTACAGGAGTTGGGAGGTCATGTTGCGGCTGTTCAGGACATTGGTTAGGCCACTGTTGGAATATTCCATGTGCAATTCTGGTCTCTTTCCTATCAGAAAGATGTTGTGAAGTTTGAAAAGGTTCAGAAAAGATTTACAAGGACATTGCTAGAGTTGGAGGATCTGACCTATAGGGAGAGGCTGAACAGGCTGGGGCTGTTTTCCCTGGAGCGTTGGAGGCTGAGGGGTGACCTTATAAAGGTTTACAAGATTATGAGGGGCATGGATAGGATTAATAGATAAAGTCTTTTTCCTGGAGTCAGGGTGTCCAGAACTAGAGGGCATAGGTTTAGGGTGAGAGGGGAAAGATATAAAAGAGACCTAAGGGGCAACTTGTTCACGCAGAGGGTGGTACGTGTACAGAATGAGCTGCCAGAGGATGTGGTGGAGGCTGATACAATTGCAACATTTAAGAGGCAGTTGAATGGGTATAAAAATAGGAAGAGTTTGGAGAGATATGGGCCGAGTGCTGGCAGGTGGGACTAGATTGGGTTGGGATATCTGGTCGGCATGGACGGGTTGGACTGAAGGGTCTGTTTCCATGCTGTACATCTCTATGATTCTGTGACTCTACATCCTTTTTGAATCTTTCCTCTCTCACCTTAAACCTATGCCCTCTTGTTTTAAATTTCCTTACCCTAGGGAAAGATCTTCACCATTCATCTTATCTATGCCACTCATGATCTTTTAAAACCCTCAACCTCCTATCTCCAGTGAAAAGAAAACCCCAGCCTCTCCATATAACTGAACCCCTCCAACCCCAATAACATTCTTGCAAATCTCATCTGTTCCTTCTCCAAGTTAATAATATCCTTCCTATAGCTGGGTGACCAGAACTGTACACAGTACTCAAAGTGGCCTCACCAATGTCCTGCACAATCACAACATGATGTCTTGATTCCTACACTCAATGGTCTGAGTAATGAAGGCAAGTGCGTTAAACTTCTTTACCATCCTGTTTGCCTGTGACGCAACTTTCAAATTTGGCAAAAAAAAATAGGAGACAGAATTAATCTGCATTTGAGAGGCAAGGATTAATCAAGGATAGTCAGCATGACTTTGTCAGGTTGACATGTCAGACAGGTTTGTTTGAGTTTTGAACAAGTGACTAATTGTGTGGACAAGAGCACTGCAATATATGTCATCTACAGGGACTTTGCTAAGTCTTTTGACAAGGTCTCACTTGGGAGATTGGTCAAGGTAAGAAGTATATGGGATCCAGGTAAAGTGAATCTAAAATTGGCTTTGAAGCAAAAGGCAGAGGGTAACGGTTGTTTTTGTGATTGGATGCCTGTCTCTAATGACCTATATTCAGTGCTGAGTCCCGTGCTGTTTGTACTGTCCATTAATTACCTGGACATAAATGTAGGCAGAATGATCAGTATGCTCACATATGAACATTGACGGTGTGTTAATAGCAGAAAGGAACACCTTAGTCTACAGGACAATATGAGCCATTCCTAATGAAGGACTTATACCCAAAGCAGCAATCCTCCTGCTCCTCAAATGCTGCCTGACTGGCTGTGCTTTTCCAGCATCACACTCAGGACAATATGGACAGACTGGTCAAACAGAGAACAGCAGCAAAAGAAATGTGATCCAGAAAAATGCTTGGGAGGAATAACAAGGCAAGGGAGGACACACGAATGGTAGGACATCAGAAAGTATAAAGGATCAGAGAAACCCTGGTGTGCCTTTCTACACATCCTTGAAAGCAACAAGAGAGGTGGTTAAGACGATATATGGGTGTAAAATACACATCAATAACCTCGCATTCACCGTTTCCAGAGACCAACAACATTCTGGGAGAAGAAATTACTCCTCGAGTCTATGTTGAATTGGAGACCTCTTTTTAAACTTGGCTCACTACTTCTAAATTTCCTCATGAAAAGAAACATCCTCTCAGTCTCTACCTTGCCAAGTGCTCTCAGAACCTTCTATGCTTAAATAACAACACCTCATATACTTGACTCCAATGAGTAGAATCCTTTCTGAAATGCTTCCATAGCAAGTATATCCTTTCTTTTTAATCAGGTCCAAGTTGCAACTGGTACACAAGGTATGGTCTCATCCAATGCACTGTACGTTCCAATCACCTTGCAACAAAAGGCAACATTCCATTCATTTTCCTAATTACTTTGTGTGCCTGCATACTAACTTTCTTTTATAATTCATGTAGAAGAACATCTAGATTCCACAGCGTGGCATCATTCTGCAGTATCTCTGCATTAATATTCTGGCTTAAGTGAACAACCTTGTACTTTCCTACATAATACAGCTTCGACCAAATTTTTGCCTACTCACTGCAACTCTTTACAAGAGTCAAGAGTGTATCATAGTCACTGAACTAGTAATCCAGAGCTCTAAGCTAATGTTCTATTGACAGCAGTTGGAATTCCGCCATGGCCTTTAAAGCTAATCTAATGACAACCACGCAACTATCACTGATTATGGTGAAAATGTATCTGATTCACTAATGTCCCTTGGGGATGGAAATTTACCTGATCTAGTCCACCTGCATTTCCAGACCCACAGCAACGTGACCAATTTTGTAACTGCCATCTGAGTAATTATGGATGCAAACCAAATGCTGGCCAACTCAGCAATGGTCTCTCCCTATGAATGAATAAACAAACTCTTTGTATTCTCTTTACAACATGCTTTTTTATCTATCATTATCTCATCAACAAGTCTGGCACAACTACTGTTGGTTCCTTCAGTCAAGTTATTAATACCGATCATAAATAGCTCAAACCCCAACAATGATCCATATGGGAGGCTCAATACAGTTTGTCAACCTTAAAAGTGTCCATTTCACTGGGCTCTGTTTCATGTTAGTTAGACGAGCCTCTATCCATGCCACTGTATCCTCTCAACACCCATAAGCTCTTAGCTTGTGCTGCAACCTTTTCTGAAGCATTTTATTTGAATGCCTTTTCAAAATCCAAATTCACGACATTTACTAGCACTCCTTTATCCATTCTGCTTATTACTTTCTTAAAGAACGCTAATAAATTAGACAAACGTGATTTTCCTTTCTAAGTGCTTTGCTATAACCTCCATTATAAAAGATTATAGCATTTTCTTAATGACCTATATTATGTAAATCATCTTACAGTTTCTTACTTTCTCTAGGATCTCCCTCCTTGAACAGAAGGTGCGCATCTGCTGTTTTTCAGTTTTCTGGGACATTCCATGAATTTGTGAAATCTTAGAAAAATTACAACAAATGTACTGTTTTTTTTGGTCAGTTTAGGATGTTAGCAATCAAATCCAGATGGGAGGAAAAAGTGAGGTCTGCAGATGCTGGAGATCAGAGCTGAAAATGTGTTGCTGGTTAAAGCGCAGCAGGTCAGGCAGCATCCAAGGAACAGGAAATTCGACATTTTGGGCATAAGCCCTTCATCAGGGATCAGGGCTTATGCCCGAAACGTCGAATTTCCTGTTCCTTGGATGCTGCCTGACCTGCTGCGCTTTAACCAGCAACACATTTTCAGATCAAATCCAGCTATTTTGTCAGCCATTAGTGTGGCATCAGTTTTCTCATTACATTTTGTTTAGTGATCATTTTAAATGCTTCCCTCAGTTTTGACACTTCTTGTTTTACTAATCTTGGGATAAGTTTTGTGTCTTCAACTGTGATGACAGACATAAAATATTTGTTCAAAGTATTTCCTTATGTCTCATTATTAATTCCCATGTCTACCCTCAAAGGGACAAAGACTCGCTTTAGGGACTCTTTTCGTTTTCATATAGTTGTAGATACTTTTACTACTTGTCTTATGTTTCTTATTAGTTTATTTACATAAAAAAAATTCAAGATAGACACATTTGAGAAAGTTACCTTTTGCTGAATTCTAAATTTTCAAAGTGTTTTGGTCTTCCACTAATTACTGTAGTGTTATACGTATTTATTTCAGTTTGATATCAGCCTTCATGTCCTAAGTAAATCACAGATTTATTCTTCTCCTGGAATCTCTCTCTCTCTTAATCTATCTTTGAGTAATGAAATATTATCTTAAATGACTGCCACTGTTTCTTTACCATCTTGACTCTTTAAATCTATTTTCCAGTTTAGTCAAATCTGTCTTCATATCCTTCTAATTGCCCTTTTTTGAAGGGCATCTCCACATCATGGCTGCCATTTTTGGAGACACAGGTTATAGACCCACATTTGTCAGAATCATGCTGATGCAATTGCACAATTATGTTGTGATCACTCTTGCTGACAAGATCCTTTCCTATGAAATCATTAAGTAATCCAGTCTCAATACACATTACCAAGTCTATAACAGCATATTCCCTGGTTCAATTCAGAATAGATTCTAAGAACCTACCTGAAATTCATTTGATGAACTCAATTCTTCAGGTTTCCTTTGTCAATTTGTTTGTCAAATCTTAAGTTTAAAATTTCCTTTATTACAAATCTACATTATTTTGCTGATTCATAGTCTTTTAGTCCAATGAGGGACAGATAACTGCTCCCACCAGTGATTTCTTTCTTTTGCTATTTCTTAGTTTCATCAAAACTGATTCATCATCTTGATCTGTTGAACCAAGATTACATTTCTCTATTGGGCTGATCTTATCCTTTATCAATCAAGTTACACTCATCCTTTTCCTTTTTACTCACCCTTCCAAAATATTAAAACATATCAATATTGAGGTCCCAGCCTTGCCTTGCAACCACGCCTCTGTTAAGGCCATCACATCAAACTCTAATTTTTATTTGTTCCATCAATTCATACATTTTGTTATCTGAATGCTTGCAGCATTCTTAAATAGATTTAATTCTGTATTTTTACCATTTTATACAATTTTGACCCTATTTACTCAAACTCTCTCCCCTCAAAATAGTCCATCTTCCACAGTTACACCAGCACCAACTCCCCCACCTCTTCCTCCACTACACTGACGACTGTATCTGCACCACCTCTTGCTCCCACGAAGAGGTTGAACAGTTCATCAATTTCACCAACACATTCCACCCTGACCTTAAATTCACATAGACCATCTCTGGTCCCTCCCCTTCCTGGACCTCTCCATCTCTATCAATGATAGCCGACTCAACACTGACATTTTTTTTTAAAACAAACCCAACGACTCCTACAGCTATCTGGATTACACCTCCTCTCACCTCCTGCAAAGATGCTATCCTATACTCCCAGTTCCTCCACCTCCGCCATATCTACTCCCAGGAGGACCAGTCCCACCACCGAACACACCAAATTGCCTCCTTATTTAAAGACCATAATTTCCCCTCCCACATGATTGAAGATGTCCTCCAACACATCTCATCCATGTCCCACACCCCCACCCTCCAAACGTAACAAGGACAGAACCCCCCTGGTCCTCACCATCTTCTGCATAAACCGAATCGTCCGCCGACATTTTCGCCATGTACAAACAGACTCCACCACCAGGGATATATTTCCCTCTCCACCCCTTTCTGCTTCCCGCAAAGACCATTCCCTCTGTGACTACCTGGTTAGGTCAATGCCCCCGAACAACCCTCCCTCCCCTCTTGGCACCTTGCCCTGCCCCACAAGAATCACAAAACCTGTGCCCACACCTCCTCCCCTCACTCCATCCAAGGCCGCAAAGAAACCTTCCACACCCATCACAGTTTCACCTAAACTTCCACAAATGTCATTTATTGTATCCGTTCCTCCAGATGTGGTTTCTTTTATACTGGGGAGACTGGATACCTTCTCGCAGAGCACTTCAGGAAATATCTCTGGGACACCCGCACCAATCAACCCACCGCCCCATGGCCCAACATTTCAACTCCACCTCCCACTCTGCAGAGGACATGCAGGTCCTGGGCCACCTCTACCACCACTCCCTCACCACCCGTTGCCTGGAGAAGAACGCCTCATCTTTTGCCAAGGAACCTTTCAACCCCAGGGCATTAATGTGGACTTTACCAGTTTCCTCATTTCCCTACTCCCCAGCTTACCCCTGTTCCAAACGTCCAGCTCAGCACCATCCTCATGACCTGTCCCACCTGTCAATCTTCCTTCCCACCTATCCGCTCCACCCTCCTATCCGACCTATCACCTTTACCCCCACCTCCATCCACCTATTGCACTCCCAGCTACCATCTCTCCAGCCCCACCCCCTCCCATTTATCTCTCCACCCCCGAGGCTTTCAGACTCATTCTTGATGAAGGGCTACTGCCTAAAACGTTAGTTTTCCTGTTCTGGGATGCTGCCTGACATGCTATGCTTTTCCAGCACCACTCTAATCTTGACTCTATTTCCTCACATGATCCATCTTCTCCCCCATAACTATTTAGTTTGAAGTCCTCTTTTATAGCCTTGCGTGCAGATTCTACCATGATACTGGTTCAACTTTAGTTAAAATGAAGGCCATATCAATACTGCACCTCCTAGTTTTGCTGCTGGTGCTCATGAATGGACAATCATTTAAGATATATACTGAACTCCATCACATTTACCTTATGCTAAACTGATTGTGGCTCAGATAGTAATCAAGAGATCATCATCTTCGTGTTTTTGATGAATTAATTTTGATCCTTACACACTCTCAGGACTCTCTTTCTTAGTACTATCTATGTCAGAAGTATCCACATGGATGATAAGAACTGGATTGTTCCCTTTCCACTCTAAATTCCTCTCCAGCTTCCAGGAGATGTTCTTAACCTTGACACCAATCAAGCAACTGAGCTTTCAGTATTTACACTTAACTACCAAAATCAGTATTTATTACTCTGGTATCTCCTCCCACAATTACATTCCTTTTTACTCTCTATTTGAATGGTTCCTGCAATAGGTGCTATGGTCAATTTTCTCATCATCCCCATTGTCCTTGCGCTTATCGCACAACTTTGATGTTCTTAGTGTTTGTACAGGTAAATTCCAGGGCTTAATGTCCTTTATTTCTGTCTCCTCATACATGTCTCACTTATAGCCACAGTCTACAGTGACTGACCACTGAATGAATCTGAAGAACCTAGTTGATGGCATGTCATGACCTTCATGGAACAAACTCTCCAGGGTAACATGTGCCCTCCCTGATGTATCACATTGTCTGAAGTCAGAGCAGAAATTATTTGGGTTGCTGAGGCTTAGTATAAATATGGTTGCTGTGGATCATATAGGTATCCACTAAACCTACATGCCACAGCCCTGCTATCCTTCATGTTTTATTTAACTAAATAGAGGTTATGTTTAGGAAAATCATTCAATTATTTCTCTTTATAGAAAGAACTAGTCAAATTTTAAACATTATTGAAATACTTATCCCTCCAGAACCAGCTGAAACTACAATCCCAGTTTTCAGAGAAAAAGCTTAACCACCAACTACTAATCTACCTACTCATCTAATTAATATCTCAGCTTGCAGATTTTACTCAGGTCTCTGGTTCCCTCTTCTGGAGCAGTTTTTTTTAGCAAAGAATAGGACAGCATCTCCTGCCCCAATGCATCAAATTCCCAGAGGTATGTACCCTGTCTGGCTGCATCAGTTGAGCTAGAACTATGTGCCACTTCATGCAAGATCCAAACCTCCTATGTTTATACAAGCTAAAAGTACAATGGCAGTCGATTATCAAGTCCTGCTGGCTTAAAAGCCAGTTCAAACCAGCCATTTAATTAACTAAATTACATTTGCAGACATTTCATCCCATCTAGGTGACATCTTCAGTACTTGGGAGCCTCCTGTGAAGCACTGCTGTACTGTCGCATCTGGAATTTATTTAGTTCCATTCCTGCTGCTTCCAGTTGCAGATTCCGGTTGTTCTTTGTAGTGGCTGGCATATTGGGTCTAGGGTCTGTGTGTTTGTTGATGGAGTCCGTTGATGAGTGCCATGCTTCTAGAAATTCTCTGGCTGTCCTATGATCGTTGTGTTGTCCCAGTCAAATTTGTGGTCCTTGTCACCTGCATGCGTGGGAAAGGAATAGGATGACCTGCATCTGCTAATAACATACTTGACCAGTGAGTGATGATGGCATAGTTGATGTATCTATTGAAGAGCTACAAACCTAAACACGGACATGTCTCACAATGACGAATCATATAAACATATAAACAAAAGCCAACTTTTATGGTGGGCAATGAATGACCCATCTCAATTCATTGCTCCTAACAAAAGAAAGGTACAAAGATATAAGCAAACAGCAAAACTATTTTTTCCAACCAATGTTAGACACTGTTCTAAGTTTTACAGGATGAGCTTTGCTAGATGAGGTTCTGCAATTGGACAGGCTTTGCTGTATAAGCTTGAGTGAGTGAGTAATTTCACTGACAATAAATTTAGGATCAGTTAGGTTCAACAGTGTGGCACACCTGCATGTCGAAGAATCTACACACATTAATATGTTTGCGAACAGGAAGAACATGCACACACACTGCACTGGTTTCAATAAAATGCATGACAACCACTGGCTGGTTCATTTCTCTGAATAATGTCCTAAACCTGCCTGGTTTAAAATTTAAACAAAACCTGACCAGTTAGCTATCAATAAGCATTAATGGGTCCAACGTTCATGGCAAAACGTCTTCCAATCTTCACAGAATCCTTACAGTGTGGAAACATGCCCTTTGGCCCAACAAGTCCACACCAATCCTCCGAAGAGTAACCCAACCAGACCCATTCCCCCCACCCCATTATCCTATATTTACTCGACTAATGCACCTAACCTACACATCCGTGAACACTATGGGAAATTTCGCATGGCCATTTCACCCAACCTTCACATCTTTGGATTGTGGGAGGAAACCGGAGCACCCGGAGGAAACCCATGCAGACACGGGTAGAATGTGTAAACTCCACACGGTCACTCAAGGCTGGAATCAAACCTGGGTCCCTGGCACTGTGCAGCAGTGCTAACCATTGTGCCACCATGCTGCTCAATTAATGACCTCTTGCAAACCAATAAACTTTGGTTTTCCTCTTGAATTTATACTCTTGTGAAATGTTCTGCTGAGTGCAAGATGAAAAAGATTTAATAAAATGTGTGCTTTTTTCAGCAATACACAATATAATTAATAAGGAGGTAAAAAGGTGTATGTCTTTTCAGAAGCAACTTTCCCCATTATTTCCCTTCTCACTACCTTGCATGCCACCACTAAGGAATGGAAAATCATGCTAATTGTTTTATTTATAGAATTGCTTTTCCACCCTTTTCATTGAACCTCAATTCTTACCGAAAGCAGCAAAACATCACTTTTTGAAAAATATATCTTTTTTTAAAAGGGGTCAAATTAGAGTCAATTAGAAAGAGAAAAGTTTGGGCTGAAGAAGAGTATTTTAAACTTAAGAAAGGGCAATTCTGAAGTCATAGAGACAGAGGTGAACTTTTATATTAGGTTAAGGGATAGCAGAATACAGATGCAGTGGCAGACATTTAAGCACATCATTACACAAAGATGCATGGCAGTAGGAAAATTGGCCAGAATATAGAAATCAGTACAGAATAAATTAAAAGATTAGTAAAGAGGGAAAGCTAGTTGCAAACTTCAGGCCAGTTAGTTTAACATCTGTCAAAGGGCATTGTGATATTATAGACTTTACATTTTAATAACTGTTCATAGACTGAATGAATCAACAGTCACACACAACAATAACTCTGTCTGGAATAAACTGTTAAGGAATAAAGATGAGCCGTTACACAGAGGCTCGAGCAATTAGCCATATTTTGACGAGATCACTTAAACAAAACTGCTTTGACACCTGCCTGATAAACTGGATGCTTTCTGGCCACAAACGACACAGACTGCCCTGCAGAAGGAGTTAATCATAGGAAAGTTGCATCTTCAAACAGTCAATGCCAAATGTAACTAGCAACAAAGACATTATTTAGATAAGAAGGCCAGCTGCAGACTTCTAGTAACTTGGATTGAGCACTTTAAAGAAACAATTAATATATCACCTCAGAGACAAAAGACAAAAATCTTAATAAGAATTGAACACCAGAACAATACAACAGCAGAACTTCAAAGAAAAACACTGCACAAGGATCAAGCCCTGGACACTTTCACCATCAGCATCATAGCACTGTTGGGTGAAGTCCTGACCATAAATCAGGGAATAGCTAAGGTGGATTGCAGGCTTATACTTGCTCACTTGAGGAGTCTAATGTTTGCTTGCTACATGCAACAACGTTTGAACTATTATTTCGGTACTAGATTGTCTGTGAGATTTCTTAAATAGCTGACATGTTCACTCCAACCAGATATCCGACACTGACCTAGTCCTATTTGCCATATTGTTTCATATCCCTCTTAAACATTTTTATTTATGTACCCATCCAGGCATCTTTTAAAATGTTGTAATTGTACCCACCTCCAATGGCAGCCATGAGAAGCCACAATTCAAGATGTTATAACAGGGCACTTTAAAAAAAAAGGTTATCAGGCAGAGCCAATATGATTTATTGAAAGGGAAATGATGTTTTCACAATTTTTTGGAGTTCCTTTCGAGAGCAATGTGATGTGGCTAAAAAGAAACCAGTGCATGTATTATATTTAGATCTCCAGAAGTCATTGGATGAAGTACCACATTAATAAAAAATAACAGCTCATGGTGTAGCAGTAACATACTTGGCATGGCTAGCAGTTTACTAATGAAGGAATGAAGCAGCACCACTCTAATCTAGACTCTGATTTCCAGCATCTGCAGTCCTCACTTTTGCCTAGCAGATTACTAAGCGAACACAAAACAGAGTAAGCATAAATTAGCATTTTATGGTTGGCAAAATGTGACAAATGGTGCGCCACAGGTATCAGTACTGGGACGTCAACATTTTGAAATTCACATAACGGACTTGGATCAAACATGGCTGCTAAATTTGCAATGGAGTAAAGATAGGCAGTAAAATAAGTTGCGAAGACGACATAATCTATATCTTTTTGGCGCCTCCTTAAGAGAGCGGGTAAAGATCTAGCAAATGCAGTACAATGTGAAAAAATGGGAAATTGTCCACTTGGCAGGGAAATTAAAAATAGCAGCTTATTTTTTTAAATGAAAGAGAAAAATAGATTTTTAATTATTAACAGTTTAACTTACCATTACAAATTTCAGGGCTGGAAAATGGAGTTGAATGAAGATAAAACAGCCATGATTATATTGAATCACAAAGCAGATTCAAGAGGCTCAATTGCCTACATCTATTCCTAGTCCTTATGTTCTTAACATAGTCTGGATATTTCTGTATTCAGCCAAGGAAAGAAATAAAATGAGACAATGTAATTTTCTTTCTCTTTGGAGTTAATATTTGAATGAATACCACTGAAGTACCTTTCAAAACGGGCATTTTGAGGTTTGGAACATTTTAACTCCTTGTTTTATAGAAATATGTGTACAGATCTGTGCTTCTCAGATGGAGATGCTACGCACAGTATTGCTTAGTCTAAAAGATACCAGCTACAAAGCTGCTTCCCTGCCAGGTCTAAGGAGAACAAATAATGTGGAATTACCAGGCATAGGACAATGATGGTGGCAAGCAAAGCAGCAAGTACCTCCTGGCAATTGCATTGAGCAGGCTTCCTCTTTCCAGATGGATTAATTTTTAAAGACAAATTGCTTTTCCTTCTCCAATGGGGGAAGAACAAGAAATGTTTTCTAAAAATAGCCCAGCTTGTCAGAATCGTTAACTGTCACACAGCCTGACATCAAAAATAATTTCATCAAGGTGCACAGAAATTCACTCAGAATAAGAATTACCTTATGCAGTATTATATAAAACCTATGCTGAGGGACAGAAGTAAAGAAGTTGGAAAAATAATCAAGCAATCCATACTGAAAATTTCCATTTTAAATTCAATAGACAATTTACTTTTTTACCACCAAAACGTTACACCCAATTTCTTCTACTAACTATTTAAAAGATAACATAAGATTGAGCTCTGAAGACTACTTTTCTCTAAAGTCTGGCATAGTTAGCTATGCCAGCTCACATTTTTTATTCTTTTCCAAGTAAGGAAAATTTTAAGGTTTAAATGACTGCAAACAGTTCCCTATATTCTGCCACTACCTCTCATTATGAATATGATTAGATTCCCTACTGTATGGAAACAGGCCCTTCGGCCCAACAAGTCCACACTGACCCATTCCCCTACCCTATTATTTACCCTTGACTAATGCACCAAACACTATGGGGCAATTTACCTGACCTGTGGGAGGAAACCAGAACACCCAGAGGAAACCCACAAAGATACAGGGAGAATGTGCTAACTCCATACAGACAGTCGCCTGAGGCAGGAATCGAATCCGGTCCCTGGCACTGTGAGGCCGCAGTGCTAACCATTGAGCCACCATGCCACCACATTAAAACCTTTCAGAACTAATACATTACAGAAAATGTATGCATCAGACATATTGGTTTAAATTTTCAGTCTCTGATCAGAAGGGCAGCATCAGGATAATTCATGGCTCTGCAAACCTGACCGAGAAGAAAGGACTCCAGAACTTCAGACTTTTATTTTAGAATGGGGTGGGGGATGAGCAGATTTTCTGCATATTGCATGGAACAATACCAGAAACAATATGAAGACTGCTGGGTGCTGAGGGTCTGGGCAGAATTAGTCTCTTAATGGTCTGAAACTGGGCTAAAGTTTTAGAATAAAGCAAGGTTCTGAAGTGTCTATTATGAAAAAGAACTGATTCAATAAAAATTGATTAATTACATTTACCTGCCTTTACCCCATAAAATCAAGCACTGGATTTCCTTATCCCACTTCAAGTAAGTTCAGAACCACTTGGAGAAGTCAACCAAAATATGAACTGACATGCACTGTAATAATGGAATGAAGCATTTATACTGTAATGATAACCCTGAGGCATGTGTCAACAAAATAAGTGAATTGGAAAGCACTGTTTTTGTTTAGAATCTCGTTTTCCTCAATATGTTCATACATTTAAAGGAGCGGAATTTTAAACCTTGACAGGTCTATTGACAGTTTTGTGGATAATTCCTTTCAAAGTTTGGATGAGTTTATACACTTTTTATGCATACTCATTTTTTTTTTAAACAATCCTAAAGGGCACCTACTGACTCCCAAAGGGCACTTGACTTCCCTTAATGTTGTCCCTGGTAGAAATCCAGAAAAGGTGTACTGCAAAAACATATGCATACCTCTTCAAAGGACTTGTTTCTGTATCAGATCTCAAATGCAAATGTCATGTCCTAGACACACTACCAGCAAAAGTAGGTCAGTCTGAGGGAGATAAGCTCTAAATTATGTAATTACTTCCATGCCACAGAAGTACAATTTAGATCAAATCCTACTCCAGTCCCTACAAAAACGTGAGATGTCATATCCAGCAGCAGACGTCAGGGTTAGGGCTTCCACTACTACTTTTGTAATGTTGGAAAGCCCATTTATCACTACAACATTTCAGACCACATGTCTACTTGGCTATGTCAATCTAATAATTTGACAAGACTCAACCTTCTACACAAGATCTTTTTCTCTAGAATGAAGAAAATCAATTCGTCCATATCTTTTCATATTTAATAAGTTGCATTTGAAAAAAATGTGTATTTTTGTGCAAAGGTGAAAACAGGCTTTAGATTTATCAAGTTCTTTTTAAGTATGACTGTGTGTTTATGAATCTTTTATTGAAGTGGTAGCGTATGTATGAGAGAAAGTAAAGAAGCAAGATTTGCATTGAAAGAAAACCTCAATCCCTCTTGCCATCTGTTCAGAAAATATTTTACCTTTCACAACAGATTGATGAATAGTTTATACACTCACACTGTTGGCCTCCCACTTTGTCAGTTTCTGGCAATTGCAAAACAATTCAGCAGATGCTGGCACTTGTAGGGGCCAGGTGAAGAGTACAGAAACACATTGCTGAAATTCACCAAAAATAAGGTACATTCCTTTCATGTTATTCTTTCCATGTATTGCAGAAAAAAATTATATTGTCATGCATAATGAGTCTTTGTTTTGGAGTTAATCTAGAATACTCCACGCAGAATTATAATCCACAAAGGTAATGACTATTTCTTAAAATATTCTAAACAAATATAACTTAATGTGTCAAAATCGGTTATGCATATTTATTGCATCCGAGGTACTGCAGAATAATGCAGCACAGTGGAAGTTCATTCAGCCCATCTTATCTGTATCAGTCTTTGAAAAGACAGTCCAGTTAGTCTCACACCTATACAATTATGCACTCAATTACGTTGAGACTTCTTGAGTTTGCTTCAATGATTTTTTTTGGGGGACTGTACTCCATGTAATTAAAATTAAAATTCCATGTGCTAAACCAATTTTCATTTCTGCTTTCTTTCACAAATCAATTGAATTGAACTGAACTGAATTTATTGTCACGTGTACGGAGGCACAATGATCAATACAGGCAGATCACATATTAAATAATAGATAAACAGCTAAGTAAATAATAGATAAACAGTGACAAAACAAATACTAAGAGTTTGAGAATCCATTCAGTATTCTAACAACAGTAGGGTAAAAACCGTTTCGAAACCGACTGATGCATGTGTTCAGGCTTCTGTACCTTCTCTCTGTTGGTAGAGGGTGTAGAGAAGCATTGCCAGGGTGGGATGGATCTTTGAGAATGCTGGCAGCCTTTCCTTGACAGCGGGCCTGATAGATGGATTCTATAGATGGGAGGCTGACCTTTAGGATTATCCGGGACAAGTTCACCACTCTCTGTAACCATCTCTGATCTTGAATGGTACTGTTGCCATATCAGGTAGCAATACATCCAGACAGAATGCACTCCATGGCGCACCTAGAAAAATTGGCAAGGGTATTCGCCGTCATACCAAATTTTATCAGCTGCCTGAGGAAGAGGAGACGTTGTTGGGCCTTTGTAACCACTGAATCCACATGAACAGTCCAAGAAAGCTTGTTGATGACCACTTCCAGGAGCTTGACATTCTCCACTCTTTCCACCTCTGTGCTGTTAACGTGTAGGGGGGCATGAGTAACATCCCACCTAAAGTCAATAATGAATTCCTTGGTTTTGTAGCATTGAGAGTTAGGTTGTTCTTAGTGCACCATTTTTCTAGGTCTTCCATCTCCCGTCTGTAGTTCTGTTTCAGTGCCATCTGATATTCGACCGACTATGGTACTGTCATCAGCGAACTTGTAAATGGCATTAGTATTGTATTTGGCAACACAGTCATGGGTATACAGCAAGTACAGTAGGGAGCTGAGTAAGCACCCCTGGGGGCTCCAGTGTTGAGTGTTAGTGAGGATGAAATATTGTCCCTAGTCTTCACTGATTGTGGCCAGTAGGATCCAGGCGCAGAGGGTGGGGCTTAGTCCGAGATCACTAATTTTAGTAATCAGTCTCGAGGGGAAAATAGTATTGAAGGCTGAACTATAGTCAATGAACAGAATTCTTATGTAACTATTCTTGGTATCAACATGCTCTAGGGAGGAGTGAAGGGCAAGTGAAATGACATCTGGCGTGGACATGTTGGTATCAGAGTTATTATATCCGGATAGTTTTTCAAATTATCTAATAATTACAAAATCGGTGTGAGAACACATGCTAATTTTTCAGTTATTCTTTTATTAATTTTGGTTTAAAGCTGTGAACAGAGAACCATGAGTTGAAAATGACCTTTGGACTGTGGGCAACAACTTGTGATATAAAATAAGGAAGAGAGAACAAATAAACAATCTCTTGTTTGTTTGAAAGGTTAGCCCTGGAAGTTAATTGCAGGTTGATCCTCTATCAAAAAGTTCAAAAGATTCCTTGACACCAGCTAAAAACATGATGTTTAAATAGATACCACATATTTGGCCATAGACGAGGTCAGTACCTGTGTTGTGGATCAGACCAACACCCCCTCACAATATATTCAGAAGATAGCCTAGATTGTAACCTTTTCTTGTTTTAGAGGCAAGTGCCAGGCATGGTGATCCAGATGCAATTCAACTGGTCAAACTACCAGTCTTGAAGCAAAACACACTTTATTCATAGAGTATAGTTGAAATATAACAAAAAAGAAGAAACTGGAATAACTTAACTCTATTGGAAAATTTAACAGAATAATAGATTATTTTAATATTAAACAGTAACTATTCCAGTATAGTAACATCCCATTAACGCACACTTGGCAAGGGCAAATTCAGTAAAATAGACTGTTTCACAGACATTTCTCCAGTCCAGGAGGTAAAACATCAAGAGAAAACAAGACAGACCAAAGCAGGGAGAGATGTGCCACAACTTCCAAATCCAGCTTCAAGACCCCAGCAACTGCTATCAAAAAACAAATGAAAAATCCTGGCTCTGAGGGAGTTTGACCCCACACATTCAGGCTGCTTCTGTTGTTCCAAATCGCTGTAAAAAAAAAGGCCTTACAAGCTGTTTACTCTAATACATTTTAATAAACAGCTCTGCGCCTCGATCTTAAAACCTCACCAAAAACAAACAAACAAACTCAGGACAAAATACACCTCTTAAAGTCATAGTATTGTTACAACCTGGGAATTGGTTCCAGCAAAGTTGGGGAAACTTTATGCTCAAGCAGGCAGCTGGTGTTGAATGGCAACTGGGACTTGATGGAGCAATGGTCAGTGTGGCAAGGCCAGAGTTTGAATTGGGTTTTCTCTCTGAGGAAGACTTTTCCTGTTGAGGCTACAGCATGTTGGCTTGAAGGCTCCCTCCATAACTTACCATTATCAGCTACTGGAAGTTCAGAAAATACAAAGTTACAAGTATCACTGACCTCCTCTGAGTGAACTGAAAAGTGAACTCAAAAACTAAGCCAAGAAACAATTGGATGTGTCTGTGGCACAACATGTCATGAAAACCACTTAAGTAATCTAGCTGGTTTTGTTATTATTCCTTAACTGTATTTGCTTGCCTGACAGTCTTGTGTGTGAATGGGGCTGAAAACAAAGGTTATAGGTTTAAAATCATTGGCATCAATTAGATTACATTTTGCTCTGCTGAAGTTACTTTATTGTCAAGAAATTGCTAAGTCTTTTTTTTAAGCTACAAAACTAGTGTCTAGAAGTGATTATTCCCAGAGTTTAGGACTTGTTATTCAAACAATCTGCTTCGAAACAACAGAGGTCAATTTTGAGGATCTTTGAAGTTTTAACTTTACTGTGTTGCAGCATGATGGCTCAATAGTTAGCAGTGCGACCTCACAGCACCAGGAATCCAGGTTCAATTCCAGGGTGACGGTGTGTGGACTTTGCAAATTCTGCCCTTGTCTTTGTGGGTTTCCCCGGGCGCTCCGATTTCCTCCCACAGTCCAAAGCTGTGCAGTTTAGGTGGATTAACCATGCTACATTGCCAAAAGTGTCCAACGATATACAGACTAGGTGGTTTAGCCATGGGAAATGCAGGATTACAAAGATAGGTCAGATGGCTGGGTCTGGGAGGGCTGCTCGTCAGAGGGTTGGTGTGGACTCGATAGGTCTGCAGGGATTCTATGATTCTACAGTAGAGATAGAAAGACTGATTTGGTTCAGTCGTTTGTCTCCGTGTCATAGCAATAGCTACACTGGAGCAGACTGGCTAAGGGAACAGCTAGCTCTGATCATCTCAAACAACAGAAAGCACTGAGATTGCCTCACCTTGACTTTCAATGTCATTATGATTATTGACTCTACCACCAATATCTTGGGGCCACAACAAGCAAAAACCTAAATGGATCAGTCATAACCATTGACACAAAAGCAGCCTCATCCCAACTTATGTAAGGTGATACTTATGATCTGCCTCAAAGATTCTGTATCATTCCATTACAGAACATTTTGCTTGATTATGACAGCACTATCATCCCACCAATGACACATGGATGCTGCAGTGAGTGAGTTACAGAATGCACTGCACAACGCACTAAGTTTACGTCTGCAGCATCCCGCTTCCTCATGAATACTATTCCAGAGGATGACAAAAGCATTCATGCCATGGAAACATCAACTTCATTTCCCCTCCAAACCTTGCACCAGTCTGATGGTCTACATTTGCTTGTTCACTATCACAATGGCAATGTTCTGGAGTATTATCCTTAATGTTACTATGGGAGTACTACCCTGTCAAAAATGCAACACCTTAAGAGGTCTACACACAAAGTCTTGGGACAATATGCCATTGACAAGTCACCTATATCACAACAAAAATTTTTTAAAAATAATGCAGACATTATATTGATATCATGTATACATTCGGAAAATGATAAAAAGTCTTTTCTCATCAGAGTATAAAATTAGGGTAAGTGTTGGTATAGTTTTATTGCTCCATTGCAGCATAACAATCATTAACTTAACACTATTAACTGGTGAAACAGTCAAATTACTCCACATGAGCCAGAGTTAGTCAACTTGCTGCTTTCTTAATTTAACCATAATGATTGGCATGTCAGTCTTAGCTAGTTATAATTGCAAAAACAGTAATTGTAGACACTCTAAGTAGCTCAAGAATGGCATTATTTGCCCTTTTGATAATTATTTTTCCAAAACCATTTAATTAGCGACATAATGAAAAAATTCTCTGCCAATAACATATCCAGCAGAAAACATTTAGAATAAAACATTCCTGTTTAAAGCAAATAATTAGAAATATAGAATATGTGAATTGCGAGCATTTCTGAATAGGTCAACCCTTTTCAATACATTACAATATGAAAACTTTCATTTGCCTTGAAATGTTTGAATAATGTTAACTCCTTCAAAGCCCGAAGACAGTTTCAAGGAAAAAGTGTAACCCCTCAGGTTTTGTCAACATAGTGAAATCATATTGGAGTTAAAAGTCGAAATATCCTTGGGCCTTCCTCAGACGGATCATTTATTTATTTTCAGTAGCTTCTACCGTTGTTTTTAATTGCATATAAAAGGAATACACCAGATGATAAGACTGTACATAAAAAATGTTTGAAAAACCATATCATGATCTGTGAGAGATCATGATGCAACACTAACTTTAATGCTGATAAACACAAAATTGCAACAGGAGACAGCAAATATATGCTTTATTCTCCAACGGCATAAGGTAGAACAGTCACAATATTTTTTGATTCTCTTTCTCCTTTGCTGCTATCATTTTGCCTCAATACTCATCTCTGCTATGCATGTTCCTCAACTCTGCTTCAAAGGAACAGAATTGGACGTATGGCCTTTCAAACATACTCTGCCATTTATTTAATTAGAGCACAGCTGATCATCTACCTTAACACCATTTTCCCACATGATTACTATATCCCTTGACATCTTTAAAGTCTAGAAATCCAATAATCTAGGTCTTGAATACATCCAATGCGAGACATCCACAAATCTCTTGGGCAGAGAATTCCAAAAATTCCAACATTTGAATGAAGAAATGTTTCCTTATCTCAGTCCCACATGATCTAATGGGAGCACAACAGCATCAGAAATGCAACACTTCAAGGTTGTCTACACGTAAAACCTTTGGGTAATGTGGGATGGACAATTGTCACTTCCACCCCAAAAACAAATTTTCAAAAATAATCGTGAAAGTCTTTTCTCACCTCGGAGTATAAATTTAGATGAAATGGCCTGTTTTTATTGCTCCATTAAAGCATAGCAATCATTTTTCAGAGATACTGGCCCTGGTTCCAAATTCTCCATAGAGGGCTATAAGCTGCCTTGTTGAACTTTGCAAGTATTTTGTATGCTTCAATAAGTTCACCTTTAATTCTTCTAAATATTAGAGAATCCCAGCCCAGTCTTTTCATTTCTTTCACATGATATTACTCCTACCATATTTTTGCCTATTAAATTAGCTTGTCTAAATCGCTTCCATGGCTCTTGCATCCTGCTTACAATTTGCATTCCCATCCAGCTATTTCCCTTTAGCAAACTTAAAACTATTACATTTGGTCTTTAGTCAAGTTGATTCAACATCTTGATCTTCTGACCTACGACACACTAACTCATGTACTCTTTATGAACAGTATTACTCACCTCCTTTTCCATTTTTTGCCTATTGTTCCTAAATGTGACATACCCTTAAGTATTCACTTCCCAGACTTGGGTCACCCAGGAGCCATGCCTGCATAATTAAATCAGATCACCTTCTTTTTAAACTGTCAATTCAGTTGCCTTTTTTAACAAATGCTTCAGCGCAGGTCATTTAGCTTTAGAACTTTCCAGACCACTATTTCCACAGCTTTCCAATTTCACTTACTATTTTTCTTCTACCATTACCAATTTTCTTTGCCTTCCTGTTTGAATAACCTTTCACTTTCCTATCGCACTGCCAAGTTTACACAAGCAAATTTCCCTTTGAGGGCATCAGTCCTTGTGTAAGGTGTAACTGGAGACAGATCTCACCTGTCTCTAAATTTAAGACTTCAGTAAGTATTCTAAGTCCTCGCTCCTACACGATTTCTCTGGCCAAATAATCATTTGTCCATCCTTCCATTTCTGGACTAATGCATACATGGCACCAGGATGAGTTTTGAAATTATTGTCATGGAAGTGTTGCTTTCTAATCTCTTTCCTACCCCTTTTTAATCCGCTTTCAGAACTTCATCTCTCTTTATACTGATATTGTCAGTGCTGATCTGGACTGTGATCTTGTTACACACATGCCCCATAACCATGCAGTGATATCCTTGACCCTGGCACCAGGAAGGCACAATAATATCATGAAGTCACACCTACAGCCACAGAAACTTTTGCTCCCCCACCTCTTACTCTTGCTTTTCCATCTTTCTTCCAAAGCAACTGGGTCATTTGTGGTATTGTAAATCTGGCACCAGCTGTACTCCTCTGAGCAACTATTGTCCTGACCAGTGTTTCAACATAGAAGAGAGATTTGTGAGCAAGATAGTGCAGAAGTCCCCTCAGCCTATTTGCCTGGTCCTCTTAGATGATGTGATGGTGATCCATTCCTTCCTGCCTACACTCCCTTAACCACAGATTGACCATCTCCAAAAACATTTCAGTCTCATTTTTCCCTACTCTGCTTCCGGTTTGCTAACCAATCCCCTATTCATGCCAATATCTTCTAATTTAAAACTGTGACTTATTTCTTTGTTGTAATATTGATGTGGTTTTGGTGAAAGGTCTTTTGGAAATCTAAGCATACAGATCTTCAGATTCTCTTGCATCCATATTGCTTGCTACTTCCTCAAAAGCTTGCTACTTCAATAAATTTGTCAAACATGATTTCCCTCACAAAATCATATTAATTTTGTCTGATTGCATGAAGATTTTCTCAATGCCATGCTTTAACATCTTTAATAAAAGAGTATACGATTTTCCCAATTACATTTGCAAGACTAACTGGTATACAGTTTCATGCTTTGTCTCCCTCTTGAGTTACCCTTGTCCTTTACAAACCTGCTGGGACCTTGTCAGAATTTAGGAAGTTTTGAAAATTAAAACATTTGCACTTTTATTTTAATTTCAATTGCCACTTGCAAGATGTTAGGATGAAATCCATCAAGCCTTTAGCTCCAAAAACCATCTTTTAGTAGTCATTCCTGTGAGATATTGTATCCTAGGTCCCTTCACTAGCCCACTCACAAGCACTATGTTCATTCATTCCTAACTCCTTTACTAACCCTTACAAGTGAACACAACGTTCCCATTTCATTCATAACTCCTTCTATAACAGGGTTTCATTCACTCATTCATAAAACCACAGTTCTATAGTGTATTTTACAACTATAAGATAGACAGAATTAAAACAGATGAAAGTGAGTACTGCAGATGCTGGAGATTAGAGTCAAAAGTGTGGTGCTGGAAAAGCACAGCAGGTCAGGCAGCATCCGAGGAGCAGGAAAATCAATGTTTCGGGCAAAAGCCCTTCATCAGGAAACAACCAGAATTAAAACAACCCTTTCTGACCAAAACAACCCTTTCAAACTGACTACTGCATTTTCACCTTATCAGCCGTTGCTGTAAGCAGAGTTTCGGCCTAACACCTAGGAATAAATATACAAGACTACTAACTTATTGAGAACAATACCATCCCCGCTATCATGTCTCCATGATGTACTCAAAACTATGGAAAGATAATATTAATCAGCCCTTATCAATTGTGTCTCAGACCTGAAACACCAAACATTATCCCCAATTAGTATATACTTTTTAAATACCTTTTAAGAAACAAACTGTCAAAGAGCGCTTATGTGAAATTGAATGAATGACTGAAACTCACACCAACAAATAGTAAACAAATCTCACAACCCAGCTGCGGTAATCAGTTTAATATCCTTTAATCTTTTATTAAGTACAATTTCTAACTTATTCTGAGCATATAGGCCTAGTATTTTTTGAATAACATTTACTAACTTAAAAGACAAAAGGTCTAACACTTCTTAATTATAGCTTAGAACGTAGAGAGATGAGAGCTTAGAGTAGGCTGCAAGAACTTGTTGGCCAAGAGTTAGGGCTCAGACATCTTGATTGGTCAGATGAAATCTCCAAACCTGCTGCACTTGTTATCCTTGTCCAGAAACTCAACTTAAAGGATTGTTACTGCTTTTTGGAACCAAAAAACTGTCACTCTTCCAGAGGCATCATATTGCAACCCATCCACCAAAACCAAGCTTCCTAGTCTTCTTTTAATAATCAAGTCCCAACCCTGGTCATCTTGCAACCACATTTTCCTAATAGCAATCAGATACTAATTATGTAATTCAATATGGGATAATCAAATAGCTTGCTTAGTTATGAATACTTTGTGCACTCAGACACATAACTTCCAATCTTGTAACAAGCATTCTTGACTGTTTGTGCATTCTTGTATTTTTTTTCTTTCACACCTTTCCTGCTATTAGATTAGATTAGATTCCCTACAGTGTGGAAACAGGTCATTAGGCCCAACAAGTCCACACCGACCCTCCAAAGAGTAACCCATCCAAACCCATTCCCCTATCCTATATTTACCCTTGACTAATACACCTACACTATGGGCAATTTAGCATGGCCAATCCACCTGGGAAGAAACCGGAGCACCCAGAGGAAACCCACGAAGACACGGGGAGAATGTGCAATTCTTCAACTGTTATTTCCTACATTGTTGCTTCTTCTCTTATTTTGATGTACCACATCTTTCGACATGATTCCTTTTTTCCTACTGTTCAGTTTAAAGCCTTTGCTACTTCCCTAGCTATTCAGTTTGCAAGAACAAGAATCCAAGCACAAGTTAGATGAACTGACATAATGGACTAATGGGACACATAAAAAGATGTGCAGACTAGAGAGGGTGAACAGGAGAGTTACTAGAATCTATCTGGATGGGAGGGTCTAAACTCTAAGGAATTATTGCATAGGTTGGAGTTGTTTTCCATTCGTACAGGGATCAAAAATCAGAAGACCAAGTGAGAGTTGAGGAGAAATCATTTGGAGCTCACTCCCTGAAAGGATGGTTGATCAGAAAGCTCACACAAAAAAAAAATTAGTAGTATTTAGTGTTTACTTGTCTTGCCACACACCTCGGGGCTATGGACAAAGAGCTGAAAAATGAGATACTTATCTGACGAAGGGCCTCCTATGTGCAGTCAATACAGCCAACTACCAACAGAGCTGCCAGGCAGATATTTCAAGGAATATTTCAGAATATATATATTTCTAATATAAAGTAGCTCTAAAGAGAAGACACACCATCCATGGTAAACTGAACTTAAGGAAAACATTAAACATAAAGAAAAAGCATATAACAGTATGAGGAGTGACAGGTTAGATGATTGGTCAGAATATAAAGAATGAGAATGAAAGAAAGGGAACAATTTACAGATTAATCAGGACAAAGATATAAAGGTATAAAAGGAGTGTAAAAACAGACAGCAAAAATTTCTACAGATACTAGAAATGGAAAACAAGTAAATTAAGTGACTGTTGGTCCTCTGGGGAATGAGGAAGAAGAATTAATAGACGATAATAAGGAAATGGTGGATGCAATGAACAAATATATTGGGGATATGGGGAGCATTCCATATGGTTGCTGTGTATGGAGAAGTAGAAGGAGGAAGTGCCTTAGTGATCTCACAAATCAGTAATGTACTGGTGGAACTGTACATTGACAAGTCTTTTAATCTCAACTCTACATTCCTGCATATTCTGAAAAATCTTTCCCCTCCTTGGTGTAATCAAGTGTTGTGCGTCTTTGAAACTCTATTTTAAAAAAAACAGTAAAGGTGCAGTGATACAATAACATATATGAGTCAGAAAGCTTCATATTAGACAAGGGAATCAAAGGTTATTGGGGACAGATAGGAATGTTCAACTTAAAAGGAGGAGGCTCAAACAGCTGAATGGCCTACATGTACTCCTATTGTATATATTTTTGTGTTCGTAACAGAAACTGTATATAAAGCGAAAAAGAGAAAGTGAAGCATTCAGCTAATAGTTGTAGCTATATCAGTTAAGCTAGTCTGGGAAATTACAGTAGGAATCTTTATGCTGTAAGCAAGTTTTGCATGTAAATCAGAAGCAAGCAGGCAAAGCTAAATCCTTGAAGTACAGTGAGAGACAAGAGATCGAGAGACAGAAGATCCTAGGATCCATAGAAATGTAGACCGCCATGCATTGAATATGTGCACCAGGCTATGCCTCAGTTAGTAGAATGATAAGTATTATTGGTTGTCAAATAACTGTTAGTTTGCATTCTAAATTAGTGATCATCCTTTGTGCCAATAAAATTATTCACTGAAGAGTTTTCTTTGATATTTAATGTTATGTGTTCAAAATCAATATCTGTCTAAAATCATTTGTAATGCGGGACAGAGGTTTTTTTAAAAAAGCAGAGGAGAGAGATAAGACCTCATTAATGCAACTGAATGTTGTGTTGCCATGAACTCTCCAGTTGTTACTAATTAATACTAGCATTGAAGTTGGACAATTAGCTGGGTGAACACCACAGCAAAAAGCAAGTCCACTACTGAAAAGAAATCTGGGAAACAGAATAATGCCAATTGTTTCCTATTCACACAAAAACTAATTAGAACTTCAAACTCTTCATTCTTTTTATTTACCAAGCACAAAAATAAATTCATGGCACAATTATGTTACTTGCTTTTGAAATTGTAGAACAGAACACAATAACTTGCAGATATTGTGAATAAACTTATCATTCAATTTTTCTGTTAATGATGCAAAAGGCATGATCAACAAAACAAGCTTTCAACATAACCACAAACAGTAGAGAAATAGAATTGAGTTCTCTTATACAATATTTTAACTTCATAAAAACTAAGTCGCCATTTTACATCTTTTTCTGAATGCTTTGCAGTATACTCATGGCAAAAAAATTATTTTCTTAAGCTGGTTTCATTTCTTAAGAAAACCTATATATAGCGTAACATGTCAGGATTAAATACTGCTCCATAATTAAATTTGACATCCCAAAGATGCAAGATATATCCTCCACACTTCCTGACTCTCTACAAAAGTACCAAACTTTCATACGTGCTGACTAAAATGTAAATCAGAAAGATGAAGTGCAGGAAGAGCTTAACAAGCATTTGTGGAGACAAACAGTTAATAATTCAAGTCGATATGATTCTTCTTCTTCACTGTGGTTTCTTTCTCCACAGTGGGTGCCAGACCTGCAAAGTTTTTCAAGGACTTTGGTCTTTATCAGATTTAGTATTTGCTTGTAAAATTAAAAATCAAATTTCTCTGCATGTAGAATACATGAATCACAAGATGATTATAATGTACAATAATAAACATTGAAGTTAGAATCAATCTACTGCAAATTTAATTATCTTTTTATTAACTTGTTAATTAACTTATTAGTCAACAGTATTTCTGAATGTAATGTTCCTGCACACACATTCAGAAATCAAAGTTGTACCTGGATGAATAATTTCCAGATGATGCACAGCATTCAGACTTGCAGACATCAAAAAAGATGCTAACAAGCTGTGTGCTGACATATGTATGCCACAGAAATTACTTCATATTAGAACACAGCCTCGCATATTTTGTGTGAGATCTCTCGATGTGTAGAGACAGTGATCTACCTCTAGGCCAGAAGCTCCAGGTTCAAGTTCCACACGAGGAATGGAAGATGTATTTATTATGTGGCCAAATAGGTTGAATATCAGCCAGTGAATCCCTCCAATACGTCTGATGGCAGACATTAAGTGTACGTGTCTGCTGGTCAACAAGTAGTCAATAGCAAACCACTGCAGCATTTTGTCATAATCATACAGTCACAGAGATGTACAGCATGGAAACAGACCCTTCAGCCCAACTTGTCCATGTCGACCAGATATCCCAACCTAATCTAGTCCCACCTGCCAGCCCCTGGCCCATACCCCTCCAATTCATATACCCATCCAGGTGCCTTTTAAATGTTGCAATTGTACCAGCCTCGACCGTTTCCTCTGGCAGCTCATTCCAGATACGTACCACCCTCTACGTGAAAAAGTTTCTTTTATATCTTTATCCTCTCACCCAAAACCTATGCCCTCTAGTTCTGGAGTCCACAAGCATGGACCAATCCAATGGATGAGCATGAGAAATAGAATAATAGGGATCCAGTTTTCTGAAAGACTTCCTTTTGAAAATCTCATAAGGTAATGATTTTTAAAAAGTAGATGGTCATGACAATTTAACAATGATAACAATGATAATTCTATGTTCTAAGGATTATCCTGAATTTTTGCCAAATGAATCTGGGAAAATGAATCCCAATTTTAAAAAGTAATTTTGTAACAAAGAAACTATGACCATCACTATCTATCAGCCTCATGTTGGTATGGAGGATGTTGACCAGGACATATGCTTACAAGGATCTTGCTTGTTCAATTTTTTTTTGAAAAGATAGTATAAATTTTGAAATCACAGGCATTGGATTTTCAAATTCATTCAATTCCAGTGCTTTTCAAGATAAAGGCATTACTACAGTGGTGAAGCAATGATAGTTCTTCTCTAAATAAAACTTTTTCATGCAGAGGATGGTGTGTGTATGGAACGAGCTGCCAGACAAAGTGGTGGAGATGGGTACAATTACAGTTTAAAGATATCTGGATGATAAGGAAGGGTTTAGAGGGATATAGGCCAAATGCCAGCAAATGGGACTAGATCAGTTTAGGATATCTGGTCAGAATGGATGGGCTGGACCAAATGATCTGTTTCTATGCTGTATAATTCTATGACTCTAAGTATCTCTTTACATTCTAAAACTTTCCATTCACATATTAAAGTAAATGTCACTTTCAATGCTGATAGCTATCTTAAACTCTCTCTGGAATGTTAATCAGATGTAGATTCCTTATTAAAACAAAATTATACTTTCTGTACTAGATTACAAAAGAAAAGTCATACTGGACTCTGTCTCTCTTGCCACAGACGCTTCCAGACCTACCAAATTTCTCCAACACATTCAGTTTTAATTTCAAATCTCCAGCATCTATGGGACTATCAATATTGCAATCAACTATTCATCAAATATGAATTGCCTTCATTTCTTCAATAAACGTTTGTCTAATTTAGAAAATATATTGTCTTATATAGTCTTCTGTTCCTAAACTGAAGAATTCATCTCTGTGCACGCTTCAGTGACACTCGGTACATTATTGAGGATAGGTGTCCATGCCCTTTTAGTACCTGGGTAGTTATAAACTGGCCATAACTTACTAAGATGTTATCTGCAGCAAGGTAATCTTTTAGGCTGGCTCCTTTCCTTCAAAGAGCATTTGATGAGTTCTTCAGACACATTTAATATCCATAAGGTTTGACTTCCTAACCCTAAATGAGTGTGATCATCCAAATGGAACTTCCTGTTGGGGAATAGTTCCCAAAAGTGAGTAAGATTATAATCCACTTTAAAGAATCAACCTGAATTTAGCATTTCTATCTTTCTATACTGACAACAGAAGCTTTTTTTCCCTCATGTGACAGTTGCACTGTATGAATGCCACCTGTTATTAACCCACCTGCTGTTGCTAATTAATGTTAGTGTGATTAGATTGGACAATTAGCAATTGCAATGTGAATAATGAAATAGCCAAAAACTGTGGCATTAAAAAGAACAAGGAAGGAGAATAAGGCTAAGAATATGTCCAATTAAACATCTTTCAATTTGGAGTTACTCCTTTTCTTTCATAAACATTTCATGTAACATTGAACTGTTATATATTTTGAGCAACTTAATGGGGCTGATTTTCCAAAAGGCTAACTTTGGGTGCAATGCAACAAGAAAACGTGCATAAATCATTCGCTTCATTCAGCCTCTGAAGAGCAGTGTATGCAAATTTCCTCCATGCCTTTTCTGGTGTCTGTACAACAGTACACCTTAAGAGGTCATAGCAATGTAAAGCTATGCAAATAAATATCTCTTTTGCACACCACTGTTTTTCTTCTAATATGAAATATAAAATAGAGAATTCGAAATGGTATGCAAGAGCAGAGGGACCTGGTGATGTTAGTGCACAAAATGTTGAAGGTGGCAAAACAGCTTGAGAACATGAGTTAAGGCGGCCTGAGAGAGCCTGGACTATTTGAACAGAGGATTAGAATATAAAAGCAAGGATTTATGATGAATCCATATAAACTACTGGTTCAGCTTTATCCTGAGTACTGTATCGAGGTTTGCGCACCACACTTAAGTGATTTTTTTTCTTGGAGAGTGTACAGAATAAATTAAGAAAGATTGACTCCCTCAATGCTGGAACCAATTATAGATTGAAGTTGGATAACCTGGTCTATTCGATTTAGAGAAGGGAGAGCAGATTTAATACAAAATTTAAAAGAATGAGAGGTCTGCACAGAGTATAAAGGGAGAAGCTGTTTCCATTGAGGGAAGAGTCAAGAACTAGAGGTCAGCAACTTAAGATAAAGAAGCAAAAGGTGACATGAGGAGAAACTTTTATTGTTATAAGCTTGCATTCTGGATATGGATTGCACTGCCTAAGAAAATGGCAAAACAGATTCAATTGTGGTTTTCAACAGGTCATAAGATAACTGTCAGAAGGGAATACAATGGTCAAACACGGAGGAAAAGACAGTGTAGTGAGTTAAGCGGAGTTGCTCTTCCAGAAATCAGGAAGGAAATAATGGGTCAAATGGCATGCTTCTATGCTTCAATCATTTCTGTGGTTCTCTACTACTGATTGTAGCTTAGGGAAAAACTGATCTTACAAAAACATGTCAGAATTGATTTGAGATTTTCTTATGGGATCTGTGGCAGATATGTTCTGGGAACACGAGAAAGTGGTTTATGGCTTCAGAATCTTTTGAAGAATAAGGACATCAGAAATAGGAAGAGCATTAGGCCACTCAGTCCTCTGACCTGCTCGATTAAGTTACATCGTGGTGAATCTTCCACTAGAACACCATTTTCCTGCACCGACCTCATGTCTTTTGATATTTTTAATTTTTTAAAATATATTTTTAATAAGAATTCTACCAATCTAAATCTTGAACATATCCAACAACTGCGTCTTTACAGCCTTCTGGGGCAGATAATGACAAGGATTATCATTATCAGGGATGATGGCAGCATGATCTTTTATAATTAATAAAAAAGCAGCATTCAAGACCAAGAAACCTCCATATCTACAATCTAATTTATCGGTTAATTGGAGTCAGATAATCATAAGTCCCGTTGAAATAGTTTCCTTCAACCTCTCAAGCCATGAACAATTGTTTTGCTCCCACAAAATATAAATTTCCCCTTTTCTCTATTTATACATCTAACCTATGTCACCTGGAACAAAAGAAACTCTATTAGTTAAACCAGACCTCCTCTTCAGCATAATTGCTCCTCATGCATGTTTTTTGCCTTGTTCCTTTGTCTACAATTGGCATCCAACTGTTGCGAGGAATCTCTTTTCCACCCTAACAACACAAATCTGTTTATGGAGAATAGAAGAGTTAACGAAAGCAAAAATTGAAGAAACGTAATTCTCAGCTTCCCACACACACCCATTTACAATTTACTGTTCAGAATCAAAAGATGTCATTGAAAATGTTGCTTTATTGTTTGCAAAGAAAAATTCAAATTTTATGGTTTGATGACAAAGTTTTATTTCAGCTTGGCCTCATAATGGTATTGGTGGCTTTAAGACCAATAAAACATTTTTTATGCCTCCAGCTAATACTGTATCTCAAATACGACAACTTTATTTTAATGAGACCGGAGGGCAAGTTCACATGCTGAGCTTGAATCTGCCTTAATTGCTTTGTATAGAACATCAGGAGAAGACGGTTGGTCCTCACTTTCATCTCTTATTACTTCAGTTTATTTTTATTTTGTACCTGCATTTGTGGTATTGTAGTAATAATGAAATTCTTACATTGAACAAAACAGCAGTTTAAAGATCATTGCTGTATGAAAATTTGATATTTTAGAATGTGCTACGCATCATTTTCAAAAATATTTTTCTCAATTAAAATGAACTTATCGAACAATTCAGCCAAGCCTGGCATGGTGCCACATTTGTTACCTGTTTCACTGTGTGCCAGTCAATTTCTACAGCCCATACGAGCCTCGACACCAAACCAAAATTAGCCTGAACTGCGCACAGCACCTGACAAATCTGGCACAGCCTTGGTCAATGGCTGCCCACTTTGAGAGCACGTAGCTGTACCAACATAGAGAAAAGGTATTCCAAGTCTACACTCACTACCTGATGAAGCAGCAGTGCTCCGAAAGCTCGTATCTCAAATAAACCTGTTGGACTCGAACCTGGTGAAGTGTGATTTTTAACTTGGTCCACCCCAGTCCAACACCAGTACCTCCACATCATAGCTAATATTGCACACAGGATTGTTCACAAACATTGCCCAGTTGTGGAATCAGATTTAACAGTAGACCTTTTGCTTTAGTCTTCAAAAACATAGGCTGGTCAGTTACAGAATGCACTTCGATTATTTTGAACAATTTAAAGACAATGTTATTTGATTTGATCAGCTAATCAGCCAATACATGACATAGCAAAAGCACTGAAATGCATTCACAATGTTGCTGAATTGAGAGTTACATGTCTTTTTGGACTGACAGCAGCATCATGTGAGGGAAAAATAAAACAAAAAATTGCTGGAGAAACTGAGCAGCTCTGGCAGTATCTGGATGCATGATATTAACTCTGTTTGCTCTCTGCAGATGCTGCTATACCTTCTGAGTTTCTATTTCTGTTTGTGTTTCAGATTTTGAACATCTGACAGTTCTTTATTTTAAGGAAATATACTACTCATCTAGACACTACTTAGAATCAGTGTAAATTAACTTCCTTCAACCACAGTTGAAAAGTTTTGATATGCTTCATACTTCCAGGATAATTTGAAGTTGACTGAGCACTTTTCAGATCCAAAAATGCTGGCCTTTAGCCTATTTACAAGTTTTTGTTATATAACATTGTGAACAATGATCTGGTCAGGAAAGGGAGCATGTTCAACTACTCCACTGTTTTTTCTTCCTGATGAGTTCCAGGTGAAAAGCTATGGCAAAATATCCCTTTTTATGGCAATGTTCATGTTGTTTACCTATTTAAAGTAGTTTGTAACAGTTATCTTTGCAGTTTTTGTTCTCAGTCTTCAGTCTGTCTCCTGACAAAATAATAATGAGTTGATTAACTTTGTACTGATGGAATTGACCTGAATTTGCAGTGTTTTTGCAAAAAAGACTCAATTTCACCATATTAAAAAGTGTAAGGATAGACACTAATTTTTGCTTTACACATTTGCTTTCTATCAATACTGTGATTACATTTAGAATCTGGAGAAGCAAGCTATTTTAAACAAAAAAATTAATTAATGTGCAATTACTTTCCCTTAAATAATATAAATGGCAAAATAGAACATTATAGAATATCATTTTTTGTCAAATGCTAAAATGTCAACAATTGTTCATCTGCCTTCAGAAATGTCAGAAATCCTTAATGAACAAATGCTCCTGAAATATCAGAAATATTACTGCTACTAAAATTACTTTACCATCAAATAAAAACCAGAGATTTAAAAATGCATCAACAAAATATAAGTGTTAAAAAGTAAAACTAGTAAGCTGGCATTCTCCAAGTACCATACCATACCACAGTCTTCATCTTTTAACAATCCAAATGAAAGATCAAAATGATATTGATAACTATTTGTGTCAATAATTTAGGTATTTTACAATTCCAAAACATAATATTTAATGGTGGTTGCTATGGAAGGTGCTCAAATCAAATTTTTTTTGGCTTAAACTGATCATATCACCACTGGTATCACTAGCACTAAAGTAGAATAAAGCGAATTAATTCCAAACTGTTTTAAGGTTCGTTAATCAAATAATTTTCTTTGTTAATTTCTAGTTTTGCTTTAACTGTCAACTACTTCACAGAATTTACTTCAAGACCAAACAATATTATGGTCTGGTTGGCATTAAAACCTTGCAGAGCATAAAACATTATTTTCATGTAAAACGTAAAATAGATATTTTTGTACTCTTCTCCAACATGTAGTTTTCAACATTACAGAAAGAAAGAGGGCATGAGAGAGCACATGAATGAAAGAGAACATCAAAGTCCAAGTTACATTTAATAAAACCTACAGAAAGCAGCATTCTTCTGAAGACCAAAGTAACTTGGCCTGACGTGGTAATCTCCTACTCAACAATGTGAAATTGCTGCTAAAAAGTACAAACACCTAAAAGGCACCGTCCTGGGATGTTTGTGATGATAACTAGCATGGAGGTGCAAACCTAATTCAGCTAAATAAAAACACAATCTGATACAGAAATGTTAGGTTCCAAGTCTCATTACCTGACTGAACACTGTGCTGTGATCAAACAAGTTGACCAATATGACTTACCCAGGTGTTGTATTACAAGAATAAATATTTTTAAAAACTCTTGACAACCAAAATACAATGAGAAAGCTCCCTCGTCTGGTTTGGGAAAATAAGGGTCTAACATTGATCAAATTACTGATAACATAACTAACCTTCCAAACCAGCTTTTAAATATACATCAAAATATGGTTAGAAATATCTCAAACTAAGCTAAATGATTAGGTGTGTTTAGGGAAAAGACAAAAGGTATTGGTCACCTCCACTGCAGACTCATTCTAAAACTGATGGATCTCTCATTTTTGGGAATCATGGGAATATTACTTTGATGGATCGTCTCGTTTTCTTTCAGAGTCTTGTATTAAGTTAAGGTTGAAGTTTGGATTCTCTAGCAGAAATAATGTTAGCTTTTCTTTTGAGGATATAGAGTCATAGAGTAATAGAGATGTACAGCATGGAAACAGACCTTTCGATCCAACCCATCCATGCAGACCAGATATCCCAACCCAGTCTAATCCCACTTGCCAGCGCCGGGCCCATATCCTTCCAAACCCTTCCTATTCATATACCTATGCAAATGCCTCTTAAATGTTGCAATTGTACCAACATCCACCACTTCCTCTGGCAGCTCATTCCATACACGTACCACCCTCTGTGTGAAAACGTCCCGTAAATCTCTTTTATATCTTTTCCTTCTCACTCTAAACTTATGCCCTCTCATTCTGGACTCCCCTACCCCAAGGAAAAGACTTGCCTATTTACCCTATTCATGCCCCTCATAATTTTGTAAACCCTCAGTCTCCTATGCTCTAGGGAAAACAGCCCCAGCCTGTTCAGCCTCTCCCTATAGCTCAAATCCTCTAATCCTGGCAACATCCTTGTAAATCTTTTCTGAACCCTTTCAAGTTTCACCAGAACTGCACACAATATTCCAACAGTGGCCTAACCAATGTCCTGTACAGCCACAACATGACCTCCCAACTCCTGTACTCAATACTCTGACCAATAAAGGAAAGCATACCAAACGCCTTCTTCACTATCCTATCTACCTGCGACTCCACTTTCAAGGAGCTATGAACCTGCAATCCAAGGTCTCTTTGTCCAGCAACACTCCCTAGGACCTTACCAATAAGTGTATAAGTCCTGCGAAGATTTGCTTTCCCAAAAGGCAGCACCTCGCATTTATCTGAATTAAACTCCATCTGCCACTTCTCGGCCCATTGGCCCATCTGGTCCAAATCCTGTTGTAATCTGAGGTAACCCTCTTTGCTGTCCACTACACCTCCAATTTTGGTGTCATCTGCAAAATTACTAACTGTACCTCTTATGCTCGTATCCAAATCATTTAGGTAAATGACAAAAAGTAGAGGACCCAGCACCGATTCTTGTGGCACTCCACTGGTCACAGGCCTCCAGTCTGAAAAACAACCCTCCACCACCACCCTCTGTCTTCTATCTTTGAGCCAGTTCTGAATCCAAATGGTTAGTTCTCCCTGTATTCCGTGAGATCTAACTTTGCTAATCAGTCTCCCATGGGGAACCTTGTTGAATACCTTACTGAGGTCCATATAGATCACATCTACTCCTCTGCCCTCATCAATTCTCTTTGTTACTTCCTCAAAAAACTCAATCAAGTTTGTGAGACATGATTTCCCACGCACAAAGCCATGTTGACTATCCCGAATCACTCCTTGCCTTTCCAAATACATGTACATCCTGTCCCTCAGGATTCCCTCCAACCACTGACGTCAGGCTCACGGTCTACAGTTTCCTGGCTTGTCTTTACTATCCTTCTTAAACAGTGGCAGCACGTTAGCCAACCTCCAGCCTTCCAGCACCTCACCTACGACTATCGATGATATAAATATCTCAGCGCATGATTAACTTGGAGATGTATTCTTGGTACAACAACCAAAATTACAAATATTTTTGAAATATTAAAGTTTACTTTTGCTTAAAATCTAAATGGTCTCATCTAATAGTCTATATGAAATGCTCAACAGACCTAACTTTTATTCCCTTAGGTGGGTGAATATTTTCTGAGGAGTTTCAACACAGACCACTACAAAACTTTACACTATAAAGGAAGAAGGTAACATTCTTGGACTGACATGCGGAATTATCTGTGCACAAATGCATTACTATTTGGACTCAGCAGATGCTAAGTACATGTCTTACAATCTTGCACCTCTAGTTGGGTTGAGGGAAATTAGTTGAGAGGCACCCTTTATCCTTGTGGCTTCAAATGAGGAATCAAAATTGTAAAAAACACACAAATATCGTATAGTCCATGTTCCTTCATGAAAAGATGGCAACAGTTCAACATGCCCGTTAAGTACATTCTGAAAAGAGAAGAGACTCGCCTATAATTTTTGGTGGTTTTGATCAACATATATCAGTCAGATGCTACTGCTTGACCTTGTCAAGCCCCACTGCAACCGCACTCTTTTAAAAAAAAAAGACTCAATTGTAGTATAACCTGTTGCAGTAGTGGGTAGAGGTTGCATCACAGGGATAGTAATTCAGTGAAATAACTCCACAGAGACCAGTATCCAATCACCAAGTCACCCTTTATTTATACGTGCAAAGTCCTTGACACTGAGCCAGCTCTCAATGTGAACAGGATGTCTGTCAGCTGGGGCTCCCTGATTGGACCAGATTGACAAGCCCAATCAGGGAACTCCTATTCCATCAGGTCCACCTGGCTAACCTCACGACATCCAGAACCTCCGGTTACGTTCTGAGGTCATGAGCATGAATCCCAACGTCGTAGACACAGAAATATGAATTTAATAAAACTTTGGAATTAATAGCATTGGTTCACAAATGTACTTTATAGAAGGAAGTCTGCAATCCTTATCTGGTCTGGCCTGTTTGTAACTCTAGACACACAATACACTTGAACTGCCTTGTAGACAATTAATTATTGGCAACAAATGTTGACTGAGTCAGTGGTTAACATCCCATGACTGAACAAATACATAAGCATTTAAAATATACACCAAGGACTTACCTGACAATGTAGTTTTGAAACTTAGACAAAAGAAAAGTTGTAGAAATGAATCTCTCTTACTTTTCCTGCTGCATCCCAGCTGACTGATTCAACTCCTAAGCTTGCTCAGTGTTAAAATGCCTTCTTGCCCAGACATGCCTGGACAGAGTACCACTATGACCAAAGCACACGAAAAAAGTCTCTTTGTACGAGCAGTTTAGGATCCCACCCAACATTTACTATTGTGAAACGTTCATCTAATTGGGATTGGTAGCTCATTTGCGGCTAAATTCCCTTCATCTACCAAAACCCTCAATCACTTACAATTCATCCTAATATGCCCTCAGACATTTAGCATCACCTCTTGGCATTTAATGGTTTTATGATCACAGAGTCCCCTTGACAGTCAACGGCCTTACCATCATTAATCCCTTCATTAACAACATCCTGAAATTTACCATCAACAGGAAACTGAATTAAATTGGCTATGTAAATACTACAAAAGCAAGTCTGAAGATAGGAATTTTGTGATGTGAAAATTCATCTCCTGACTTTACAAAGCCTGTTCACCATCTGAGGTATAGATCATTCACCTGAGAAGACCAGAGCTTCAATAAAATCTCACTGGAAAGACAGAACCTATGCCAGTGAAACACTGTCTCAGTGTTGCATTGGAGTGGTGGATTTTGACTTTGAGCTCAATGCCTGAAGTGGCACTTCTTTTAATTACAGATAGAATTCCAAATTACATGATGATCTGATTATGGGCAAGTAACACTTTTGTTTGAAGTAGAACATGTTTGAGATCTCAGGTACATACTAAGAGAATAATGCCACAGGATTAACTACATCTGTTATACATGTAAACTCATGCTATAACAACCAAGATTAACAATGAGATAAATATAGGTTAACAGACAAATTGTGGTCAAACACCACAAAGAGCACATCAAAACAAGAAAGATCACAAGGATTTCTCAGCAACCCACAAGGATGTTAGTGACACCAAATAATATTAAAACATTGCCTCCTTCACAAAAAAATTCCAATTCTTCACTTTTGAATATCAAGTTCCTCACAAACTGCTCACATTCTGGTACTTCTGTTTCCTCTCCACAAGATACATTTCCCAGGATTCCTGATATTACTCAAACACCTCATTATCAGCACATTGTTAAGATTTTACTCATGGGATATGACCATTGCTGATTGGGGCAGTATTTATTGTCCATCAACCGTTGCCCTCAACAAGATGGTGGTGAGTTGCCTTCTTGATTTGCTGCAGATCATTTGGTGTAGTTACAGCCACAATGATATTCGGGAAGGAGTATCAGGGTTTTGACCCAGTGACACTGAAGGAGTAGTAGTACATTTCCTTGCCAGGGTAATGAGTGACTTGGAGGGGAGCTTGCAGGTGGTGGTGTTCACATTTATTTGCTCCCTTTGTCATTTCTAATAGTAGGAGTTGTTGGTTTGAAAGATGCTCTAAGGAACCAAGTTGAACTAATGCAGTATATTTTGTAGATTGCACACATTGCTGTAATCATGTGTTATGAGTGGAGAGAGTGAATGTTTGTGGATGTGGGGCCTATCAAGTGGGCTGTTTGGTGGTACCTGGATGATGTCAAACTTTTTAGGTAGTTGGAGCTGCACTCATCGAGTCAAGTGTGGGAGCAGACACCTGACTTGTAACTTGTAGATTGTAGGCAGGCTTTGGTGAATCAGGAAATGAGTTACTCACTGAAGGATCCTGAACCTCTGACTTGTTTGTGTTGTCACATTAGCTAGATGGCTAATCCCATTCAGTTTCTTGACAATGGTAATCCATAGGATAATAGATAGTACCTAAGATGTCAGGAACAATAATGAACATTATGCAATCATCAGCAAATATCCCTACTTCCGACCTTATAATCGCAGGAGTATCACTGATGAATCGACTGAAGATGGTTGGGCCTAAGACATTACCACGAGGAACTCCTACAGTAATAGCCTGGTACTGTGATGTCTGACCACTCCCAAAAACCATCTTCATTTGTGCCAATCTTCATCCGTTTCCAATTATTCCAGTTTGCTAAGGCTCTTTGCTGCCACACTTGGTCAAATGCAAATGTGATGTTAAGGGCAGTCACTCTAACACCAAAACCCTATTGTCCATGTTCAAATCAAGACTATGATGGTGGCCCAGTGTTTAGCACTGCTGCCTCATAGCGCCAGGGACCCAGGTTCAATTCACACACTTGAGTGAAAGTTTGTGTACTGCTTGCATATTCTCCTTGTGTCTACGTACATTTCCGCCAGGTGCTCCAGTTTCCTCCCATAGTCCAAAGGTGTGCAGGTTAGGTGGAGTGGCCATGCTAAATTACCCATGGTGTTCAGGGATGTGAAGGTTAGGTGAGTTAGCCATTGGAAATATAGGGTAAGGAGATGGGTCTGGGTGGGATGTCTTTAGGAGGGTCAGTGTGGACCAGTTGGGCCAAATGAGCTGATTCCAAACTGTTATGATACTATGAGGTTCAGAGCTGAATGGCCCTGTTAGAACCTAAACTGCCGGTCAGCGTGCAGGTTATTGCTTAGTAAGCGTCGCTTGACAGCACTATTGATGACACCTTCCAACACTTTACTGACAGTGTGGACTGATGGAGCAGTGACTGACCAGGTTGTACTTGTTCTGCTTGTAAGTGAAGGTGGATCATCCACTTAGTACATCTGGCTGAAGGTGATTGCAAATGCTTTAGTCTTGACTTTTGCACTAATTGCTTGGTTCTCCAACGAGTAAGAATGGAGATATTTGTGGATCTGCCTCCTTCAGCAAGTTGTTTGCCTACCACCATTCACAACAGGTAGTGGCAGGATGGCAAAGCTAGATCTGATCCATTGGGTATGGAGTCACTGAGCTACGTCTATCACATACTGCTCCTGCTGTTTGGCACACATGTAGCCGTGTTTTGTAGCTTTACCAGGTTGACACATCACTTTTAGGTCTGCCTGGTGCTGTTCTTGGCATACCCTTCTTCATCCAAGCCATGTTGATCTCCTGGCTTGATGGAAATGGCTAAGTGGGAGATGTGCCATGCTGAGGTAACAGATTTTGTTAAAGATCTGCTGCTGCTGATGGTCTCACGTATGCCGAAACCTGAATTGCGATATTTGTTCAAGGTTTATCTCACTTAGCACAGTAATAGTGCAGCACAACTTGATGAGGGATATCTTCAAATGTTCAGTCACTACTTCATATCTAAAGTGACAGTGCCACAGTCACTGCTACCAACACTGTAACCGGCAGATACATCTGCGGCAAGAAGATTGATGAAGATGAGATTGAATATATTTTTATTTCTTGTTGGCTCCCTCACTATAAGCCACTGACGTAGTCGAGCAGCTACGTCCTTTAGGACTCGACAAAGTAATAGTGGTGCTGTTGAGCCATTTTTAGAAATACACTTTACCAAACAGCAAGGCTGTCCCTGAATCTCTGAGCATCGTTTAGATCAGAGTGGTGCTGGAAAAGCTTAGCAGGTCAGGCAGCATCCGAGGACCAGGAAAATCGACGTTTCAGGCAAAAGCCCTTCATCAAGAATGGAGGCAGGGAGCCTCCAGGGTGGAGAGACAAGTCATCTGAGCATCAACCATTCTAAGCTGAACAAAGCAAATACTGTTTGTGGATTTCCTTCCACCCACGATCATAACACTAAAAAAAATTGACAAGGGAGTCATGGAGTGAGGTGAGGAAGAAAATACCTTTTGGTGGTAGGGTTTGTAGGTGGTGGAAATGTCGCAGGATGATGCGTTGAATTCAGAAGTTTGTGAGGTGGTACATGAGGACTAAACAGACTCAACTGTTATTGTTACTGGGGGGCAGGGGGTTTCAGGGCAGAAATGCAGAGATGGAGGAGATGCACTTGAGGTCATCCTTAATTACTGAGAAGGAGAAACTATGATCCCTAAAGTAGGAGGATATTTGGGATGTCCTGGAGTGGAACGCATCTGTCTGGGAGCAAACGCAGCAGAGGTGGAGAAATTGGGAGTTTGAGATAGCAATTTTTGTAGGAGTGTGGATGAGAGGTGGTAGCATTGAGGTAGCTGTGGGAGTGGAGTTTGAAATGTATATCATGAAATGCTCCTCTGATGCTGCCTGACCTACTGTATTCTTCCAGCTTGACCTCTATTGACTCTGACTTTCAGCATCTGCAGTCCTTACTGTCTCCATTGTTTCCAAGGATCCTGTTAGCCCTAATTGTGCAAAGCTAGCAACAGCACTTCAGCTACGTAGACCAATTTCCCCAATGAGTTCCTGCAACCATTGTCTAACCACTGAAATGTATTGTCTGACCATTGAACAACGCAAACAGTTAAATGATCAAATCATTTTCCAATAGAATCCTGCCTATGTAACTAGGAAGGAACCCATTTTTCAAGCACTCAAAATGATACAATGTTGACAGGCTTCAAACTTTCATAACACACATGAACAGAGGAAAACAAAATGGATTTTATCACATACTTGAAGTCATATCCTACCAAATAATCCATAATCAGCACCAAATATGATTTATATGCTTGGTGAGACAGATGCACTAGTCACCGGCAACCATTGTAGGAGCAGAAGCGAGGTAAAGATTCTAGGCCTCTGGAAGATCTCTCATATACTCTGCTGTAGAGGACTCGAATTACCATCGTAGATGACAGAAACACAATGCCATCAAAACCATGGTTACTAGTTTTCAAAGGTCCTTTATTAGGTGACACAGCAGTAATCTAACAAGAGTACCATGATTTCTAAAAATCTTCCCAGGAGTGGCGGCAGTGGTACTACAGAGCACAAATGTATCAATATCTCGGCACTGTCACTCTGCCAGTACCCTTTGTTGTTGGCAGCCAGTCTAGATTGCTGCTATCTATGCCAAAATTGTGCACTTTAAGCCCAGACCTTCTTGAAGCTGTTCTGCAAGTGAACAAACAAAGAAAAGGCTGGACAGTCTCAGGAGGTGTTGCAGTATCTCTGAAGCAAGAAACCAAGTTAACGCTTTGAGTCTGGCATGACTGTTCCTCAATACTCTGAAGGTGAACTGCAGTCACCTTGAGTCAAAGCCTTCTTCATGTTGGCTTTTACTTCTGCATTGTGGTGAAACAGATGCTGGAATTATGTAAGTAACCAAAAGAAAGTGAGATGGGGGACCACTTTGAAATGGGGAACTGAAAATGTGGTTCTTGTTACTGCAATCAGATGTATGATCACCCTTCCTATCCATGCTAGTAAAAACTTTCTGGGTAGCCTCCTTTCATGACCATCCTGCTTTGACTCAACCACTCAGTTGCTGGCAAGGCTCGACGGCATTGTGCAGCAGACAGCAGAGTACCACAGATCTTTACATTCTGTCAAGTGCATCAGAGTATCTCCAGGCTGAAGTTTTCTTTAGTTGCCAATGATCTGTTCTACTAGCATTGACTGTCGCAGACAAGTTTTAATAATATGCATACTGCCCATATGTGCATGGATTACATAGCAGAGATATCAGTAATACTATCTTCATATCTGTCATCTAGTAGCCATTTTTGTCTTTGTGACTCAATGCACTTGTCACAGTGGTCTCAGAGAATGAAGGCACTGTTCCATTGCTGAAGACAATGGGCATTGGCCTGCATGATTCACTGCATAGGGTCACAAACCAGCTACATCTTAAAGAAATTGAGCCTCTTTCATTTGTGGTATATCTTAAGGTTGATGTGGTTTCCGCAAAGTAAAAGATAAGTACTTTAAGTAGCACAGTTGGTGGGATGAGGGGTGACTGCTGCTTAACATGAATTCAGGCAGGTGTAATTAAGAGAGTGTTAGCTCACATGTAACCTGCATATTTCACTGAGATACTCTTTCAACCATTTCACTTTCTTTTTCCCCTAGGTGTATTCCAATATGAATTTGCTGGAATGAAAAGGAAAGTCATGTGTGGTCTTTAAACCTATTCAAAATTATAATTTCCTAATGTTGTGGTAAAATTAGGATGTTTAATTGTCCCCAAACAGTTTCGTCATCGCCCAAACCCGCCATAAGTCTTAGCCCTTAAACTATCACAATTTGCTCGAGGATAAAAGCAGACATATCTTTTCAATTTTAAATATCTATTCACTAATGTAAAGCACTGGATATTGCATGTAACTACTTAAAATGTTAAACTTCAATGTAGTAAGAGGAGAAACCTTTGAAATCGAATCGTTCACTGAGTCAAGTTCAATGGGTTACTTATTGGAAAAGCATTTTTGGAATTATTTCAATTAGTTTTCAAAATTTCAATGGAATATTGATTTGAATTCAACCATAGTGGTTAAAAACAGGCACAGAGAGAGAGAGTTATTAGTGATACATTGCAAGTTCATGGTTCACTCAACTAAAAGAATTATTAAGAGGTAAAAATCATTAATAATCAATAGGTTAATTCTACAATTTAAGTAACAGATTCCCACAGGCAACATTTATCCTACAGATGAGCCATTAAATGTTTGCAAGAATCACTGCAAATCCCTTTCAGACTCAGGAATATTTCTGAATTCTGTCCAAATTGCAATCTAATTATTCCATCACAAGTTGCATTTGGGCAAATTGCTCAAAGAACAACTTTAACTGTTTTATGGTTCTAGAGGTTCAAAGTTAAGTTTAAACATAAAATCACAAATTTTACATCTCCCTTACCAAAGCATGGATCAGTGTCTCAAGAGGTTCATGAGTTTAAATGTCGTGCTTGGAAGCTCCGAGGTAGCAATGGCCTCTAAGGTCTCTAACTGAGTTGTAACGACTGTGCTTCTGGGAGTGAGTGAATAGAAGCCTGTGGGCGCGCACTGGATACCTGAAAGAACTGGGGAACATTTGCTTCAAATATCCCCCCAGTTCTTTCAGGTCTCCAAAGCACGCTCACAGGTTTCTATTCACTCACTCCGACCATTTCTTTTCTTATGGGTCTCCCACATGATCCCTGCAAACTCTCATGTAACTGACTGATGAGTTGCAGAGTTTTTCAAAACTCAAAATGGACTCAAGGTGGGAAGAAGTTGGAGAAGCATTAAAATAAAGAGTAAAAACAAGTATCATGTATACTCTTGTTTTAAAAAAAAACCCAGAGATTGACTTTTACATGACAAATATTTGCAAGGGGATGACATGCATGTTCATTTTGAGTCCAAGTGAAATCTGAACAGACTGTTGCACAGTTGTTTAACATCATGTTGATCTTCCTGATCTGCATAATTCATAGTTATTTCATTATAATCCTTCCACAAGAATCTTCCTCAGTAATGAAAAATGATTTGATATTCAATATTTTAGATATAATTCTTTTACAGCATTGGAAAGAAGATCATTTCACATGACTTAAACCTGACAATATTGCTAGCAAGTGCGCTTGCATATTTACGCATTTTACATACTTTTTTGCTTTTTAATATTCAACCAAAGTTTTTTCAGATGCTATCTTTACAAGGCCTATTTACACACAAATCTCAGGGGTGAACATCACTTAAGATTGCCAGGAATAACTATCCTGTCGGTGTTGGCTGGTCTCACATCACGAGGAGAAAGTGAGGACTGCAGATGCTGGAGATCAGAGTTGAGAGTGCAGTGCTGGAAAAGCACAGCAGGTCAGGCAGCATCCGAAGAGCAGGAGAATCAACGTTTCGGGCATAAGCTCTTCAAATAGCAAGTAGAACATAGAACATTACAGCGCAGTACAGGTCCTTCAGCCGTCGGACGTTGTGCCAGTCATACCAATCTGAAGCCCATCTAACCTACACTATTCCATGTACGTCCATATGCTTGTCCAATGATGACTTAAATGTACATAAAGTTGGCGAATCTACTACCGTTGCAACCAAAGCATTCCATACCCTTACTACTCTCCGAGTAAAGAAACTACCTCTGACATCTGTCCTATAGCTATCACCCCTCAATTTAAAGCTATGCCCCCTCTGCTCGCCATCGTCATTCTTGGAAAAAGGATCTCCCTGTCCATCCTATCTAACCCTCTGATTATCTTATATGTCTCTATTAAGTCACCTCTCAATCTTCTTCTCTCTAACGAAAACAGCCTCAAGTCCCTCAGTCTTTCCTTGTAAGACCTTCCCTCCATACCAGGCAACATCCTAGTAAATATCCTCTGCACCCTTTCCAAAGCTTCCACATCCTTCTTATAATGCGGTGACCAGAACTGTACACAATACTCCAAGTGTGGCCGCACTAGAGTTTTGTACAGCTGTAGCATAACCTCATGGTTCCGGAACTCGATCCCTCTATTAATAAAAGCTAAAACACTGTGTGCCTTCTTAACAACCCTGTCAACCTGGGTGGTAACTTTCAAGGATCTGTGTACCTGGACACCGAGACCTCTATGCTCATCTACACTACCAAGAATCTTACCATTAGCCCAGTACTTTGCATTCTGGCTACTCCGACCAAAGTGAATCACCTCACACTTGTCTGCATTAAACTCCATTTGCCACCTCTCAGCCCAGCTCTGCAGCTTATCTATGTCTCTCTGTAACCTACAACATCCTCCGTCACTATCCACGACTCCACCGACCTTAGTGTCGGCTGCAAATTTACTAGCCCACCCTTCTACGCCCTCATCCAGGTTGTTTATAAAAATGACCAACAGCAGTGGACCTAACACTGACCCTTGCAGTACTGGACTCCAGGATGAACATTTTCCATCAACCACCACCCTCTGTCTTCTTTCTGCAAGCCAATTACTGATCCAAACTGCTATATCTCCCGCAATCCCATTCCTCTGCATTTTGTATAATAGCCTACTGTGGAGAACCTAATCAAACGCCTTGCTGAAATCCATATACACCACATCAACTGGTTTACTCTCATCTACCTGTTTGGTCACCTTCTCAAAGAACTCAATAAGGTTTGTGAGGCACAACCTACCCTTCACAAAACCGTGCTGACTATCCCTAATCAAATTATTCTTTTCTAGATGATTATAAATCCTCTTATAACCTTTTCCAACACTTTACCAACACCTGAAGTAAGGCTCACTGGTCTGTAATTACCAGGATTGTCTCTACTCCCCTTCTTGAACAGGGGAACCATATTTGCTATCCTCCAGTCTTCTGGCACTATTCCTATAGATAATGACGATTTAAAGATCAATGCCAAAGGCTCGGCAATCTCCTCCCTGGCTTCCCAGAGGATCCTAGGATAAATCTCATCCGACCCAAGGGACTTATCTATTTTCACACTCTGCAGGATTTCTAATACCTCCTCCTTGTGAACCTCAATCACACCTAGTCTAGTAGCCTGTATCTCAGTAATCTCCTCAACAACATTGTCGTTTTCTAGAGTGAATACTGTTGAAAAGTATTTAGTGTTTCCCCCACCTCCTCTGACTCTACACACAACTTCCCACTACTATCCTTGATTGACCCTAATCTTACACTAGTCATTCTTTTATTCCTTAAATACCTATAGACAGCCCTAGGGTTTACCCTGATCCTATCCGCCAACAACTTCTCAGGTCTCCTCCTGGCTCTTCTGAGCTCTCTTTAGGTCTTTCCTGGTTACCTTGTAACCCTCAAGCGCCCTAACAACCTTCACATCTCATCCTAACATAAGCCGCCTTCTTCCTCTTGACCAGAGATTCTACTTCCTTCGTAAACCACGGCACCCACACTCTACAGCTTCCTCCCTGCCCGACAGGTACATACCTATCTAGGACACACAGCAGCTTTTCCTTGAATAAGCTCCACATTTCTAATGTGCCTATCCCCTGCAGTTTCCTTCTCCATCCTATGGTTCCTAAAACTTGCCTAATCACATCGTAATTGCCTTTCCCCCAGCGTAACTCTTGCCCAGTGGTATACACGTATCCCTTTCAATCACTAAAGTAAACATAACAGAATTATGATCACTATCACCAAAGTGCTCACCTACTTCCAAGTCTAACATCTGGCCATGCTCATTACCCAGTACCAAATCTAATGTGGCTTTGCCCCTTGTTGGCCTGTCTACATGCTGTGTCAGGAAGCCCTCCTGCACACACTGGACAAAAACTGACCCATCTATAGTACTCATACTATAGTGTTCCCAGTCAATATTTGGAAAGTTGAAGTGCCCCATGACAACTACCCTGTCTCTCTCACTCCTATCGAGAATCATTTTTGCTATCCTTTCCTCTACATCTCTGGAACTACTCGGAGGCCTACAGAAAACTCCCAACAGGGTGACCTCTCCTTTCCTATTTCTAACTTCAGCCCATACTACCTCAGTTGACGAATCCCCAAACATTTTTTCTGCAACTGTAATACTGTCCTTGATCAACAATGCCACACCTCCCCCTCTTTTACCATCTTCTCTGTTCTTACTGAAGCATCCAAATCCTGGAACCTGCAACAACCATTCCTGTCCCTGCTCTAATCACGTCTCCGAAATGGCCACAACATCGAAGTCCCAGGTATCAACCCATGCTGCAAGTTCACCCACCTTATTCTGGATGCTCCTGGCATTGAAGTAGACACACTTCAAACCAACTTCTTACTTGCCGGTGCCATCTTGCGTTCCTGAAACTTGATTTTGGACCTCCCTACTCTCAACCCTTTTTATACTTGAACTACAATTTTGGTTCCCATCCCCCTGCTGGATTAGTTTAAACCCACCCCAATAGCCTTAGCGAATTTCCACCCCCCCCCCCAAGGATATTGGTACCCCTCTGGTTCAGATCTTCTAGATTTCTTGTTAACATCTCCCAGATGTTAGTGACACAGTGGGTTATGAAATCTCATTAAACCTCAAGTTTTAAGTATCCTTGAAACTCACTCTCAAGAGCCATTCTGTCATGGAATGCCTCAATGACTACTCCTATTCTGTTGATCATCCGTCATCCTAGGTCTAAACTTTTCCAATTAACCATTAACCGTTCCTAAAAGATCGTTGCCTTATTTTCTGGAAGTGGGCTATCACTGACAAGAAACTTAAATGGCAATAAACACTGTAGCTACAAAAGCAAGTCAGAGATTGAGAATACTGAAGTGACCAAGTTACCTCCTGACTCCATACTGTACCATCTGGTGAAAAGAATTTACGCAAAGAATGAAGTTCCAACAACATTCAATGAACTCAACAACATACAGGACAAGCAGCCCACTGGATCAGCATTTGCTCTGTCATCCAACATGCATTGGCAGCGATATATATCATCAAAAAGATGCAATGAAGCATCTTGCCAACGTTCATCAAAAGCACATTTCAACCACAGAGCTATGATACTTGCAAAAATTGCACAGGACCATCACCGGCAAGTTTTTGAAATTACAAACTATTCTGACCTGAATGTTACTTTAGTGCTCACTTGGACAAAATTCTGGCTTTGTGAAAGAGAAATCACGTATAACCAATTTGTTGGACTTCATTGAAAAGGAACATATGTTGTCATAACATTGGAACACTGAAAATTGGGCCCACTGAAGCTGCGCTGCAATTCAACATGGTTATGCCTGATTATCTATTTCAATGCCAAACTCCTGCTCACTCCTCATCCTATTTAATATCTTTAGTGTCTGGTAATCTATTTCTTTCTTAAATATGTTGTGTGACTTGGCTTCCACAACATTCTGTGGTTGAGAATTCTACACATTGACCATCCTCGAAAGGAAGACATTTTCATCTGAACTGGCATATCGCGTATCCTGAGACAGTGACTCCTTTTGATTTGGTCCTGGCCAGCAGAAATATCTCTCCAACCAGTTGAAATTTTATGTGTTTCTATCTGTTTCAATGAAATCCCATCTAATTCTTCGATATTCCAGTGAATACAAGCCCCGTTAAGCCAATCTCTCCTCATATAATGCACCTGCCATTCTCGGGAATCAGTTTAGAATTGGGAAGTGAACATAAATGTACAATGTTTGGTTGGCACGATGCAGTGAGTCATATGCCACTGTCATTCCGGGGTTGAACTTCTTACAATTTATATCAATGATTTGGATGAATAGACAAAGTTGCTGAATTTGCTGACAACACAAAGACAGGTTTATAAAAGCAAGTTGTGAAACAAATGGAGGCTACAAAGGATACACGGTTTAAGCTAGTCAGCAAGAATCCAATAAATCTGGCATAATGTGGGAATGTGAGAAATTGTCCAATTTGACAGGAAAAGTAAGAAAAAAACGTATCAAGTAAATAATCTGTGAGATGCAGAGGGTGTACTAATGCAAAAAGTTAAAAATGTTAGTGTGCATGTACAGCATGTTATTATTTATTGTAGGGAAGCTGAATACGTAAGTAGGGAGGTTATGCTCCAATTATACAGGATATTAGTAAGGCCACATCTACAGTAATATGTACAGTATTTACTACTTAAGGAGAAATGTAACTGTATTGGCAACAGTTCACAGAAAGTTTACTAAACAAAAATAAGCAGTTAGTCTTATGGCAAAACATCGGACAGGCTAAGCTTGTATCCATTCCAGTTCAAAACAGTTAGCAACATCATGTGTAAGATCCTGCAGGTTCCTGTCGGGGTGCAAGTGAAAATAATACTTTATTCTGAGGGGATCTAGAACTTGGGGTCACTGCCTAAAAATAAGGCGTTGCCAGTTTAGGATAGAGATAAGGAGATGTTTTTCTCACAGAAGGTTGTGGGTGTTTGGAACTCTTCCCTAAATTGAGTTAAAAGCACTGGCCTTGAATATTTATAATGCTAAGGTCGATATTTTGTAAGCAAGACAATGAAAGGTCATCAGGTGTAGGCTGGATTGTGGCATTTGATCAGCCACTCTCACTTAATGACACAGCAGACTTGGGCACCAAGAAGCTTACCTCTGCTTCTAATTCTTAAGTCAATACATAAATGTCTTCTATGCTGAACCTTTTCTTGATGCTGTCAAAGACTTATATGCATAAGTAGAGGGAGGGCAGTAGCTGGGATAGGACAGCAGCAGGAGCGAAGAAAAGGTCTCAATGTAGCAGAAGCAGGTCTCATGCTCCTACTCCTTTGTTTACTGTTCCGTAAGTCTGTTCTGTGTTGCAAATCCCCATGAAGGTCTCTGCAGACCGTGTATGAGAATCGCTGGTTAAGTACCACAAACAAATACGATACCAATTCCTGCTGCAAAATTTCACAAAGTTAGGCCAGTTTTGCACAAAGTTACAATGATAGCAATCGAAATAGCTAAAGTTAAATCAGAATTATTCATAAAAGCAAAAAAAGGTATTTTCACATTGTTGTATGTAAAAGAAAAAATAAACTTTAAAGAAGTTGATTACTTGTCTCAAAAAGTGAACTCCTCAGGAATGACCTTTCAAATGCCAGTTCCACAATCTTACAGGTGCAATTATGATAATATGATTCACGAATGACAGTTTTCATTTTTTTTCCATGTGACTGATGATATAGGTTCATTAGAAGAGCCTGAATTTACACATTTTGAAAGTAAACTTAGAGAGAATCTGCTTATGATTTTTGTTGATTTCACTTTCATTAGGAAGTCTTATTGCAACAAAGTAGCTGAAGGAAATTTGAATACACGGGTGCATGTATAAATTGAAATAGTGAGCAGCGAGCAAGAATATCATATAAATAACAGTAAAATGCATTTCCTTAAGATTATTTAAATTTATCTAATACTTCACTGAAATTTGCAAAAGGGGGAGGGATTTCATCAATCAGTAACTTGTACTTTGGGAGCTCAGGAAAGGAAACTACAAGGGAAAATGTGGATTTTAAGGACCTAAAAGTGAGAATAGCAAATGGAAAGGTATGCATCAGGAAGGGTAACTCAGATTGAATAATAGGCCAGTTAGGTTTTATTCCTCGATGCAAGAAATTTGACCCACAGTAGTAAAGAAAGTGATATAGTTCCTGTCAGGATGGTGTGCAGCTTGGGAGGGAAACTTGCAATGCAGTGAACATTGAAGATTAAGGAAAGATGATTAGATTGCTGGAGGTCAATGGTGCTGTAATTGTGCGGTGTAAATGTTACTTGCCACCTGTCAGAGTAAGCCTAGATGTAGTCCAGGTTTTTGTTGCATATGGACAGGCACTGCTTCAGCATCTGAAGACTTGTGAATGGTTTTGAATATTGCGCAATCATCAATACATTTATTTACTTTTGCCCACATGATGCATGAAGTTCATTGTTGAAACAATTAAAAACAATTGGGCCAAGGACAGTACCCCAAGGAAACCCTGCAGTGGTAATCTGGGAGTGATGTGACCCCAACCATCTTTCTTCGTGCTGATATAGCTCCAAATAGGAGAGAAAATTCTCCCTGATCCCCACTTATTCAAGATTTTCTTCATGCCATGCTTGTCAAAATGCTGCCTTGATGTTAAGAACAGGTCACTCTCACTTCCCCTCCCTTCAAATTTAGCTCTTTTGTTCATGTTTGGACCAAGGTTGCAAGGAGGACAGGAGATGAATAACCCTGGTAAATACCAAACCAAGTGTCTCTTGATGGGATAGTCAATGACCCCTTCCATCTCCTGATGATTGTCAGTAGACTGATAGGACATAAGCTGGCTAGGTGGGATATGCCTAGCTTTTCATGAACACAACACACCTGAGCAATTCTCCACATTGCTAGGTAGGTGGTAGTGTTGTGACAGTACTGGAACAGCTTCACTACAGGCATAGCTAATGCTGGAGCTCAAGTCATCAGTATTATTGCCAGAATGTTAATAGGGCCCAAAGCCATTGTGCCATACAACATTAAATACAGTGTCCTCCGGTAGACAAAACTTTGACTCCATAATGACTGTGCAATGCTCATTCCTACCAATTGTATTGGAAAGGTATATTTACTGCAGGTAGATTGGTTAGGACGAGGTCAATTAAATTTTTATCTTTTGTTAGTTCTCTCAACACATGCTGTAGACCTAGTCAAGCACTTACATTCTTTAGGGTTTGGTCAACTACCTAATTACTCATGTGCATGTGCTCATAGTTCTGAAGAGTGCATTAAGCTTCTCTTAGCCTTATAATGAAAGACTTGGGAGGGGAAAGGCATAACAGTTTTGGATCTCAAAGGAACCTTGGATAGTGAGGGGGATGAAATAAACTGGCAGATGTTACACCTTCTGTGATTGCATGGAAAAATGCTGTGGAAGTGTGGATAGTGTAGCGAGTAGAGAACTGCATTTTTATTCTTCTTGTCAAAGTGAACAACTTCAAACGTTCAAATGACATTCCATTTATCAATTTTTTGTCCACTCACATAACCTCTCTATGTTGATTTGTATTAACATCCAATGTTCAATGCACAGCAATCTACATCAATACACCAAACTCTGCACTGACCTCTGTTCCAGAAGGTGCTGTCATGTACATGTCTCAGAGGGTTGCACAGACGTTAAGAAAATTAGACAGAACACTGGTCTGCATCATTATTATGTTATCTTCACAACATATTTTCCTACCTATCATAGTGTCATTGCAAATTTAGCAACCAAGTCTACAATCTATTTATCAATGACATGAACACAACACAGTCCCATATACTTACACGTTCTGGATGATCAAGTGATTGGATTCCTACAAATTCATTCCTGTTCTTCACTTTCATTTTTCAAACAAAGCATAAGTTGGCTCCCACAGCTCCAAAACAGACCAAAAGCAAAGGTACACCTCCTAGCCACACTTCACTAAACTCCTATAGTTAACAAACTCCAAAGATTTCCACACTTTGTCAGCTGCACTTTACAGGCCCTGTAACTTAGATAAATCGGTTCTACTTTGCTGTTCGGAAGCTAGTTCAAGTTAGTTCTCTAATTAACTAATTGTTCTCTATAAAAAGCTTATTTTGTTTCGATATGTAAAGAGAAAAAAAAATTAAGCCAAAATCTATGGCTGTTCACCCATTTACAGTCCTGTTCAGTGACACCCCTGACAATGGCACCAGAGGCAACGTACAATCCTAAAGTCACGTCTACAGCCACTGAAATACCTGTTTATTTCCCTAATAAATTCCCTTCCATCCTGGTTTATTCATCCCACATTGCCAAAAAATGTGCGGAAATATTGAATGAACAATCTTATCCTTCTATCCTTGCCATGCCTGCAGTAAAATTACATAATTTTGAAAAGCAAAACTAACCTGCCTCTAACTAGAGAAATAGGCTTAAGAAAACCATGGTAGCTGGAAGGTACTTGACAATATAGCCTCAAACTCTCTGATTTTCAGAAACTTATCCTGTCATTGAAATGCTCTGGAAATATAAGGAGCTTGCAAAAAGGCAACAATGGTATGAGAATTCAAGTTTAAGAGCAAAAAGCAAATGGGAAGAATAACATCAATGGAACACAGTATAATTGACAGCTTTGTAGAACCTTTGATTTCTTAAGATTAACATATCACTATTTTGAGCTTTGGACTTAGAAAGGTCCTGACTTATTAACACTAAAGTGATTTTGTGGACTGCTTTCAGAACGGTTATGAATAATGACAGATAATGGGAGATGATGTGCAAAAACCATGTATTCCTTTGTTGAAGGTGCTATGGACTAGACCAAACCCCCTCAAAATATTCAGAAGATAGTCGAGATCCTAATTTTTTTCTTATAAAATAAGTAGATGTAAGGTGCTGCAATCAGAGTTTAATTTGATTGGTCAAACTGCCAGATCTAAAGCAAAACACCCTTCAGATTAGATTAGATTAGATTACTTACAGTGTGGAAACAGGCCGTTTGGCCCAACAAGTCCACACCGACCTGCCGAAGTGCAACCCACCCAGACCCATTCCCCTACATTTACCTAACACTACAGGCAATTTAGCATGGCCAATTCACCTAACTTTCATTCAAACATTACAGTTAAAATACAACAAAAGAAAGAAGAACTTGAATAACTTAATTTTATTGCACAAGTTAACAGAATAGTAGATACAGTAACTAATACTATTTACTGTTCCAATCAGGTGCTAGCAGGTGGGACTAGATTGGGTTGGGATATCTGGTAGGCATGGACGAGTTAGGATCGAAGGGTTTGTTTCTGTGATGTTCATCTCTAAGACTCTATAACATCCCAAAATCAGACCCTTGGCAAATGGCAAATTCAAATAGCAGATAGTCTCACAAGCAGCTCTCGCAGGAAGAGAAACCCCGAGCTTTTGGCTGTAACCAAAGTGGGATAAAATAGCTTCCACTTCAAGATCCAAACAGCCACTGCTGATTACCAATACTAAAAATTCTGGTTCGGTGGGAGCTGTTCACTCTAGTGGCTCTGGTACACTGCTTGGATTCTCTGCCTTAAGACATCTCTTCAAAAATCAAAAGGTCAAAATACACATCTTAAAGCCACAGTATCACTAAGGAAAGTCAGGCAGTCTCGGGCACCCCAAAGTTTGCTGTCCTACTAGTCCATATTTACAAAAAAAAACACCAACAATCAAATTGAAGAAACCATCACACCTCTTTGCATAAGCAACAAAGAACTTAACCAATCCACAACAGTCGACCATGGAGAATTAACAGGATTTCCTTTTGTAGTAATTCTTTTGACTTATTTGCACTTGTTTTAATCTAGGTATCTGTAATTTCTTATTCATAACTACATGTTCACTGCTAATGTTGTGCAGACATGTTGGAGCATAGAAGCTGCTGTTGCTGCTTTCACTCCAGTTAAATAATTTGCAATAATAGTTTAATAAGCTCTCAAGGTCATCAAACTGACATGGTGTTCACTTTCCCAGTCTTTATGCCACGTATTGACATGGGGGCATCTCTAATTGCAAACCACTCATGTTAGAAGGACTATCAGTTGTGTCACACCTAGAAGGCGTAACAGGACTAGATCACCAAGCATAATTATTCACCACTGTTTGGGATATGGAGTTGGAAACCATTCTGGAATAGTTAGTTGTCCAAAGACAGATCTACATTATCTGATATGCTTTTTGTTACAGATCAGCCACCACCGTTACTGAATGCTTTATTCAAATAACAATGGTTTATGGAAACACCGGCACATAGGTCCCGTACTAGTGTTGAGGTCTTCTTCGGCAGCGGCTTCCAGGCATTCCAGTGGCCTGGCAGTCTCGACCCAGCATGGCAGTCTCAGCCTGGCACAGCTGTTACATTCTCCCAGAGGAAAGGTCTCGATTTGGCGGTCTTGTCCCAGCATGGAAGTCTTCTACAGCATTCCAATGTTCATCCTTTTAGCGGGCTTTCTTCAAACTGAAATTGATCTAAAATGAACTTTGCCTTAATGTTTACATTTTCTTATCTATGATTTATTCCGTTAATACAGGTGCCGTAGAATGGTGACTTATAAAAATGTTTTTTGCAAAAATACACGTGACAATAAATTGTTATTCTATTCTATTCCTAAAAGACAAGCATCTTGCTCTGATTAAGCACTTGCCATAGAAATGACACTCGCTGGAGAAGGAAAACTGTTTAGGATTGAACAGATGCCAGACAAACTGCCAATAACTATTCACATGCAAGCAAGCCTGTAAAATATTTAAATGTTCTGGAGATTGTGGGTGAAATGTGAGTAAAGAGAGATGGAAATGTGACTGACAAGCATGAACATAGTTTTTGTTCATGAATTACTACTTCCTTTATTGACCATGTACATAAAGTAAATTACTAAATGCAAACAGCAGAAGTAACTTGTGCACAGTACTTTTTAATGAAAAGGGGAGTGCTTGGAAAAGTGTATCTGTATTTTGTATACCTTGCTTGCCTTGGTCATGTGACCTCTGCTGTAGGTTGCTTTCACATTAGTTTGAAAAGCTAATAAAACAGACTACATGAAAGTGTCTCCACAAATGCATCCAGATTTATCTATTTTTGGTTTTGCTTTCAAATTCCAGGATCAAGAGTATCTTGCTTTTGTTGCTAATTTTAGACTTCCTTCTAATGAAATCTGCTATTCCCTACTCGAGCATGTATTTGCTGCAAGTCTGCATTATTTGTCAAATACCTGATTGGCACTGAAATTAAGAATTAGCTCCACCTCTGTATAATTTAGATTGTCACATATAGAAGCAAATGGTTAAACAACTTCCATTATAGTTGACATGCTTGACTATGCTGAAAGCAAGTCACTGAAATGTTTTGTGTTTTGGAGATAAGTCAAACAGCAGAGACAACTACAATTACTTGCAGGGACTGTCTACCAAAGATATAATTAATACATCAGTTCTGGATAGACTGCTTAAGCCAACTAATTTTAAAACTACAGTAAAACTTACCAGTGCAGTATATTTTTCTTTCCAAAGTAAAATAATTAAGCCAAAAAATTGTTCATAAATCGATACATGGAGGAGAAGGTAGTTTTAATCTTGGCTATACAATCTAGTTAACTTCATTTTCCTATTTGGAATGCTAAAGAACTGGAACATATATTTGTTTTGCATCTTCTTTGAGATCTAATTGATTTTTTTCAATAAATCTTCCTATCCCCTCAATATTTACTGAACTAAGTGAAATATAAGCTGACTCAATCTGACAATGTCAATAAAAGCTGAAAAAGATCAATTTTATTGTATTCAGTTCATAACTTTTTAAATTCAAGATTTTTTTAATGACAGCTTTAATAAACACAATCACAGCAGCTCAGTGATACGATTGCACTCCCAGCCCCAATTTCATGAGACCTTAATCATATTGCAGTTATTAAGACAGTTTGAAAGCTCTTTCAAATGTAATTTCTGTACTCTTGGAGCAAACTATGCATTTCATTTTAGAATGAAACAATACATTGTGATTTCAGAAAGGGAAGTATGGACAGATTGATACTTGACTTGTAACCCAACTTACAAAACATTTAAACATACTTCTCATAAAATGTACACACAAAGAATTTTAAAAGGTTATATTTTATCATCAATACAGACGTTAAGATAAATTTCATGGAAAAAAATAATGATTGGAATGTGAATCCAACAACGGATTTATTTTTCCCAAAACCACAACAATGTTAAAATGTTCGATTGTCCAGGTCTTCAAAATTGATCATTACATATATTCAGAGTCAGAAATATAACAACATCATATCACTAAGAAAATCAAGCTTTGTTTCTGGAGCAATTAATAAATAAGTTTTAATGTGCCAAGGTTGCTTGGTTATACGTTTGGTTGATTAAAAGTTTTATTAGATTAGATTACTTACAGTGTGGAAACAGGCCCTTCGGCCCAACAAGTCCACACCGACCCGCTGAAGCGCAACCCACCCAGACCCCTACATTTACCCCTTACCTAACACTACGGGCAATTTAGCATGGCCAATTCACCTGACCCGCACATCTTTGGACTGTGGGAGGAAACCGGAGCACCCAGAGGAAACCCACGCAGACATGGGGAGAACGTGCAAACTCCACACAGTCAGTTGCCTGAGGCGGGAATTGAACCCAGGTCTCTGGCTCTGTGAGGCAGCAGTGCTAACCACTGTGCCACCATGCCACCCAAGAAAGGTGAGATTCATGGGACATTTCTTCAATCAACTTCCAATGTCTGGTAAAGGAGAATGTGAGAGTGAGACTAATTTACCATTAAAATACAATGACCAACTGAGAAAGGACATTAAAAACTGAAATGGAAACATGTCAAAAGAATTGTGACCCATGCAGCTGCTTTCTCTGCTTGCTAATGAAATTGTTTCATCTGCTCTTCACACTAGCTGCAGTATTATTTAAAAAGTGTACCAATACTGAAAGTTCTATGATGTAATATTACTTTTCATATTACACCTTAGAATGGATGTTTTAAAAAGCTCGTTTGATTTTCTGTTTTATTTAAACATACCAAGCTCATTTTACTGACTAAATTCAAAGATTTCAAAAATAAACATTTTCTTTCATTTTCACTTTTGCTTTTTTTTAAAGATTAGATTAAATTCTCTAGTGTGGAAACAGACCCTTAGGCCCAATTAGTCCACATTGCCGCTCTAAAGAATAACCCACCCAAACCCATTCCCCTCCCCTATATTTATCCCTGACTAACGCACCCAACACTATGTGCAATTTAGCATGGCCAATTCACCTGACCTGCACATCTTTGGACTGGAGGAAACCCACGCAGATACAGGAAGAATGTGCAAACTCCACACAGACAGGCGGGAATCGAGCCCAGGATCCTAGTGCTTTGAGGCAGCAGTGCTCACCACTGAGCCACCGTGTCGCCCATAATTCTTTCACCACAACTTGAAAACAATATAAATTGAAACAAACAATTCATACTGCTGTGAATATCTATTTCATGACTCCTGTTTTAGGATAGGATTTCAGCTTCTGGAAATTTAAGTTTTCACTCCAGAAAACATGGGGTGGAGGGGGTGGAGTAGGAAAATCTAAATTTGAAACTACTCTACACCTGTTGTGAATACAGAGAAAATAAAGTTTGGGATACTATTACATTTAAAATGTCAGAACAGGAAACCTGTGCTTAATGAACCAGTTCACAACCTGGTGTTCGAAAGTGGAACAGCTGTAAAAACACTACTTTTATTTAGTAACATTTAACTGTTTTAGTAAACTTAATAAATTCTGTAAAATATATGAAAACATTTGTACCTAGAATGGGTCTTGTAGCTAAGTAGGACTAGTAAACCTTTAGATTGGCTATTTTAAACGGAGTTTATAATTTTAAGTCTCAAGTCAATTAAGATAAAAAAAACTTAAGTGCAATCCAAACAGCACAGGGCTGCATATAACATTGAATAAGAAAAGGAGACAAAGCAGATCTTCTGACTTTAGATTTGACAGGAAAGCATTTTGATTGTCATCCACTGATTTTAAACTGTGCTACTCTTGTCTGTCTTTAGCAGTTCATTCAATGTGGATTATCTCACCAAACCTCATTTTGAATAGCACAATCATGTAAGTATGCAACATTCTGCAAGATGACTTCTCCCAGTCCAAGCTGAGATGGCTGGTGTGCACCCCCATCAGATACAGCTGAATAGCACAAGGCTATCTTCCTGCCCAGTACAATGCAGGTCTGGTCAAAATGAATCACCAATTTCAGAATAGTTTCATCTGAAAGATGATAACCTTGAATAGAACTTTGCAATCCAAATTGAGCAGTGATCTTGGCTATTTAATTTTCTCCCTCCCTCATTTCTGCTTGTACAGCAGCATGATGATATCTTTCCTCATGGATTTGGATATACTGCTGGCTCGAAGCATGCCCAATACATACCAAACACGTCAGGGTACAAAGGTACTCTAATTGGTGTCCAGCTCATAGTGGCTCTAACTAGCGAACTGACTGAGTAAATAACAGATGGTAGTTGGACTATGCTCTCAGTGGTGGACATCTCAAGACTCAACTTACAAGATGGATGCCATTTCCACACTGTGACATCAGAAGTTATACAAATAATTGTTAAACAGGAAAGAAATGTAACGTGAATATCATTACCCAGTAGCCTGCCACATTTACTAAGAAATGTGCAGTTTGTTCGTACGGTATTTCCACCATAAAATGTACTTAGCTGTATTACTGCTGTTAACTAGAAATAATAAAATGTACAATACATAAGTTTCATTTATTCATTCCTGTTCAATACGTTTATTTATAGAAAGATGTAAACTTGTAACTTGGGTGGCAGAGTTGCTTGAAAATCAATGCAGCAAACACGTAATTCAGTTTTTAAAAATTTAATTCCTAGAGTTGATAAATACATTCTTATGCAGGATACTGCCTATTTAACAGGATGGCTAGAAAGAGAATTAAGCTATAAATTGAATGCAATTCTACCAACTTTCTCATACGCTGAACAAGGACTGAGGTAAGATACTGCCTCTGCATGCAATATCATTATTAATAATAAGAATTCACTCAATAATCCTTCAGCATTAGTATTAATGGACTCTAACCTAAAGCGTCAGCAAACAATTTTATCAACCATTAATATCATATATGCTCCACTTAAATAATTTTCTATCGCGACTTCAAACATAACATTATGCAGATGTCCATTAGACTGGTTGAAAAGATGGGGACTGTGGTTGGACTGGACAATGGGATTGGGAACAAGAAGAAACAACTCTGTCAGATGTGGAAGATGTGGCTTTCCATTTATTCTAGGCTATACTAATTTATATTATGCACTTCAAAACCTCACAACCATACGTGAGAAAACATTATAATTTCCTTAAATTCACAGTAGTGAAACTTCCTGGTATGATTCATTTTCCTAATACTGAATATTAATTAGATTAACCCCATGATCACATCATATCAAAGCAGTTTTCTGTTTCATTGGAGCTAGTACGTAAAAAGCATTTAGTTATACAACTAGAGCTGCACACTTACAAATTTATGAAACACTGGAAAAGATTGACTAATGTAGCACTGTACAGAATCTTAGTCACGTCTTATTCATTGGTATGTTGGAAAATATTTAGAACATAGAACATTACAGCTCAGTACAGGCATTTTGGCCCTCGATGTTGAGCTGACCCGTGAAAGCAATCTGAAGCTCATCTAAGCTAAACTATTCCATGATCATCAATATGTTTATCCAATGACAATTTCAATGCCCTTAAAGTTGGCGGGTTTACTACTGTTGCAGGCAGAGTGTTCCATGCCCTTACTACAATCTGAGTAAAGAACCTACCGCTGACATCTGTCCTCTAACTATCACCCCTCAATTTAAAGCTATGTCCCCTCATGTTGCCATTACCATCAGAGGTAAAAGGCTCTCACTATCCACCCTAGCTAATCCTCTGATCCTCTTGTATGTCTCTATTAAGTCACCTCTTAACCTTCTTCTCTCTAATGAAAAGCACCACAAATTCCTCAGCTTTTTCTTCTAAGACCTTCCCTTCATACCAGGCAACATCCTGGTAAATCTCCTTTGTACCCTTTCCAATGCTTCCACATCCTTCCTATAAGGCAGCGACCAGAACTGTATGCAATATTTCAAGTGCAGCCAGAGTTTTGTACAGCTGCAACATGAACTCATGGTTCTGAAATTCAATCCCTCGACCAATAAAACCGAACACACCGTACGCCTTCTTAACAACCCTACCAACCCAAGTGGCAACTTTCAGGGATCTATGCACATGGACTAGAGCTCTCTGCTCATCCACACTAGCAAGAATCTTACCATTAGCACAGTACCCTGCGTTTCTGTTGCTCCTTCCAAAGTGAATCTCCTCACACTTTTCTGCATTAAACTCCCCACCTCTCAGCCCAGCTCTGCAGCTTATCTATGTCCCTCTGTAACCTGCAACATCCTTCCACACTATTCACAACTCTACTGACTTTAGAGTCATCTGCAAATTTACTAACCCATTCATCTACGTCCTCACCAGATCACTTATAAAAATGACAAACAGCAGTGGCCCCAAAACAAATGCTTGCTGTCCGCCATTTCTAACTGAATTCCAGGATGAACATTTCCCATCAATCACCACCGTCCGTCTTCTTACAACTAGCCAATTTTTGATCCAAACTGCTAAATCACCCTCAATCCTATGACTCTGTATTTTCTGCAATGGTCTACCATGGGGAACCTTATCAAATGCTTTACTGAAATCCATGTACACCACGACAATCACTTTACCCTCATCCACCTGCTCGGTCTCCGTCTCAAAGAACTCAATAAGGTTTGTGAGGCACGACCTAACCTTCACAAAACTATGTTGATTATCCAGAATCAAATTATTCCTTTTTTAGATGATTATAAATCCTATTTCTTATAATCCTTTCTAACACTGTACCCACAACTGAAGTAAGGTCACTGGTCTATAATTACCAAGATAGTCTCTACTACTCTCCTCCTATCCTCCAGTTTTCTGGCATGATTCATGTAGACAATGACACCCAAAGGGTCTGCAATCTCCTCCCTGGCTTCCCAGAGAATCCTAGGATAAATCCCATCAGGCCCACAGACTTATCTATTTTCACACTTTACAAAATTGCTAACACCTCCTCCTTATGAACCTCAATCCTGTCTAGTCTAATAGCCTATATCTCAGTATTCTTCTCAACAACATTGTCTTTTTCCTGTGTGAACACTGACAAAAACTATTCATTTAGCGCCTGTCCTGTCTCTTCGGACTCCATGCACAACTTCCCACGACTGTCCTTGACTGGCTCTAACCTTGTTCCAGTCATTCTTTTATTCCAGGCATCCCTATTGTCAGCTTTAGGGTTTTCCTTGACCCTACCTGCCAACAACTTCTCATGCCCTCTCCTGGCTCTTCTTAGTTCTCTCATTGGTCCTTCCTAACTAACTTGTATCTCTCAAGCACCCAAGCTGAGCCTTCACGCCTCATCTTAAATACGCCTTGCTCTTCCTCTTGACAAGAGATTCAACTTCTTTAGTAAACCACAGATCCTCCCTGCCTGACAGGTACATACTTATCAAGGACGTGCAGTAGCTGTTCCTTGAACAAGCTGCACATTTCAGTTGTTCCCATCCCCTGCAGTTTCCTTCCCCATTCTATGCATCCTAAACCTTGCCTAATCACCTCATAATAGCCTTTCCCCCAGCTAATAACTCTTGCCCTGCGGTATGTACCTATCCCTTTCCATCACTAAAGTAAACCGAATTGTGGTCACTATCACCGAAGTGCTCACCTTACTCCAAATCTAACATCTGGCCCGGTTCATTACCCAGTACCAAATCCAATGTGGCTTTGCCTCTTGTTGGCCTATCTACATACTGTGTCAGGAAACCTTCCTGCACACACTGGACAAAAACTGACCCATCTAAAGTACTCGCACTATCGCATTTCCAGTCAAAATTTGGAAAATTTATTAAATAACAACTACCCTGTTATTTTCGCTGCTTCCCAGAATTATCTTTGCAATTCTTTCCTCTATATCTCTGGAACGTTTTGGAGGCAGAGAGAAAAGTCCCATCAAGGTGACTTCTCCTTTCCTGTTTCTTACCTCAGCCCTTCCTGATGAAGGGTTTATGCCCGAAACGTCGACTCTCCTGCCGGACTGGCTGTGCTTTTCAGCACCACACTCTTCGAGTCCTCATCAAACGTCCTTTCTGCACCATAACACTATTCTTGACTAACAATGCCACACCTCCCCTCTTTTATCACCTTCCCTGATCTTACCGTTCATTGTTTCGGCGGCAGTTGGAGTGGGAGGAGCGACTACGAGGACCAGCGGCACAACAGAAAGGTAATTTAAAAATATATAAACTTACCTCAGGAGTTTTAGGTACATATCTTGTCAGTGGCCGAATCCAGAGACACTACACGTGTACTGTCTCCCATCCAATCCTCCTCTAACCAAACAAAGGACTCTAGTGTGTTGCAAAGGTAAGGCATTTCAATTGATATTCCTCGAGTCTCGTGATTGATTAAAAGTTTACGATTAGTTGGTTAGTTGAACAAGACCATAGAGAAGTACTAATAATTGTTTAATTCATAAATCTGTATAAATTAATTAAATAAGTAGAGATGGCTGGACAGGTGATGTGCTGTAGCTGTATGATGTGAGAGCTGGCTGATCCCATTATGACTGGCAATGACCACATCTGCAGCAAGTGTTGGTTGCTCAAAGAACTCCAGATCAGAACTGACTATTTGGAATCTGAGCTTCAAACACTGCGGTACATCCAGGAGAGGGAAGAGTTACTTGGATGCTTTGTTTCAGGAGGCCGTCATACCTGGCAAATTACGCAGTTCAAATTCAGTCAGTGATCAGGAAGAACAGGGTGTGTGCGTAAGTGAGGTAGGTAGGGGGATTCTGAGATCAGGAGTGGAGGAGCCTCAGCCCTCGACCTTGTCCAACAGGTATGAGATTTTTGCTCCCTGTATGGATGGGGAAAAGGGCTGTGGACAGGATGAGCCAGCTGAGCACAGCACCATGGTGCAGAAGGCCATTCAAGAGGGGGAGCAAAAAGACAAGTGGTTGTTATCAGGTTTTCTATAAATTAGGCAGACAAATAGTATCCTTTGAGAGCTGGATCAGGCGTCCTGCATGGTGTGTTGCCTGCCCAGTGCCAGGGTGCAGGACATCTGCGAATGGCTTGAAGGGATATTGGAGCAGGAGGGGGACAATCCAGTTGCTGTGGTCCACGTTGGTACAAACAACGTAGGTAAGGCTAGGAAGGAGGACCTGTTTGGGGAGTATGAAGTACTAGGAAGGAAATTGAAGAACAGGTTCTCGAGGGTCATAAACTCTGGATTACTGCCAGAGCCACTTGCTAATTGGCATAAGGATAAGCAACCTAGGCAAGTAAACATGTGGCTAAGAGATTGTTGTGAGAAAGAGGGTTTCTATTTCATGGGACATTGCCCCTGTTCCAAAATTGATGCCAATCTGTACCGATGGGACAGTTTCCACCTGAACCGATGTGGAACCAGTGTTCTGGCGAAAAGGATAAGTAAGGTGGTCAGTAGGACTTTAGACTTATGATTCAGACGGTTGGCGGTGGGGGGGAGTAGGAAGCAACAGGGAGTATGGTGTCAAGTCGAAACATAAGCAGCAGGTTAGCATGTGTGCAGGATTTAAGTTCAAGGCAGATTAGGAATGAAACAGAAAGGAAGCAAAACTTAGGTACAGGTGATGGAAATCATGAGGATAAGAAAATTAGCATTAAGGTGCTTTACCTGAATGCTCGAAGCATTCGAAACAATGTAGATGAATTAACAGGACAAATCATCAAAAGTAATTACTATGTGGTAGGTATCACGAGACGTGGTTGCAGGGGGTTCAGGACTGGCAGTTAAACATCCAAGAATTTACAACTTATCGAAAAGACAGGAGGTGGGCAGAGAGAGCAGGGTTGCTTTGTTAGTTAAGAATGAAATTAAATCGATGGCATTAAATGATATAGGGTCAGATGATGTGCAGTCTGTGTGGGTGGAGTTGAGGAACCACAAAGGCAAAAACACAAGCATGGACTATTTTATAAATGGTGAGAAAATTCATAAAGCTAAAGTACAAAGGGATCTGGGAGTGTTAGTACAGGACTTGCAGGTTGAGTCCATGTAAATGTAATGTTGTCATTTATTTCAAGAGTTTTGGAATGTAAAATCAGTGAGGTGCTACTGAGTCTTTATAAAGCTCTGGTTAGGCCCCATTTAGAATACTGTCCAGTTTTGGATCCCACACCTCAGGAAGGACATTCTGGCACTGGAGCCTGTCCAGCGGAGATTCACACAGATGATCCTGGGAATGGTAGGCCTAACACAAGATGAATGGCTGAGGATCCTGGGAATGTATTCATTAGAGTTCAGAAGATTGGGAGGAGATCGAATAGAAACTTACAAGATAATGCATTGCTTAGAAAGGGTGGACACTGGGAAATTGGTTCCATATGGCAGGGATACTAGGACTCGCGGGCACAGCCTTAGAATTAGAGGGGGTCAATTTATAATGGAAATGAGGAGACATTTCTTCAGCCAGAGAGTGGTGGCCCTGTGGAATTCACTGCCACGAAGCGCAGTGGAGGCCGGGACGTTAAATATCTTCAAGGCAGAGATTGATATATTCTTAATCTCGCAAGGAATTAAGGGATACAGGAAGTGTGAGAGTAGGTGGCGTTGAAATGCCCATCTGTCACAACTGAATGGCGGAGTGCACTCAATGGGCCAAATGGCCTTACTTCCACTTCTATTTCTAACGGTCTGACTGAAACATCTAAACCCCAGAATTTGCAACAACCATTGCTGTCCTTGGTCTATCCACGTCTCTGAAATGGCTACAACATCGAAGTCCCAGGTACCAATCCATGCTGCAAGCTCACCCACCTTGCTTCGGACACTCCTGGCATTGAAGTAGACACACTTCAAACCACCTTCCTGCCTGCTGGTACACTCCTGCAATGTTGAAATCTTATTCATGACCTCACTACTCTCAACCTCCTGTATACTGAAAGTACCATCCCACCGGCTGAATTAGATTTGGACTTGAGTGAGTGGGCATATGCATGGCAGATGAAGTATAATGTGGATAAATGTCATGTTCACTATTTTAGTAGCAAAAGCAAGATGTGAATGATGATAGATTGTGAAAGGTGAAGGTGCAATGACATCTAGGTGTCCTCATACACCAGTCACTGAAAGTAAGCATGCAGAAGCAGATGAAACAATGTTACGTTGGCCTGCAGAGTGAGATGATTCAAGTATCGACTTCAGGAGCAGGATTGGTTTGTTCAACTGTACAGGGTCTTGATGATACCTTATTTGAAGTATTGTGTGCAACTTTGGTCGCCTTATCTGAAAATGAATGCTCTGGATATGCAGGGAATGCAATGAAAGTTTAATCACATGGACTCCTGAAATGGCAGGATTGATGTAGGGAGAGAGACTGGATCAGTTAGGACTATATTCACTGGCATTTAGAAGAATGAGTCAGGATCTCAAAGAAACCTATTAAGCTCTAACAGGACTAGGTAAGGTAAATGCAGGATGGATGTTCCCAATTACCTGGAATCCATAATCCAAGGTCACATTGTAAAGAAATATGGTAGGCCATTTAGTACTGAGATGAGGAAACATTTCTTCACCCAAAGAGTTAAGAGCGATGGAATTCTGTCACAAAAAGCAGTTGATGCCTAAGCATGGAATGTTCTCATGGAGGACTTTGATTTTAATTAGTAATGGGTTAAAGGCTTATGGAAAGCTGGCAGGAAAATGGAATTGAAAGTGAGATGAGATCAGCCATGGTCGTATCAAATGGCGCAGCAGGGTCGAGGGGCTGTAATGGCTACTCTTGCTTCTAATTCTTATGTTCTTAGGGTTAAGAGGATCAAAGGGCATGGTGAGAAATTGGGAATTGGGTACTGGTTTGGTAGATCAGTGATGATCACGTTAAGTGAGGGAGCAGGCCACGTATGTTTCTATGTATTAAATTCCTTACTTTCAAAACATACAATCATACTTCTAAATCATTGGGTTTGAAAAATAGTTTCCTATCTCAGTAATCGCGCGATGCTCATTGCTGGCGTGCCTTACAATGCAGGTCTGCATTTCCAGGGTACACTGCAACGAATGGCACAGAAGTGCTAGGATAGTTGCGATTGATTTGCTGGTTCCAAGGATAAAGGAAGAGTAATTTCGGCTGGTGCCCAGTGAGTACTTAATAATTATTGTAAAGGCCTTATTATCCATCAGTCAAACCCACAAAACAAATCTCACTGTATTTTGAAACACCAAAGGGTGAAATATGAAGGATATTTATAAATCTGCAGTTCCTTCGAGAAAGAAAAAAACTCAGCAATGCTCCTTTCATACTTCTGGTACACTTGACTTCCACACCCATGAACTGAAGAGACTTCAACCATTTTGTACAGAAGGAAGGAAAGAGGGGTAATCAGCAGCTGGATCATTCCTGCCGAGCTGCCTTGGCAGAGTTTCAAGCAGAGGGCGAAATTGGGCAGGGTCTGAGTGAAGGCACTCATCCCTGTAAAACTGTTTTTAGTATAAGCATTGGCTACAAACTCATGAGGCAAAATGAGCACTTTGGGGACAGTGACCACAATTCGATGACTTTTACTCCAGTGATGGAGAGGGATAAGTGTGCACTACAGGGCAAGAGTTATAGATGGGGGCAGGGAAATTATGATGCGGTGAGGCATGACTTAGGATGGGTGGCTTGGAAAAGTAGGCTTCATGGGAAGGGTGCAATCGATATGTGGAGCTTGTTCAAGGAGCAACTACTGAGTGTCCTTGATAAGTATGTACCTGTCAGGCAGGGAGGAAAGGATCGTGTGAGGGAGCCGTGGTTTAATAAGGAATTGGAATCCCTTGTTAAAGGGAAGAGGGCGGCCTATGTAAAGCTGAGGCGTGAAGGTTCAATTGGGGCGATTGAGAGTTATAAGGTAGCCAGGAAGGATCTAAAGAGAGAGCTAAGAGCAGCAAGGAGGGGACATGAAAAGTCCTTGGTTGGTAGGATTAGGGAAAACCCAAAGGGTTTCTATAGGTATGTCAGGAATAAAAGGATGACTAGGGTAGGAATAGGTCCAGTCAAGGATAGTAGTGGGAAGTTGCGTGTGGAGGCTAAAGAAATTGGGGAGACACTGAATGAATACTTTTCGTCAGTATTCACTCAGGAACAGAACATTGTTGTCAATGTGAATATTGAGTCACAATTAATTAGAATGGATGGCTTTGAGATATGTCGGGAAGAGGTGTTGGAAATTCTGGAAAGAGTGAATATAGATAAGTCCCCTGGGCCTGATGGCATTTATCCTAGGATTCTCTGGGAAGCAAGGGAGGAGATTGCAGAGCCATTGGCCTTGATTTTTATGTCCTCGCTGTCTACAGGAATAGTACCAGAAGACTGGAGGATAGCAAATGTGGTTCCCCTAATCAAGAAGGGGAGTAGGGATAACCCTAGTAACTATAGGCCGGTGAGTCTCACTTCTGTTGTGGGAAAAGTCTTAGAGAGAATTGTAAGGGATAGGATTTATGAACATCTGGACAGGAATAATGTGATCGTCAGCATGGTTTTGTGAAGGGCAGGTCGTGCCTCACACACCTTATTGAATTCTTTGAGAAGGTGACTAAGGAGGTGGTCGGGGGGGTAAACCTGTAGATGTGGTGTATATGGATTTTAGTAAGGCGTTTGATAAGGTTTCCCATGGTAGGCTACTGCAAAAAATACGGAGGTATGGCATTGAGGGTGAGTTGGAGGTTTAGATTAGGAATTGGCTGGCTGGAAGAAGACAGAGGGTAGTAGTTGATGGTAAAGGTTCATCTTGGAGTGCAGTTAGAAGCGGTGTTCCGCAAGGATCTGTTTTGGGACCATTGCTGTTTGTCATTTTTATAAATGACCTGGAGGGGAGCTAGAAGGTTGGGTGAGCAAGTTTGCTGATGATACGAAAGTCAGTGGAGTTGTTGACAGTGAGGAAGGATGTGGAAGGTTACACCGGTATATAGATAAGCTGCAGAGCTGGGCAGAAAGGTGGCAAATGGAGTTCAATGTAGCTAAGTGTGAAGTGATTCACTTTGGTAAGAGTAACAAGAAGATGGAGTACTGGGCTAATGGACGGATACTTGGTAGTGTGGATGAGCAGAGGGATCTTGGTGTCCATGTATACAGATCTCTGAAAGTTGCCACCCAGGTAAATAGTGCTGTGAAGAAGGCATATGGCATACTGGCTTTTATTGGTAGAGGAATTGAGCTCCGGAGTCCTGAAGTCATCCTCCTAACCTGCAATTTTCTTCCTGACCTCTCCGCCCCCACCCCACTCCAGCCTATCACCCTCACCTTGACCTCCTTCCACCTATCACATCTCCATCACCCCTCCCCCAAGTCCCTCCTCCCTACCTTTTATCTTAGCCTGCTGGACACATTTTCCTCATTCCTGATGAAGGGCTTTTGCCCGAAACGTCAAATTTCCTGTTCCTTGGATGCTGCCTGACCTGGTGTGCTTTAACCAGCAACACATTTTCAGCAGTTGTATAAGACTCTGGTGAGGCCGCATCTGGAGTATTGTGTGCAGTTTTGGTCGCCATACTATAGGAGGATGTGGAGGCACTGGAATGGGTGGAGACGAGGTTTACCAGGATGTTGCCTGGTATGGTAGGAAGATCGTATGAGGAAAGGCTGAGGCACTTGGGATTGTTTTCACTGGAGAAAAGAAGGTTTAGGGGTGACTTGATAGAGGTGTACAAGATGATTGGGGGTTTAGATAGGGTTGACCATGAGAACCTTTTTCCACGTATGGAGTCAGATATTACCAGGGGGCATAGCTTTAAATTAAGGGGTGGAAGGTATAGGACTGATGTTAGGGGTAGATTCTTTACTCAACGAGTCATGAGTTCATGGAATGCCCTGCCAGTAAAAGTGGTGGACTCTCCCTCTTTATGGGCATTTAAACGGGCATTGGATAGGCATATGGAGGAAAGTGGGCTAGTGTAGGTTAGGTGGGCTTGGATCGGCGCAACATCGAGGGCCGAAGGGCCTGTACTGAGCTGTATTTTTCTATGTTCTATGTAAAATGATAACGTCTTTTAACATATTTCATATAACATGAATATAAAAGTGACAAGTAATAACAGTGTAATATCCCATATGTATTACAAGTTTAGCTCTATATTATGACCTAAGTATAGCCTTCTGCACACAAGCTGAGAGCCGAAATACAGTTTCTCAGCAAAGATCTGCTCATCTGACGGTCTGGGTTCTGCTAAAGCCACTCAACTTTTGACCTTATTGCAAGTTTGCTTCAAACACAGACAAAAATGCAGAACTCCAGTTGTGAGAGTAACTATCCTCAATATCAAGGCAGCAAGTGATCCAGTGCAGCATCAAAAAGCCTGAACAAAACTGGATTCAATGGGACTGAGAGAAAGACCCTTTGCTGGTTGGAATCAGAACTAGCACAAAGAAAGATGGTTGTGAATACTGGAGAACCTCCCAGTTCTGACATCAGTATAGATGTTCTTCTGGGTAGTATCCTAGGTTTAACCACGTACAGCCCATTATTAAGTCATAAAGTGGAAATATCTGCTGGTAATTGCAAAGTTCAGCACCATTCACGTCGCAAAAACTAAAAGAACTGCAGACGCTGAGGAAGGGTCGCACGAGCTGAAAGGTTAACATTGATTTCTTCCCACAGATGTTGCCAGACCTGCTGAGCTTTTCCAGGAATTTCTATTTTTTATCTCAAATACTGAATTAGTCCAGGTCCGTAAACAGCAAGATGTGGGTTGAATTATGGCTAGTAACATTCATGCCACTCAAATCACAGTCAACAACCATCTCAAACATGTAACCACTTCCCCATCATGTTCGATGTTATTTACTTTTAAATCCTCCACAGTCAACAGTTTGGCTGCAGCACAAACACCAAAGAAGTGTGACACGATCAAGGCTGCCCACATGAATGACACCCTATTCAACTGCCTTCAGCATTCATTCCCTTCACCGCCAATACGCACAGCAGCAGTGTTCTACCTGTAACGTGCAGTCCAGCAACATCTTTGACAACATCTTCTAAACTTGAGGCCTCGAAAAGTTAAAAGGGCAAGTGCAGCAGTAGCATAAGAACACCATCAGCAAGTTTCCCTTCAAGTCATAAACAACTCTGACTTGGTACAATGTTGTTACTTCAATGTTGTTACTTCAATGTTGTTGGGTCAGAATTCTGGAAATCTTTTCCTAATAGCATTAACCCTAACAGCTGTTTAAGGAGGCAGCACACTCAAAGGCAATAAATGCTTGTCTGGCCACAATGTTAGTAGCCCACAAATGGATAGAAGAAAATACAACTAGCATTTTAACAGGACTATAACAATATCACTGTCAGAATATCAGCTTTTACGTTAAATTAAAAAGCTGCCCAACCACACAAATACTTGAGGGAAGTTAATTTAAAAATCTAATGAATAATTTCAGACATTCAAACACAACTAACCACTATAAAATTTAATAAGCTGTACATCACCGGGGATTAAAGAGAGAAAATTGAAGAGAAATACAATAGTCCATGGTGATCCTAGAGGGTAAGGGCATTGTAAGGCTATTTTTCTCCATTCAAATGATATCATTTAAAACTTTTTTTCAACCTCTACTCACAAATTTTGACACTTAATTATAAATGAGCGAAAGTGTTAAATCAGAAGCATTGAACCAAAATCCACGTATTTATGATGTCCTGCAGGCCTCCATGGCCCCCTCTTCTACCAACGCCTGACTGTGCAGTTATTCTTAGATTCAATGGTCACTGACATTGTCAATGTCTCCCAAAATTAAAGCAAGACATTGCAGATAATGTAAACCTGAAATAAAAACGTGAAGTGCTGGAAATACTCAGCAGCATCGCTGAAGAGGGAGACAGAGCAATGTAACAAGTCAAGTATGACTTCTTTAGAATTTGAGTTCTTAAGTAGTACTGGTTTAAGAACTAAAAATCACAATTTATTTTGTGTCAAGTTTCTGATGTCATCCATGAGAATTAAATCAAATTGAGACCATGCACAATTGCAGGAGGACCAAACATCTAAACAACATCAATAATCTCAGGTATGCTTCACAGAATATTATTATGGTATTAATAGTAAGCAATGGTGCCTGAAGATATTCAAGACAAGAAAAAAAAATCAGAAAACAGCTTGATCATTATATTTTCACTCCATTTAATTAGCCACTAAATATTGAATTGGTCTCTGAAGGGAACTACTGTAACTAGGAATTGAATTTTGTAGGCACTACTTATTCATATGATGGATAACTAGTTAAATAATAAATATTCACTATCTATCAAAATGTTCAGATTTGCACAACTCAACTTTTCAATTATTGGAAGTATTTTCACAATAGGAATGTTCAATTGTAATTATTTCAACATTTTATAGGATCTCGAATTGATTAAATGTGAAAATCAGAGGTACCAAAATGTTTGCATTTTGTGGTACATTTCAATCCTTGCATGCCAATATTATCCTCTAACTATCTTCTGCTGTTACCCTTTCCCTTCAACAAAACCTTGGTCTTTCCAATTTCTATCACTCCATCACAGGCAAGTTCTTATTTTAGTTGCAGTTTATTTTTTGTGTAGCACTGAACATGTATTTATCAGTCCTTCTTCACATCTTGAATATGGGCCACAGCCATTTCTGCACCCTCCATTGGCTTTGATATAATCAACCACATCATTGTGATTCCAATCAAAGAAATTTCAATAAACAATAATCACATCTTTTCCACATTCATCTCTTCTTACTTGGGAGAGAAATGGCACAGTTAGAATTTTATTGGACTAGTAACCTAAAGACCCAGACTACGAGTCTGGGGACAGAAATTCAAATCCCATTACAGCAACTGGTAGAATTTAAACTCAATTAAGAAATCTGGAATTCACAATTCATTTTGGTCTCAAGAACTGAAAATTGAAAAAAATCGACAGCACTAATAATGGGGAAAAACACAGAATTACAAGTTCATAGAAGAAAATAAAGGGATATCAAAGTGACCTGCACTTTTGACAATTTACATGTGACTTAACGGGATGGTAGGAATGGTTGACAAATTTGCTGACAATACAAAGGTAGGCAGGGAATTAAGTTGCAAGAGTAAAGTGTGCAGGGATATGGAGAAAGGCAGGAGGTGATATTGGAAGGATGTATATACATATCTACATAGGTTAAGTGTGTGGGCAAAGACCTGGCAGTTGGAGTGTAATATAGGAAAATGCAAAATTGTTCACTTTGGCAAGAATATGAAAACAGAAGTATTATAGAAATGGTTAACAACTGTAGAATTCCAAACAGCAAATGGATTAGGTATTCCAGTGCATGATGCATAAAAAGTTAGTATACAGGTACAGCAAATGATTAAGGCAGTTGATAAAAGGTTATCCTTTATTACGAGAGGAATTGAACAAAATGGTACACTGATGAGACTATATCTGAAATACTGGGCACAGTATTGATCACCTAATTTAGGGATGAATATAAACGTGCTTGAAGTATTTCAGAGAAGCTTTACCAGACAAATTCCTGGAATGGCCAGATTGTCCTATTTATCATTTGAACAAGTAGAATTTACAAGAGTTAAATGTGATTTGATTGAAATATATATGAATGCTATCATGCTGGTTAAGGTCAATGAAAAAAGCTGGAAAGCTGAGGTATGCATTGACTCAAAGAATCTAAATAAAATCTTGAAGAGGCCTCACTACTCATGTCAACCACTGAAGCAAGTTTGCGACAACTTGCAAGTACAAAATGGTCCACTAACCTACATGCAAAGGTCAGTTACTGAAAAGTGAAGCTAAATGAAAGCAACACCTTTATGACTACACTCTGACGCCTTTCAAAAGGTACAAGTGGACACATGAAGCAAAGGTTTGGAAACAACAACACCTGTAAGTTCCCATTCAAGCCCTTCACCATTCTGAATTGGAAATGTACCGCCATTCCTTCAGTGTTGCTGGGAAAAAAAATCTTAGAACTCCTCCCAATAATGACATTGTGGGTAAACTTACACCAAGTGGACTGCAGTGGTTCAAAAAGTCAGCTCACCATCACCTTCTCAAACTTGGCAATTAGAGATGGGCAATAGATGCTGGACCAGCCAGCGAAGCCCACATTCCATCACTGAATTTTGAACAAAATTTTTAAATGACATGTCTCTTATTTATTTTACCCATGTGCAATCGTTTTAGTTGTGGCTTTGTATTGTATATGTCTGGTCAAGAAGGGCTTTAATTGTATTCAAACTGCATTCCTGTGAGCTGAAAGAATTTTTGTGAAATGTTTTAAAAATAAAATGGACTTTCAGAGGTTATTAAAACTTTGCAAAGTCAGAGAAAGCAGCCTGCTCAAAATTGCATTAGTTTAATTTTATGAAAGCACAATTCACACCCAATGTTGGGACACTGGGTTAAAAGATTATTGCACCAGCATGAGAGTATTTGTAAAAATCGCAGATCCTACTGAAGGCCAAAATGTCAAAAGCTGCACTTAATTTTGTCCTTTTGAAAACTTGAAGCTGAAGATTACTTTTGTCATGTCCATGAGGTGTGAAATAAATCAAATTATAGATTTAAAAATAAAATTTTTGACTCTTTTCCCTAACAACATGGCTACTACAGATCATACGATTCACAAATGGACCAGAGTGTGGAAATGGCCAACAGTGATTCGAAGTACATGGCTATGCAGATCACCGTGGAAGACTTTCTTCACTGTTAACTGCACAGATAGTGAAAAAATGAGAGCACAGACATTCTGTCTCCAAGGCTACAGTGATAATAAAGGGAGACCCATTGAGACTCTCAGTTGGCAAAACTGCAAATGGCCACCATCCAATTCAGAAAGTGAACAATGAATTTTATCAGTCATAGAAACTTGCCTTATTAACCTAACTAACTGAGGGGCATGGATACGGTAAATAGGTAAAGTCTTTTCCCTGGGGTCAGGGAGTCCTGGGTGGCACGGTGGCACAGTGGTTAGCACTGCTGCCTCACAGCACCCGAGACCCGGGTTCATTTCCCGACTCAGGCGACTGACTGTGTGGAGTTTGCACGTTCTCCCCGTATCTGCGTGGGTTTCCTCCGGTGCTCCGGTTTCCTCCCACAGTCCAAAGATGTGCGGGTCAGGTGAATTGGCCATGCTAAATTGCCCGTAGTGTTAGGTAAGGGGTAATGTAGGGGTATGGGTGGGTCGCGCTTTGGCGGGTCGGTGTGGACTTGTTGGGCCGAAGGGCCTGTTTCCACACTAAGTAATCTAATCTAAGTAATCTAATCTAATCTAAACTAAAGGGCATAGGTTTAGAGTGAGAGGGAAAGTTATAAAAGAGACCTAAGGGGCAACTTTTTCACACTGAGGGTGGTAGGGATATGGAATGAGCTGCCAGAGGAAGTGGTGGAGGCTGGTACAATTGCAACATTTAAGAGGCATTTGGATGGATATATGAATCGGAAGAGTTTGGAGGGATATGGGCCGGGTGCTAGCAGGTGGGACTAGATTGAATTGGGATATCTGGTCAGCGTGGACTGGTTGGACCAAAGGATCTGTTTCCATGCTGTACATCTCTATGACTCATAAAAGTCACATGGCCAAAAACTCGCTGATCTTTGACCAGCTTTAATTTTACATCTGAACTAGTATGATCAGTATAATTTTAACATTGAAATAGAACAGCAAGCAACGTATGAGGACAACAGTTAGATCTGCCTGAATGTTGAGGCACCCTTGAGGCATTTTAGTCAATCGGTTCAGAGATGTTATTTATACACATCTGGGACTTGAACCTGGGCCTTTGGGCTCAGAGTTGGGACACCACCATTGTGCCACAAAGGCCCCTTGAGGTATTCTTGAAACATGATTTCCAAATTGTTTTTGTCTGCAAAACAGACTGATTTCCTGGTCACAAGCATCACCATGCTGCACTACCAATTTTAACAGAATTCTACAACTTCTCCCTCAAACCAGATACAACTCAACGTGTAACTCCTGAGTGAAAGAACCTTTAATAGACTTTGATAATCATCTGACTTAATATCTACACTTTGGTTTTAATTTCCACTGCTCAGAATTTAATGATTGTCCATTTCTACTTGTCCTGGAGAAGGGGATGGTGAGACCTGATCTAGATTCAACAGTAAGCTACGGCAGATAAAACAGCATTTCCTGAAGGATATTCATGAAACAGTTTGGTTATGTTACAATTCAGCAGTTTCATGGTCACTGTTATGGTACTAGCTATTTAATTACAGATTTATTTCATTACCTGAATTTAAAATGAAAAATCGAGAGGAGAGTAGCTTTTTATTTGTCAATTCTACCATATACAACAGATACAGTAAAAACAAAACAGTGTTCCTCCAGGACCAAGGGTGCTACATGGATAGCACAGACTACACACAGGTACAAGTCATAAAGTGCATAAGAAGTGCAAAACATGCAAGAATGGTAAGTAATAGACATTTTTCTAGCAGCAATTTGAAATCATGCAAAGGATTTCAGATGAGAAGGAATGCAATCATACTGTGTAAAAGAACCTGATGAATTGGGGAAAGAAACTGTTGAACAGTCTGGCCATGAAAGACCAAATGCTCCAGTATCTTCTGCTAGATAGCAGGAGGGAGAAGAGTTTGAGTGAGGGGCGTGTGGGGTCTTCCACAATGCTCTTAGCCTTTCGGATGCAGCATGTGGTGCAAGTGTCTGTAATGGAGGGAAGAGAGACTCCGATGATCTTCTCAGCTGTCCTCATTATCTGTTGTAGAGTCTTATGAGCATAACAGTATCTTGATCAAATGGGTCAATGGGTTAAGGACTGACAGATGGAGTTTAAATTAGATAAATGTGAGGAGCTGCATTTTGGAAAGGCTACTCAGGGCAGGACTTCTACACTGACTCTATGCCAGTATTGTAATTGTATTGGAACAGCGTGACTAAGGGAGTGGCAAATTCTGGAGGATAAGTCTTTAGTATTATTGTCAGAATGTTGCCAGGGCCCACAGTCTTTGGAGCATCCAGTGCTTCTAACCATTTCATGATATCACGTGAGGTAAATCAAATTAGCTGAAGAATTGTATTTGTGATGCTGGGACCACTGGAGGAGCATGAGGGATCATCCATTTGGCACTTCTGCCTGAAGACTGCTGCCAATGCTTCACCCTTATCTTTTGCAACAATGAGTTGGCTCTTCCATTATTGGTATTGTACTGCACAGAGATCTGGCAGTGTGGACAATAATGGAAACATCCAACATGCCACAAAAGCAAAGATCAGTTGCACATGACATTGGGTTTGTCACTCTAGTCCAACTAGATCTCCTGGAAATTCTGGTGTAATCAGACAATTCGCAAAATTGACACATGAATACCATAAATTCTGGCACAGGAAATTTTACAAATCTTTCAAAATTTGTGCTTTTCTGAAATTGGAGTACAGAAAAGCAAATGGTTCATCACCATTTAACAAAATCTTCATCTGCTCTTTTTCTAACAATAACTTACACTTTGAAGATTGATAGAATCTCCCAAAAAACATGATATGGAATTTCGGGGCCCCTCTTGTAAAGAAAAATTCAAATGTATTAAATGTTCTTGAAATTCTAAGAACAGGCACAAAGTTTGTTCGCAAATCAATCTACAATTTCCTCAAACAAAAGACAAAAACAAGTGCTCCTTTGACACTGCGGTCTTCAAATTTATATTCCTTCCTTTACTATTTGGACTAAATAATTAGAATTCGGATAAGAGATTCAGTCATGTCTAGTTTTCATTGCAAAGCATTTAATAAAAATCTGAGTCGAAAATTGCTTCAGTATTTACATGGCCATTTTCATTCCTCTTGCTTTCTGCTATTTTTGCCTGCTCTGTTCCACTTAAAACTAATTAACAATAATAAACATTTATGAAAAGAATCATTTGTGGTAACCTAAACTGAAATTTGCTTGCACTCATATCTTAGGTAAATTGTATGTCATGTGTTGAAATGAAAATGTGTCATTATACAAATGTAAAAATTAGAGGTTTTTTTGTAAAAAAAATACTCAGTTAAAATTATAACTCTTGAAAATATACCGATATGCATAATGAAACATTAGAAAAAAATTATTGAAGACCTTATCTAATCTTAGATGTTTGCCAGCCCAGACTATGTCATTTTATTGCTGAGGTGTGGAACAAGTCACCTAAAAGTATAGCAGAATTCAGGAGTAATGTGTAGAGTATAGCAAGAATGGCATTATCTGTTTAGTAACAACATCAGTCTCCAGTTTGTTTCAAATCATTATAGTAGGCTCAATTGTACACATTTAAAACCTCACAATGACAAATCTTTTCACCTATTGGTACCCCTTATTCATAAAACCTACACTAACATTAAATATCTAAAGAATTGAAGAATTATGGTGCAATGATACAAGTATATTACATGATTTAGAAAAGTATAAAATAACATGGCACCCATTTAATAAAGTGATAATATAAATGGATGTTTGAATCTGTCACTCATCCTTTTTACTATTTGGGCCGTTCTTTTTCAGATCTCTTTCATGGGCAAGTGACAACAACATTCATTAGTGTTCCAATTTACAGAGAGATCTAGATAAAGTTGCAGTAAAATATTCAGGAAATTGAGCTACATTCGATTGTTGCTTCTGCATTTCAACTTTGCTTATTCCACCATTAATTTTTTTCTCCAATCTTCTGTAGCAATAAAGCATTACAATAGCGCTTGTTTTAAGATTAAAATATTAAGCAGATACAAAATAATATCTTTGCTGGTGAAATTATTCATATCTCCAGCACACAAAAGAGTACAATGATTGCTACTCAAAGCAAATCTTTTGCAAATAACTTTTGAATCATATTTTGACTCTTAAAACTTCTTACTGCAGTGGGAGCTAATGAGTCCAAATTTATTTTTGAAAATTTTATTTTATTTTTGTCTTTCAAAAACTAACCAAGCCTTTTAAAATCTTCAAACTGCCCAGGCTATTCACACATTTGATCTGTATATACTTGAAGAGGTATTGTAACTTGCTGAATTTGGAATATTGAACCACAGAATTCAAATGTTAGGCGCAGACGAGGTAAGAACCCGGAGACATTGCGTCAGCATCATCTAGAGGAACAAGCAAGAAAAGAGCCACATGACAAGCAGAGACAGAGCTTGATTCAGAGGAGCTAGCCAGAACTGGTTCTTGCTCTACTCCAAAGAAAGGTTTGGGCGGCACGGTGGCTCAGTGGTTAGCACTACTGCCTCACAGCACAAGGGAGCCGGGCTCCATTCCAGCCTCAGGTGACTGTTTGTGTAGAATTTGCACATTCTCCCTGTGTCTATGTGAGTTTCCTTCGGGTGCTCCCGTTTCCTCCCACGATCCAAAGATGCGTAGGTTAGGTGAGTTGGCCATGCTAAATTGCCTATAGTGTTCAAGGATGTGTAGGTTAGGTGCATTAGTCAGGGGTAAATGTAGGGGAATGGGCCTGGGTAAGATACTCTTCATAAGGTCAGTGTGGACTTGTTGGGCCAAAAGATCTGTTTACACACAGTAAGGATTCTAATTCTAAAGAAAGGTTTGCAAGTAGTAAAATTCTCTTCTATTCTTTAATTTGAATACTATTTTAAAATTTGTGATAAAGTTAATAAAATATACAAAACATAAGTAATCCAGTTAAATAATTAAACCTCATTCAGGGTGGAAGTTCAGGACATGTGACAAGGCTGAGCAAATGGAACTTTTGAGTAAATAATATATCCAAAAAGTGTTCACATTTGAGCAGCTTCAGCACAGAGCCAGTTAGCTGCCTCAATTCAGGTTAGGGCATGTGAGCCTGTTGTCCAATATCATGAAACAGACACGGGAGTGGAATAAAGTCAGCCAGGAAATTTGTAGGGAAACCCACTGCAAAGCAGATAGTGGAGGTCCAGAATCCTAAGTGCACTTAAAATCTTTATTCGGCCTGACAAACCTGGAAACAAATGTATCATGAGTTATTCATATTTTGTAAGAGGCCCATTGTGCCCCAAAACCTCAACTAATTGCACAGGGGTTCAAACTTCACAAAACAAATCAACTGGTACCCTTAACTAGCTAGTAGAACACTTAATTTGGCAATGTTTTAAGGCCTTAAGACACAGAGTGGTATGCAGTCAACAAAAGGCCACTGACAGAGAAATCTAAATTTTGAAACTATACTGGACATTGTAGAGTCAATGAAGTTAGCAAACAGAGGAGTTCCACAGCTAGGGTTCAGCATCCAAATAAAATGGCAGCCATACGAAAGAAACCCATGCAGCAGGAGTGCTACAAGTGTGGCAGATCTGGACAATAAGACAGGTGCAGGAAGGACCAATGTAAGAACTGTAAGAAAGTAGGCCAGATTGCTAAAGGCTGCTCGAGGAACGAGAGCAGTCGAAGAAAATCTACAAAAAGAAACCACAAAGACAGATTTTTCACATGCAGAAGGAAATGGCTGCTGAATCCCAAAACCTTCTGGCTTCAGTGACTCAGCAGGGATTGTAACAGAATAAAAGGCTCCATTTTAGGGTCATATTGGCTCCAGAGGAACAGCATTTGAGGAACCTTGAGCAGACCCTAAAATGCTACAAGCACACAGGTTACAAATGGAAAAGAAAGTGAGACTTCTTCCAGAATGCCATCATCAGCCCATACATTGGTATTCCCTTAATGACAGCTAGTCAGCTTCAGAGATGGGACCTACTCCTCCTGGCACACTCATGATATAAAATACAGGGAGTCAGAGCAACACACAAATGCAGATGCATTGTCTAGGCTGCCATTGCTATTGAGTGAGGAGCAATCCAGTAGTTGTTTGAAGATTCATTACTTCTCATAACCAGAAAATGGCAAGTGAAGAATGATAGCAGATATGACCACTTTTTAAGCCAGACAATGAAGGAAAGGGAGGACTGGTAGAAGCCACATAACTCAAGCCAGATTGTGGGAGTTGCTGGTTCAGAACTGTTGTGTATACTATGAGGAATGAGGATGATCACCTGAAACGTATGATACAAGGTGCTACAGCAGTTTCACCAGGGCCATCCACGCATTGTAAGCATTAAAGAGCTCACCAGGAGCTATTTTTGGAAGGCTGAATTTGGATGCACAGAAAGAAGGAAAAAGCCAACTTGAGGCAGTGTACAAATCTTGCCATGACAGATGCTGAAATTTGAACGCAGTAAAAGAATCTGAAATTAAGGGTCTAATGATGGCAATGAAACCATTGTCAAGAAAGCCCATCTGGTTCACTAGTGTTCTTTCAGGAAGGAAATTTGTCATCCTTACCTGGTCTGGCCTACATGTAATTCCAGAAGCACAGCCACATGGTTGATTCTTAACTGACCTCTGGGCAATTAGGAATGACCAATAAATGGACGAAAGTGAGGACTGCAAATGCTTGGAGATGACACTTGAGAGTTGGTGCTGGAAAAGCACAGTAGGTCAGGATCATCTGAGGAGCAGCAGAGTAGATATTTCAGGCAAAAGCCCTTCATCAAGAATGAGGCTGAGAGCCAAGAGGTGGTGAGATAAATGGGAAGAGTGTGTGTGTGTGTGTGCGTGCGTGCGTGCGTGCGTGTGTGTGCACGCGTGCGCGCGGGCGTGGGGGGGGGTGCGGGGTGTGTGGAAGGTAGCTGAGAGTGTGACAGGTGGAGGTGGGAGTAATGGTGATAGGTCAGAGAGGAGGGTGGAACGGATAGTTGGGAAGGAAGATGGACAGGTAGGACAGGTCATGAGGCCAGTGCCGGGTTGGAATGCTGGATCTGGTGTAAGGTGGAGGGAACAACCCCTCCCACTCCATCAAGGACATGCAGGTCCTGGGCCGCCTCCATCACCACTCCCTAACCACCCGAAGCCTGGAGGAAGAAAGCCTCAGAACCCTCCAAACCCATGACATCAATGTGGATTTCACCAGTTTCCTCATTTCCCCTCTCCCACCTTATCCCAGATCCAAACTTCCAAATCGGCACCACGCTTATGACCTGTCCATTTTCTTTCCCACCTACCCCCTCCACCCCCCTCTCTGACCTATCACCATTACCCATTACATTCTCAGCTAGCTTCCCCCAGCCCCCACTCTCATTTATATCACCACTCCCTTGGCTCACATCCTGATTCGTGATGAAGGGTTTTTGCCCAAAACATCAACTCTCCTCCTCCTCAAATGCTGCCTGATCTGCTGTGCTTTTCCTGCATCATACTCTCTACCATGACCAAAAAAAATGCTGATTTAACCAGTAACACCCTCCTCCCTTGAGCGAATACAGAAAAAAAAGCCAACTATTAATATGTTCCCCACTACTATCCCCATAGTTTTATCCTCCAAGGTACCAACATCCACTTTTCCTCCTGTTCTCCCTTTTATATATTTAAAGCAGCTTTTGCTACCAGTTTTTATACTTTGCTGGTTTTCTTTCATAATATACTTTTGCTCTATGACATTTAAGTAATCCTTTGCTGACTTTAAAAATTACCCAAGCTTCCAGCCTACCATTTGCCTTTGCAATATGGTATGACCTATTTTTTGTCTTTGTGTTATCTTTAACCTTCCTTTCTCTCTCTTTACATTAGGAGCGTTTGAGCGTCTCCTTAAATATCTGCCACTGCTCATCAACTGCCTTACATTTTGCTCTCTAAGCTAGACCACTTGGGACAGTTTTGTCCTCATGCCTATGCTATTAGCATGTTTTAATCGAGGTGGTAATTGTGGAATTCCAGTTTCTTGTCCTCCAATTGAATTTCAATGAGATAATTAATTAATCCCACCTCTTTACTCAATACCGAATGCAGAATAGCCTTCTCCCTGATTGTTTCTTGGAGGAATATATTGGGGAACCAAACTCGTATTCAATCAATAAACTCTCGCTTGAGGCTACCCTTGCCAATTGGATTCATCCAGCCTAGAGGGAGTCCCAGATTTATAAATGCCTGACTTATGAGTATTTGTATTTCTGAGCACAAACTCATTCAGGATTGTATTAAAAACGATTTTAAAGATCTGATATATAAACTTTTCCTTGTACTTAGAAATGGCTCTCTTATTTTTGCACTGATTATTGATTTTCTCTTCATATCATATTTAGTCCTCATTTGTTGGATTCTGAATTCATCCCATCTTTGGGGCCCAAATGGGCTTTTGCCTCCTCAATCTTTTTCTATCAGTTTAATACTCTCCTTGATGTGCTTGCTTAGCCAAGTTGGTTTATCCATCTCTTATAATTTTTCCTTCTCTCCTGAGATGTATTTTTTTCTGAGAGTCATGAATGACCTCCTTAAATGGCTGCCATGTTTGCTTACATTTTTCCTCCTAATCTATCCATTCAATCTATGTTAGCTAACTCACTTGTAAACTGAAAAGTAAATTCTATTATGTGATGATCACTACTTCCAGAGATCTTTTACTCACATCAGTTGTTAAACAGGTCTCAGCGCCCTTCTACTCAAAGTCAAAACTGATTTTTAAAAAGTGTGTCTACTCTGATTTCCATCTTTACCTCAGGAAAGCAATGTGCTGCATTACTTCATTCTCATTGAAGACTGGACTGGATTTTGTGGCATATAGAATGCTGAAGCTAATAATGCTTATATTAATGTGTAACTCAGAATATTATAGTTTATTGGGAAAAGGCTGAGGGGTGACCTTATAGAGGTTTATAAAATTATGAGGAGCATGGATAGGGTAAATTGGCAAAGTCTTTCCCCTGGGGTCAGGGAGTCCAGAACTAGAGGGCATAGATTTAGGGCGAGAGGGAAAGTTATAAAAGAGACCTAAGGGGCAACTTTCTCACACTGAGGGTGGTACGGGTATGGAATGAGCTGCCAGACGAAGTGGTGGAGGCTAGTACAATTGCAACATTTTGGATGGGTATATGAATAGGAAGGATTTAGAGGGATATGGGCTGGGTGCTGGCAGGTGGGACTAGATTGGGTTGGGAATGTGTTGCTGGAAAGGCGCAGCATCCAAGGAGCAGGATGAGCTCATGCCCGAAATATCGATTCTCCTGCTCCTTGGATGCTACCTGACCTGCTGCGCCTTTCCAGCAACACATTTTCACTCTGATCTCCAGCATCTGCAGTCCTCACTTTCTCCTAGGTTGGCTTGGGTCTGTTTCCATGCTGTACATCTCTATGACTCATTCCTTCAGTTTTTCATTGCTGCTATAGATTTGAAAAAACTTTTGCATTTTTTGGTCTCTTTGTAGATCAATTTAATTTTCTTTTGCTTTTTGTACACATTTTGAAAAATAATTTAACATTGAGTGGGCGTTCCAGGCTCAGTCGATATGCCACTATATATATTGCCACCACTTGTGGTGCATTAGACATGTCCTTACCTCTGAGGAGGCCCACCTAATTCCACATGCTCCAGAAGTGTATAGTAACATTTCTGAACAGACTGTTTAGAAAATATCTACAATCTACTAAAGATTTTTCAGTCCGATAGGTTCAGAACTTACCCTGTTCACACAAATGGATTTGATCATTCAAAAGTCACAGCTCAAAGCAACTAAAGAAGAAAAGGTAATGAGTTTTCTTCAATATCAAACAGAGTTATTTTACTTTAGAAAACAGGCAGCTTCTGCTGGGGAGTAAAGCAGCACACCCTTGGTGTTTTTCTCGCTCTGTATACCTGTGACTCAAATTGGAATCAGGTTACAATCTGCTCAGTTAGCTCAGCGACTACTAGCTTCATTTGTAAATAACCTGTTGTCTCCTCATCATTTGCACATAACAGCAACCATAGCCATAAAACAGTGCTCACAATAGGTTCACAGAGTTCACAAGTCCCTGCTGTGAAATTGTAGTCATACTTGATTTTTTTTTGTTTAAAACAATTCTTTCTTGCAGTGCAGAGTTTTTAGCGACACAAAAACAAAAATACGTGGTACCTGCAAAACATAAAAAAAAGTCATGGAGCATTAGTTTTGCTGTATGGATGGTTCAAATTACCAGCAGCTTCACAAGCACTCCTTACTTCTGTACAGTTTAGAAAAGATCAGCGCCTATAATAATGAGGTTTCAGCCACAAATGGGGAAGGAGAAGAGTTAATAGCTGATCTTACCACACAAAAAGACATAAACTGGATATCATGATTGATAGAAACAATGTTTTGATACAAGCTTTGAAGTTCTGAGACTGTTTAATGTGAAATAATGGTTTGTTCCAAAATATTTCTCTTGCTTTATAATACTTATTGCATACATAATGCTGCTGGCAACCCATATTTACCATTTAAATCACTTGCGTATTCATTTCTAATTGACATCATGCTGCGTAAATGGTGAACATAGTCTGAAATTTCTTTTAACAATTATTATTACTGGTAAGTAATGTGGTTCAGGTTGGGAAATGCTTATGTCTTCTATTTAAGGCAATGTAAATATACCTTTTTCTCATTTAGGTGGGTATCAACAGATCTATGGCATAGTCTATGCTGAAAAAATGTTTCAAAAAAGTTATTGAAGTTAATGCATTTTAATGCATTGGAATAGTTGATAAAGAATGGCATACCAAAAGAAAGGCCCAACATTTTATCTAAACAGACAGTATCAAGCTCCTCTCCATATTCTACATTGAGATTTAACAGTATTTTCTTAATTTTAATTTCAGTAAATATATATAGAACACATCTGTTTCTCTAAAATCACAACTGAATGGTAAAGTTTATAATTGATGCATCAATTATGTATATACAGGGATGGAATGCAAAGAATATGGTACAAAAATAAACTTTACACTCATATCATGTGAAAATGATTCAACCTTTTATCCTTGCATAGCTTGACATGCCAGAGAATGCACAATAGTCTTAGTAATCACAGTAAAAAAAATCTCTGCCTCAATTTATTGAGGCCTGCCCCAGAAATAAGGGCCACACACTAGTCCATTGAAATTAGCCTCTATTTTGCATTGCAGTCAATTAAGTCATTTCTTATTTTACTTTTGGTTTTATATTTTTTATTTTACTTGCTTTTCTTTTACACATTATAACTCTTCAGTGAGATTACAAATTATCTTAAGCATGCTGAATTTGTTAAAATAGACACTTTACGTGAAATCCATCCTACTCTTGAAGAGCTTGAGCCAGATTATTTTGAAGGAATAGTTTACCAACAACTCAGCCAGTGTGCGCAGGTCAAAAATCATTAAAGTATGTAAGTCATTAGTCAGTTACATGTTCCTATCAATAGAGACGTGCTGGTAACACATACTTTTCAGCAAAGTTGCCTTCTTTAGGGTGGATTCATTCCCTTAATGTTGTTGTACAGTAGTCCTGTTAAACAAGCAGGTAAGTGCTCTCAAGATGTTCGAGGTTGAAGAACATGTCCGTGGACATATCCACAGCAAGCGCTCGTGTCATTAAATGATTGCACGTTAAGTAGCTCAACTTTACAACATCTTGAGGCAGTGTTCTGAAACTATGTATTCTATCGTCAAAGGCTACATGAAAGCAGGTATGCATTAGATGCAGCATAAGCCAAATCATCTCAGGTTATCATCAATGATGATTTTATTCCAAACAGTTGAGTAGCAGCAACTTTGCTGGTATTCTACCTTGGGCTGTCCACATGGTAATGTTTAGTCTGATACTAATAGATTCCTTAAAAGTATGCTTTCTTCTTACCAATATGTCTTCAAAGCACGATGTGTGATCACAACATGTCAGATATGGTGCACTTCTCACATTTGGGAAGAATGCATTAACAGCATAACCAGGATGATTCCTGTCTTCCAGTACCATGGGTTATAGGGATGGGGTGGGAGATTCTGGATGGGATGCTCTTTGGAGGATTGATGTGGATTTAATGGGCCAAATAGCCTGCTTCCATACTGTAGTGCTCCTATGATTGGAGTTGTTTTCTTTGGAGCAGAGAACACTGAAGGGGAGACATGATTGAGACGTATAAAATTATGAGGGGTGTAGACAGGATGAGAGGAAGAACTTTGCCCCAAGTGGGTAGCAGGAGTCTGGAACTCATTTCCTGTAAGGGTGGTGGTGGTAAAGCAGAAATTTTCATGACATTTAAGTTGTAAACGTACATTCAAATACTATGTTAAGGTATACAAGGTTATGGCCAAGTGCTAGGAAATAATTAGAATAATTAGACTTTTTTTTAACTGGTGTAGAGTCAAAGAACAGCACAGGAACGGCACGGTGGCACAGTGGGCGGCACGGTGGCACAGTGGTTAGCACTGCTGCCTCACAGCACCTGTAGACCCGGGTTCAATTCCCGACTCAGGTGACTGACTGTGTGGAGTTTGCACGTTCTCCCCGTGTCTGCGTGGGTTTCCTCCGGGTGCTCCGGTTTCCTCCCACAGTCCAAAGATGTGCGGGGCAGGTGAATTGGCCAAGCTAAATTGCCCGTAGTGTTAGGTAAGGGGTAAATGTAGGGGTATGGGTGGGTTGCGCTTCGGCGGGTCGGTGTGGACTTGTTGGGCCGAAGGGCCTGTTTCCACACTGTAAGTCTAATCTAAAAAGGAAAAGCCCTTTGGCCCACTCGGAATACACTGACACCTGATACCTTTCTAAACTAAAAACTTTTGCCTCTAGACAGTCTGGATTCCTTTGTTGCCTGTCAATTCATTTTTCTGTCAAGGCATCTTTTAAACATTGCTGTTGTATCTACCTCCGCCACCTCTTCTGGCAGTACATCCCAGGCACCCTCTGCATAAAAAATCTGCCTCTCTCATCGCTTTTGAACTTATCCCTTTTACCTTAAACCTACATCCACTAGTAGACGACATTTCTGCCCTGGGAAAATGACTCTGACTAACTGTTCTATGCCTCGCAATTTTGTAAACTTTGATCTAATCATGGAATCAGATATGTGCAGTGCGGAAACAGACCCTTCAGTCCAACTAATTCTGGCCGCTCCTCATCTTTCAACATTCAAGTGAAAACAAACCAAGTTTATCCAATCTCTCCTGACTGCTGATACCCTTCAAACCAGGCAACATCTTGGTAAACCATTTCTGTATTCTCTCCAAAGCCTCCACATCTTTCTTGTAGTGTGGCGACCAGAACTGTACACAATATTCCAAATGTGGCCTAACTAAAGTTCTACACAGTTGCAACATATCCTCTAGCATTCTTCCTCACTATTCAAAGCTCCCCTATCCACAAACTTACTAATCAGGCCACCTACATCATCCTCCAAGTCATTTATATCAATCACAAACAACAAAGATCCCAGCACTTATCCCTGTGGAACACCACTGATCACAGATTCCCAGTCATAAAAACACCCTACCACCATTACTGTTTTCTATAACTAAGCCAGTTCTAGATCTATCTGACCAGTTTAACATGGATCTCATGTGGCTTCAGCTTTTTCATCAGCTTTCCATGAGGGATCTTGTTAAAGGCCTTGCTAAAGTCCATATAGGCAACAATTACCTCTCTGTCCTCAAATCATCTTTACAGCTTTCTCAAAAAACTCAAGTTTGTGAAACACAACCTCCCTTACAACACCATGCTGCCTATCACTAATAAGTCCATATTTTTCCATATACAAGTAAATCTGGTAATTAAGAATCTTCTCCAATAATTTCACTACCACTGACATAAAGCTCACTGGCTTGTAATTTCCCAGATTGTCCCTGTTGCCCTTTTTAAGGATTTTCTCGTGCTATAGGCCTCTTTGACAAGGGATCCACGAATTAGGGTTTAATGTATTAATTTTGTAAAATGTATTATTTGCTTCAAAGTGTACATTTCTAATACAAACTGGACAGGTAAGCACTTTATACTTTACATACTAAGAAATTATGTTTTAGCCACTGAAAATAATTTTGTGCTGAAGAAGAAAATAAGAATTCTTTGTTGTGGAGTACATTTCCACGTTATTTTCCAAAGGTGCTGATTGCTTTTAATTAAGTGTATGAATTACTTGCCAACATTTATCTATCTTCGGACACGTTATTAATTGGAGACACTTCTGGAAAAATGCTGTGTAGATCTGGTTTACATATGCATTGATATGTACAGTGCCACTATATTACTTTGCAATCAGCTATGCCACGAATAAGTCCTTTTGATTCGTCAGTGTCAAAAAAAGGAAGGATGCATTTTACTATACACTGAACTTATTTTAGACATGACTCTGAAATAAATCAAGTATGTCCATGGCTGCAATGGTAAGATTTAAGTTAATACTTTTCAGAGTGATGCACAAATGCAACTCTGAATCCATGAAGTAAGCATTCTGATATTGTTCCAGAAAACATGATTACTGTTTCTTAAGATCTCGGTCTAAGCTGTGATTTGGAGATGCCGGTTTTGGAGTGGGGTGTACAAAGTTAAAAATCATACAACCACCTGATGAAGGAGCAGTGCTCGGAAAGCTCGTGCTTCCAAATAAACCTGTTGGACTGTGACCTGGTGTTGTGTGATTTTTACCTCGAAGCTGCTTGTTTGCAATGCATTGAATAATGATTTGCTTTTTACTTCAGAGATCTTGCATTGTTTACCATTGCTGAGCACCAACATTTCTTATTCTGATTGTCACAAATTAAGTGAAACATTTATCTATCCTTTATTTCTCTCATATATTGCCAAGTAGTGCATATTTCCATATCTTCCACTAGAAATTAAACTAGCTTACAAAATTTACTTTTGTTTAGTTTTAAAATGAGGCACCCATTCAAGAATATTGAAATAGATGGTTGAAGGCATGTAAAATATCACACTGAATCAGTAAGTTAAACAATAACATACTGGAGCATTATTTACGCCAACTAACTACAAGTCAAAACAATTGCTCGAAATAAAATCGAGTCTCAGATTAAGGCAAGTGGTTTGCTAACAGCATCTTTGACAACTTCCTAACGTCATTTAAATGTGTACTTGCAATTGCGAGATATTAATTTGATTTGCACACATTAAATGCGAGTGCGGTTAACCTTAACACTATTTCCACAAGATCAAAAGTTAAATTATAGGCAGGATCAAAAATATACAACAGAACAAACTATGCACAACTAAACACAGTGCAAGGAGGGAATTAATCAATTCTTGTTCACCACTGTATAAACTGCAAAATTCAAAACTTGACTATATAGGAAGCTTTTTTCCCCATATCTATCATCCCTCGGAGTTCAGAAGTTTCTCCAAGTCCAAGCACAGATGTATTTATATAAATCAGTTAGTTAATTATGGGCTGTGTTCAATCATACTTTTATCTACTGTAAACTTAGTTTTTATGACAGAACTAAGCAACAGTTAGTTTGAAATTCTAAAACTGGAGGCTAGAAATGATTCATAAAAATCATGGTATCTACTTTTGACTGAAAGAATAAAATTGACTTCTTATGAAAATAAAGACATTAGCTAATGTGTTTTAGCTTGTACTCATCAGGACAATTTGAAAGAAATATCAAAGTAAGGGGAAACAGTATGTCGACTGTCTGAGAAGAGAGTGCTGATTGGACAGCAAGTGAGTTCTCATTGGTAGATGCACTACTATCAAGAAAGCAAGAGTTATTTGTTACTAACAGTCAACTGACAAGAACGGTTTTAAATTTTAAACAAATGAGAAATGAAATAGAGAACAGCTGTCACCTATTCTGTTGTGTTGAAATAGGTGCAGTGCAAGTACAATTTCTCTGTCTTCAAAAGATTAATGCAAAGGACTTTATCCATCTAGATTCACAAGTTTGCTGGATTGCAAACCTGACTGACTAAATTGGTTTACAGCATATTACTTTTACGATCAACATTATGTAATAAATGTTACGCAGCTGAGGAATCATATCCAATGCTAGACATTATGTTGCAAGCACAGGCTGGTTGGGGGTATAGTCAGTACCTTCCTTGTTAAGGACAGCAGGAGGACAAACTGATGCAATCTGCCAGTCTTTGGGATGTATAGCCAACCTAACTAGCATTGTTCTGGCATGGAAATACCATACTCTTCATTTGTGTGGTATTTTGATATTAACACCTACTCAAGATCTATATTGCCATTTTTCTAAAACCATTACCATTCTGTTTGTTTTCTGTTCTATACTATATGTAATATTTCATCTCTCTTACTTTAATTTTTCTTTGTTTCCCTTGTGTGTGTCTCTCTCCATAGCTACTATGTGACCTGCTGAGTTGTCCAACACTTCCTATTTTTGTCATCAAGTTAAACCTTGGTCACATAATTGATAATTTAAATATTCAAAAATATGTAACTTGAAACAAATTCATACCAAAATGTCAGGAGTTTAATCTCAGTCTAGTATTTTTTCTCTATTGAGTTTGTTACCAACTTATCAGAATACTGTTTAAAAAGCTCAGCCCTTTACTTCATTTCACTGACTCCAGACCAAAATGTCTCTTCAGCTATTTGAACAAAAGTGTTCTAATAGTTTATTACCATGAAGAAGAAGATAGGCTGAACATTTTTTTAATGCCTAGCACTGTGACTTTCAAGTACATGCTTAAACAAATAAAAAGCCTAAAAATAACTTGGATTAAATTCAGAACGCCAATGAAAACCAAAATATTTTTTCTATATAGACTCAAAACAACAGCATAGTCACATAAAACAAAAGGTATTCACAAAACATCATGCTTATTTATGAAGTACAATGACAGAATCAGCAACTACCTAAATATTTTTACATATAAAATCAGCAACAAAACACCAATAATTGATGTTTATATCACAGTGAAATAAAATTTTCCCTTGGGAAGCTATTTGTTTAATGTATATCATGCAAGAACCAAACTATCATGCTGGCCACGTTCTGCTCTGCTTCACAGTTCTGTCCAGGCTCACTACAATACGAGGTCAATATAATGGCCCACATAGAGTGCCGCAAAACGCGTTCCACTTCCTTGTAAAGTGACAAAGCTCTCTGTTAAGGTAGCTAAATACCTGTCAGTCCACTACAAACTGCAATGGACTAGTTGTTGTTCATTTTGACACAATTTGGAGTAGGATTCTGCAAAGCTGATTGTAAATAAGCTAATGAAATTTAAACAAAAACAAATGTATGAAGTGAAAACCAAATACAAAATATAGCAAGTGTGAAACAAAATTATCTCATAATTAATTGTCAACACACCATATACATCGCCAAATTGCACTAAGGAAATACATTAGACATTAAACCTTACATAAAAGCAAATTAGTGTACCTACTATGTGTTTTATAATGGTGTTTAGACACTGAACTGTTGAATGAATAATTAAACGGACTGCAGAGCAAACAATTGCAAGTAAGCTTTTTATGTTTGTGATACCCTGATCAAAGACTGAAACACACCAAACAAATGACTTTGGCCATAAAAAGCTCACTTAAAAACATGGCCAACTCTATTCTTTGTGTTGCATCATTCTATATGAACTGCAGGTGCAACTTCAAAGCCAAACATAAGTTGCATGCAGGAGCAAGTGAGGACTGCAGATGCTGAGATGACAGCCAAGAGCATTGTGCTGGAAAAACACCGCAGGTCAGGCAGCGCCCAAGGAGCAGGAGAGTCAATGTTTCAGGCATAAGCCCTTCATCAGGAATGAGGCTTGTGGGCCATGGGGCTGAGAGGTTCTCCTGCTCCATAAGATGCATGCAGTACAACCAATAGGGATAGACGAAATTTGGTTTGCAACATCACTACATAAAAATGCAATGATCTCCATATATTGTGTCACAGTAGATGAAATGTTCCTGATATTTATCTTTAATAAATGGTCAAGACTTTTTTCACTGATGCTGCCTCACAGCATTTGTATTGGACTGGGCTGATTGCAGTAAGTGGTCAAAAGTGATCGTGTGTGAAAATCAAACCATAACTTTGTATGATAATTACCTCCTACCCACCGCCACCCCCCCCCCCCCCCCCCCCGCCCACCGCCACCCCCCCAACAATTATAGTGATATGGTTACAAGGATATCAAAGCTGGGAACAAAACAATCAGGGGTTCGTGACTTTTGTAAGGATAGGCATAGAAGGAAGGGATGGTGGAGTAGCTTTGTTAGTACAGGATAGAATAAGTGCAATAGCAAATGATCTGGATTTGAGGAGGTAAAATCCACATGGATAGAGGCAGAAATAACAATGGGAATGACACAGCTGGGAAGAGTCTACAGGCCTATTGTAGGACAGAAATAAAACAGGCAATAATTAAGGCATGTAATCAGTTAAGAGATCAACTGTTTGAGGAAAAGGCAAGAAAAGCTGAGTTGAAGATGATCAGATTCATGATGACCTTACTGAATTCTACAACAAAGTTGATAGGGTGACTAGCCTACTTCTGCTCCTACATTTTATAGTTTTAGTCCCAGCACATAAACAATAATGCTTTAAACTGTCCACTTATTTCCAGAATTAGACAGAACTGGACTCTCATGATTAGAATTGCTGTATCGATACAAGATCCATGTTGCTATGGTGATGGCTTTGAGATGGAAAGTAACAAGTTGCAGGCTGTATAAATCATAGACAGGTTAGTCTATCTGTATTTGGTACAGGGTGAGGGTGAAAACGCGCACGAGAGAGCAAGAGCTGGGAGCTCTCGCCCAGTCTAGAAAGATCAAATTAGTGGAGAGTTCAAATAAGGCCAGAAGGTTTGCCTAGCCTGAGCTAGAGGCAGAAGTCACCAGGAAAACTCACATCATTAAAGATAGTTTTGGCGTTACAAGTTTACCAGCTGGAAAAGGAAAATGTCAAAGTAAACTCTAGAAGCTGGGCGGCACGGTGGCACAGTGGTTAGCACTGCTGCCTCACAGCGCCTGTAGACCCGGGTTCAATTCCCAACTCAGGCGACTGACTGTGTGGAGTTTGCACGTTCTCCCCGTGTCTGCGTGGGTTTCCTCCGGGTGCTCCGGTTTCCTCCCACAGTCCAAAGATGTGCGGGTCAGGTGAATTGGCCAAGCTAAATTGCCCGTAAGGTAAGGGGTAAATGTAGGGGTATGGGTGGGTTGCGCTTCGTCGGGTCGGTGTGGACTTGTTGGGCCGAAGGGCCTGTTTCCACACTGTAAGTCTAATCTAAAAAAAAAGCTCTTCTCTGAGAATTGAGCTCTTATACTGTAAGTAGACATATAACATACATTGTACTGTAGAGGGTAGTCTTTGGTCGTGTTAAAAGTTCTGTTTTGTATGAGTACAAAATATAGTGTTTAGTTGTGGTTTGAGTCTGTTACAGTCAACACCGCAAAGCATGAAGCGTGCAGCTTTAACTAAAGGCTTGAAGTCAACGTTTGTAGATCAGTGCTGGTTGCAGTTGTGGCTATGTTCGCTGAGCTGGGAATTTGGTTTGCAGATGATTTATCCCCTTTGTACCACGGAGCCTCCACTGAAGTGCTATTGTACTGTGTCAGTTGGAATTTATTTGATTCCATTTCCGCTGCTTCTGGTTGCTCGTTACAGTGGTCAGTGTACAGAAGAACCTCGATTATCCGAACGAGATGGACGGGCACTATTTTATTCGGACAATTGATTATTCGGTTAACTGATTTAATGCCTCTCCTCTGGGGCTCAGAGTTTTGTGAAGTCTTCTTTTTCCTCGCTCTGCCTGCCTCGCTCCCTCTCTCTGTCTCAGGGTTTGTTTCTGAGCAGAAACACACGTGTGTAAGGGACTTGCAGCATTGCTGAAGCCTTTCCCCCTCTACACAGTTCAATGGGATTGACACAACAAGCACTTGCTAAGTCCGCTCCCCCTGTTCAGCATAATCAGCAGCAGCACACCGTGCATGAGCCCCTACTCCCTCGTTTGCTCCCACCCCGCCCTCACCCTCCGTCCACCACCCCCCAAACTTGTCCAACACCACACCTGTGTCTGTCCCCACCCACAGTCTGCTCCCTCTCCCCCACCCCATCATGCACCCATGCTGCCCCACTCCCTCTGGGGGATTGGGCACCAACAGCAAGACTGCTGCTGCCTTTGGAGGTTGAGTTCTCAAAATAGCAAAGACACACAACGTTTCACTGCAACGTTTTGACAGGTTCCATTTTTGCCCTGTACAGGACAATGTTGGAGGGATTATGTCAGGAAGGGGGTAGGGGTTTTTAAGGTACCCCAGTGTAGAACTCCAGGGAATTTGTGGGGAAAGAGACAAAGGGTGCTGAGTCAGTCATTTGGAGACTGTGCTTCCATTGATGTCCAGGATGGTTCTCGACAGCTTTTCAGTAAGCTAAATTCATTTTTAATCATTGTAAACAAAAATCGTAATCAGTGTTGAAGCACCTTTTTGATGTAATATTTCTATCAGGACCATGAGATCATCTTCTGATAATCTGAAATTCGATAATTGGATAATCAAGGTTCCTCTGTATTAGGGCTAGATCAATGTGTTTATTGATGGAGCCCGTGGATGAGTGACATGCTTCTAGGAATTCTCTGGCTGTCCTCTGTTTGGCTTGTCCTATTATTGTTTTCCCAGTTGAATCCTTGTCGTCTGTGTGTATGGATACTAAGGGTAATTGGTTGTGGTGTTTAGTGGCTAGTTGATGTTCATGAATACAGATTGCTAGTTGTCTGCCTGTTTGTCCCTAGTATCCATATACAGAAAGGACAAAACATCTGCAACCAAATTCCCAGTTCAGCAAATATATCTACATCAATTAAAAGCTTGAATTTCTCCTTTTAAAATATCAGTTTCTACAGAAATTATAACACCTACAGCAAGTGATTATTATTTTAGCTTTAGTCAGTGAGAATAATGCCAATTAAGGATTTTTTCTTAAATATAAAAGCTATTTTTTAAAAAAAGCAGCACCATGCACTACTCTATAGCAAACCTTTCCTATATCATAAACCTTGTATATTATATACAGCATGATTAACAACAAAACACAAAAGTTCTTTGCTGCTGATACAAATACCTTGCATTGAAATACCAAAATTTTGCACAACTATATTCATGGCTGCTGAGCTAAGCGATAAATGGTGCTGAACTAGATAAACTAAAGTCTTATCACAGATCTGGTTACATAATGTATGAATACAATTACTTTCAAAAATAGCATGCAAATTCTTTTAGAAAATTGCTGTGGAGCTAAAAGTAGCACAAACTCCATGAAAACAATGATAATGAAGTATGAGCTCGTGGGTATCGATAAAAATTAATTCAAAGGAAACTTCAGATCGATGATATTGATTTCCCCCACTTCAGTAAGTTTTTGCTGTACAGCATCATAGTAGCATGAAATCTCGTGCAACTCAGCGAAGTATTAAACATGATATTGGACTCCCTAACTTTCATCTAAGGTCAATCAATAATTTTAAAAAGTAATTAAGTTCTGAATGACAGGAAACTGCAACATTTTAAACAAAAGCAAAAGTGTTGGACAAAGTCAGGTCTGGCAACATCTGTCAAGGCAGAAATGAAGTGAAAGCTCAAAACATTAAGTTTTAAATAGCCATTTTTGTTTTAGCACATATTATTGTGCAAGTGGAACAATTAGAAGGCGACTTCAGAATTTATAACAAAATTCCTTCTAAACCCATGCATAGCATGGGCAGAAACCAATACTGTCAAAATCCATGAGACAATAAAACTCAGAATCTCTGGTTTCGTTATCCAGTGAACGATTACCAGGTGTCAAAATGCTCTCAAATGTAATTGAAGGAGTTGTCAACAGTGCCCTCAGGCAACCCGTAGTGTGTAAGGGGCCCGGTTCAAGTCCCACCTGTTCCAGAAGGAACATCACTGAACAGGTTAATTAGAATAATAGCTTTTTTTAAAAAAAACCAGGATTTTTAGGTCCTCTTATGACACAGTAGTAGTCTCCATTTCCATGGACAAGGAGGCCAGGGTCCTATCTCTACCTGCTTCAGAGGTATGTTAAGACATGTCTGAACAGATTAATTAGAAGAATGGGTTAAGTAAGTAAAACAAAAAAAGAGCATTCTTCAGCCCTCTTACCCCTGGACCAAGAAACCAAGGTTCAAGTCCCAAACTGCTCCAGAGGTACAAAAAATAACAAAGAAAATTACAGCACAGGAACAGGCCCTTGGCCCCTCCAAGCATGTGTCGATCCAGATCCTCCAACTAAACCTGTCGCCTATTTCCTAAGGGTCTGTATCCTCCTGCTCCCTGACAATTCATGTATCTGTCAAGACATATCTTAAATGACACTATCATGCCAGCTTCTACCACCTCTGCTGGCAATATGTTCTGGGCACCCACCACACTCTGCGTAAAGAATTTTCCACACATAACTCCCTCAAAATTTTCCCCTCTCACCTTGAACTTGTGACTGAATAATGGAGTCTCCCACTCTGGGAAAAAGCTTCTTGCTATGCACCCTGTCTATACCTCTCCTGATTTTGGAGATCTCAATCAGGTACCCTCTCAACTCCTGTCTTTCTAATGAAAATAATCTTAATCAGAGCACTAGTATGTAATAACATTTCTGAACAAAACTAAATTAGAATTGTTGGAGCTGTTATGGAGCAGGTAGTATTCCTACCTCTGCTACAGGAGACTTGGGTTCAAGTCCCAAATGCTCCAAATGTATATATTAGCATTACTGGACAGTTTGATTAGAAAATTTTTTTTTTAAAACATCACGATCATTCAAGCTCTTGCGGTACATGGCAATGTCCCTATCACTGAGCCACAAGGCCGGAATGCAAAGTCCCATCTGCTCCAACAGTGCGTCATAACATTTCTTAACAAGTTGAGTAAAATCAGGATTCTATCAAGATGACAGAGCTGTAGTGTGATCAATTCAATGCAAATGGAGTAAGCACTTCAGTTCCTGCGAAATGTCAGGTGTGTTAAAAATAATTTACTTTAGAGTCAGGATTTTGAGCAAATGGCTGGTGCATCTTGATTGGTGCATATAAGGCATTTTAACCTGTTTGTATTTCTGCAGCCATGACTTTATTTAAACCAATATGAAAGTGTTAAAGTGAATTTGGGAAAACTTTCATTGGGAGATTTCAGAAGTGGAGAAAGTGAGGACTGCAGATGCTGGAGATCAGAGCTGAAAATGTGTTGCTGGAAAAGCGCAGCAGGTCAGGCAGCATCCAAGGAGCAGGAGAATCGAGGTTTCGGGCATGAGCCTTTCAGGAATGAGGAAAGTGTGCCAAGCAGGATAAGATAAAAGGTAGGGAGAAGGTACTTGGGGGAGGTGCATTGGAAATGCGATAGGTGGAAGGAGGTTAAGGTGAGGGTGACAGGCTGGAGTGGGGGTCGGGGGTGGAGAGGTCAGGAAAAAGACTACAGGTTAGGAAGGTGATGCTGAGTTCGAGGGATGAGACTGTGACAAGGTGAGGGGAGGGGAAATGAGGAAACTGGAGAAATCTGAGTTCATCCCTTGTGGTTGGAGGGTTCCTAGGCAGAAGATGAGGCGCTCTTCCTCCAGCTGTCATGTTGCTATGGTCTGGCAAGGGAGGAGCCCAAGGACCTGCATGTCCTTGGCGGAGTGGGAGGGGGAGTTGAAGTGTTGAGCCACGGGGTGGTTGGGTTGGTTGGTCCGGGTGTCCCAGAGGTGTTCTCTGAAACGTTCCGCAAATAGGCAGCCTGTCTCCCCACATCAGGTGCAGCGGATGCAGTAAATGATGTGTATGGAGGTGCAGGTGAATTTGTGGCGGATATGGAAGGATCCCTTGGGGCCCTGGAGGGAAGTAAGGGGGGAGGTGTGGGTGCAAGTTTTGCATTTCTTGTGGTTGCAGGGGAAGGTGCCGGGAGTGGAGGTTATGTTGGTGAGGGGTGTGGACCTGACGAGGGAGTCACGGAGGGATGATCTTTTCGGAACGCTGATAGGGGAGGGGAGGGAAATATATCTCCTGGTGGTGGGGTCCGTTTGGAGGTGGCGGAAATGACGACGGATGATATGATGCATGTGGAGGTTGGTGGGGTGATAGGGGAGGACCAGTGGGTTCTGTCATGGTGGCGGTTGGAGGGGTGGGGCTCAAGGGTGGAGGAGCGGGAAGTGGAGGAGATGTGGTGGAGAGCCAACTAGCATGGAAAGAAGATTGGTTAATTCGCCAAAAAACAGAGTGCGCATTAATCTTTTGATGATTAGCAAGATTTAATGAACAGGATCCTGCAGGATCTGTGGTAAGATCTCAACTTTAGGTAAGGTTGAGTCGGTAAATTTGCAGATGACACAAAGATAGGTAGCAAAGTATGCTGTGAGGACACAAGGAGGTTGCAGAAGATAAAGATAGGTTGAATGAATTGGCAAAATAAGACATATGATTCTATAATGTGCAAAAAGGTGAAACTGTTCACATCGACAGAACAGTAAAAAGCACTATACTCAATATTATCCAAAAGGAGAATGAATCAAAAATTCTGAGGTCCAGTGGGATCTAGGCTTTCTCATGCTTCAGTCACAAAAAATGTTAAGTGTAGCAAGTAGTTAAGAATGCAATTAAGAAGTAGAATGCCATCCTTTGTCAAAGAAGAACGAACCTAAAAGTAAAGGTGTAATGCTTCAGTTATGTAGGACAATGGTGAGACCACATCACAAATACTGTGCGCTGTTCAGTTCTCCTTATTGAAGTAAAGATGTAAATACATTGGAGGTGAATCGGGTTGAATTACTACATTGATACTTGGGTTGAACTGTTTTGTTTGAAGGAAATATTGGACAAACTGGGCTTGCTTTCACTAGAGTTTACAAGAGAGATGGTGTCTCAGATGAAGTATCTGAGATCCTGAATTATCTTCACAAGGTTGACGTGGAATTAATGTTTTTTCTTCTAGGGAGCAATGTTTACAAATGAGGGTCACCTATTAGTACAGCGTATTATGCAACTTTTGAACTTTAAGCTGAGATGGACTGATTCCAGTGACTAAAAGGATCTATGATTATCTATGATGGGAAAGTGGAACTCAACACAAACAAAAAAGCCAGATTTTACTAAATGGTAGAGTCAAAGTCAAAGTGAACAATGTACAGGAAGAGACTCTTCAGCCCATCTAGTCTTCACCAGTCAAAAACACCAGATCAAACTATTTTAATCCCATTTTCCTAACCTACCATAATAGATCATGCAATTTATATTTGGTACTTTTCAAGGAAGTTCATTACTGTTGACTAACTTACATTATTGTTGTTAGTAATAGATAATTCAAAGTAGATTTCCAATTTCAACAGCAAAAGCATCTGAGATCTATGTTGTAATAATGCTATCTCAATTAATTTTAGTTGAGCTATTAAATACTCATTAGCTCATGATAACCAACTCACCTGTTTAAAAATTGGACACTACCAAACAAAGCGGACTTTAAATTTATTAGTAAGTGTCATACTGCAGGAGTGACTAAACGTGAATTCATGGACAGGTTTACATCAGGACAGGAATTGGAGATAAAGCATAGGCTTAAGCAGCTGAATGACCAATTTCTACTCCTAATTCATATGTTTGCATTTCTCACGTTAGTCTGCAGAACTAAGCACGGGCCAGAAAAGGCTCTCTCACTCTGTCACTTAAGAAGAAAGCATCTGGTGACAACACCAACTAGGAAGAAACGGCTTATGCAAATATAGAAGATAACTGCAAAATTCACAAGGCTGAAGAAATCAGCTCACGAATTATGATCTCAGGTTAAAACCTATGCCTCAAGGGCATTCAAATCATGCAATGAAGTGGGTATATGTGTTTTTTGCATGCATTCTTTCGTGTGTGTACACACACATTTGTTTTGATGTTTTGCATGCCCATGTGTATGTGAGTTATAAAGTCAGCCTGAGACTTCAATTATGCACGTGACAGTAAGGGTGACAGACAGACAGGAAAGATGAATGTCATTCAGAAAGGATGTGTTTATGAGAGTGTAATTGCATGCATCCAAGTAACTGTAGAAAGGCTATATACTTGATGTCATATCTTTATGCTTCTTGGGCTATTCGGCTGTTTTCTAACTCAAGACAAAATTGTGATTAATTTTTTATAACTATACTAAACACTAGTTAACTACATTTCAATTAGAGAGAGGTATAGTTTTGTCCTAAAAGAACTTAAGACTTTGTTGTGACCAACTGAGGTGGGGGAAAAAAGGTAAATTACTTTACTCCTCCTAACCAAATTATGACAATTTTGGGTACAATGGGGTAGATTTCAACCAAACACTCATCCTCCCTTCAGAATGAAAGTAGACTTCAAGCATACACAGGCAGATAGTGGGACTTGGGAAATGAGGAGTAGTGTTTACCAACAGCAGGTTCCAAGTTGGCTACTACAGAAACTACCATCTAATTAATAATTATGTCCCATTCCTTTGGGCTCTCAGCAATTCATTAACCAATTATCAGAGGGGCTACCTCAATATATACTACAGACTCCTAATGCTGCTGGGGCCCTTCTTCAGAGGGACGGTGCGGACTTGTTGGGCCAAAGGGCCTGTTTCCACACTGTCTGGAATCTAATCTCATCTGCTCCAACCTTCCCACTGACCAATCACAGCCTGCATCACAGCTTCCTACCTGCATCCACCTATCACCATCCCACCCACCTTCCCCCACCCCATCTCCTCCATTTATTTTTCAGTTCCCTTCCCCTCCCCCAGTCCTGATGAAAGGTACTGACCTGAAGCAGCGACTCTTCTCCTCCTCTGATGCTGCTTGACCTTCTGTGCTTTTTCCAGCTCCCTCTTTATCCACACCACTTAATTCCTGCCCCATACTCTGTAATATTAAAAGGATGTTCAAAGTATCTTTCGCTGCAAACTCTGATGCAAAATATCTGTTTAACTCCGCTTTCATTTCTTGCTCCCTATTACCATCTATCCACATGTATTTTCTAAAGGGATTGAGTTTTGGAGCCACGAGGTCATGCTTCAGCTGTATAAGACACTGGTAAGGCCACACCTGGAGTATTGTGAGCAGTTATGGTCACCACATTAGAGGAAGGATGTGGAAGCTTTGGAAAGGATTCAGAAGAGATTTACTAGGATGTTCCGTGGTGTGGAAGGAAGGTCTTACAAGGAAAGGCCGAGGGAACTGAGGCTGTTTGTGTTGGAGAGAAAAAGGTTAAGAGGTGACTTAATTGAAACATAAGATAATCAGAGAGTTAGATAGGATGGACAGTGAGAGCCTTTTTCCTCGGATGGTGAAGGCTAACACAAGGGGATATAGCTTTAAATTGAGGGGGTGGTAGATTTAGGACAGATATTAGTGGTAGTTTCTTTACTCAGTACTAGGGGAATGGAACAGCCTGCCTGCAACAGTAGTAGACTCGTCGATGTTAAGGGCATTTAAATGGGCATTGGACATACATATGGGTAATAACGGAATGGTGTAGGTTAGATGGGCATCAGATTACTTCACAGGTTGGTACATTGAGGGCTGAAGGGCCTGTACTGCGTTGTAATGTTCTATGTCCACTTTGACCTGTCTTCCTTTTTATATATTAAAAGAAGTTTTTATTGTCAGTTTTTATAGTTTGCCCTCCTAGCTCATTGCCTATACCACTATCGTCTTTTTACTCCTCTCTTATTAAATTCTGAATTTATCCCAGTTTTTGGGAGTTTGCTCCTTTATATAGTTATTCTTACAACTTAACACGCTCCTTAATTACTCTGCAACAGGGAAAAACGATTTATGAATCTATTTGGATCTTTATTTGTGCAGGTATGAAGTGTGTGTTCATCACAGACCAATATGGGTGTAATATCTGAATCCAAGCCTTTCAGTATGACTAGATGCAATTAGTTTCTCTGACTAATTTTGAAAGAATTCATTCAGTTACTTGAAAACCTAATCAAATCTTCTAACAACACACCTGAATTTCAACACACACCCCTCTCTATTTTCAGGAGAGTTTGCATGATTGACAAAATGGAATACAGTTAATTCAATTTTCTCCTGACTTTTAGATTTCAAGTTTAAGCAGGATGTTGGTCTGCCATAAGCAACCCAAGCTGCATTCTAAGAAAGGCACTGAGCCAAAACACACCTGTTTGACAATTGATGATTGCCCTGAATGCTCATGGAGTTGTCAATCAAAATAAGAATGTTAAGGAAATTTAAAGAAACTGTGAAAATTATTATTTGATCTTATATTTAAATCATTGCTTTTCACAGAGTTAAAAATTAAAATTACAATAACCTATGCTCTTTTCCCTTCACTTTTCTCTCCTGAGAAATTTAACTGCTTATGGATTTATTATTCCATGGATGCTAGCTAAGCTTTACTAACTCTTCCAAGCTGTCATTATTTAGATTCAACTACTGGCAGGCTATGTGACCACAAACAAGATCACGTTTCCACATATTAGCACTCAACCACAAATGTTGATTGGATATGGAGCATGAAGCAGGTCAATCAGACCTCATTAAGCCTAATGGTATTGATGATGCCAAACCAAAGTCTGGCTGAGCTTGGTGAATTCTGTTTTTTTTTAAAAACTAAAATTTAATCTCTGAAAATATTTACAACTGATTTTATTTTCAAATAACCAAATTGCTCTTCCTTTATTCACTCAAGATGTGCCCATCATTGGCTGGTCTGCTTTTATTGCCCATCCAAATTGCCTCCTCAAGGTACGGCCACCTTCCTGTACCATAGCAGTCCATGAGGTGCAGATACGTCCAAAGTGATCTGAGGAAAGGGGTTCTGCAATGAACATACCAGCAACAATGAAGGAACAGTGACATGGATCCAAGTCAAATGGTGATGTCCCATGCATTTGCTGCTGTTGCTCTTATAGATGGTAGGAATAATGGGTTTGGAAAATGCTGTTAAGAAGCCTTGATGAAAATGCCACAGTGCACTCTGTGCATGAAAAACACTCCTGCCACTGTGTGACAGATGATGGAAGAAATGAATATTAATGGTGGTGGATAGTGTGCTATGTAAACAGGCTGCTTTGCCCTGAATTGGGTGCAGTTTCAAGAGTATTGCTGGAGCTGGACTCATTCAGATAAGTGGGCAAGTTTTAAACAGCTCAGAGGTGAGTTACTTTCCACAAACTTCCAAGCTTTTGATCTGCACACACAAGAACCATATCAAAGGCTGATCAGATTCAGTTTGGGAAATGACAATACAATGGAAAGTCAAAGGGAGATGGGTGGATTTTCTCCTCTTGGAGATAATCATGACACAAGTGCCAGACATGACTGTTGCATGCTACTTCTAAATGCATGCCTAAACATTGTCCAGGCCTAGTTCCATTTGGGCACAGTGTACATCTGAATCTAAGACTTACAAATGGTGCTGAATTTTATGCAACTGTCAGGAACATCCCAGCTTCTGACCTGATGGAGAAAGTTGGGTTCCTTGATGCCAATCTTCACCTAATGCTGCCTTGATGTCACATGTAGTTATTATCATCTAATTGCTGGAGAAAACCCTTGTCCATGATTCCACCAAGGCAGAAATGAGGTCAGGTGCTGAGTGATTTGGAAGACTCCAAACTGAAATAAGTAAGCAGGTGATTGCCAAGTGTCACTTAATGGAACTGTTGACATTTTCTTCCTTCACTTTGTTCATTATCAAAGGTGATAATGATAAGAACAGTAAATGGCTAAGTTGGATTTTTTTTGTTGACAGGATATACATGGGCAAGTTTTCACATTTCCAGGCATATGCTAGTGCTGTTGCTTTATTGTGTTAACTTAGCTAGGGTCACAGCTAAGTTCTGGAACACAGTCTTCAGCACTTCTCCAGAAATCATGTTAGGTACCTTCAGCCATTTCTTAATATCGCATAAAGTAAACCAAGCTGGTTTAAAACTGGCATTTGTGATGCTCAAACATCAAGAGAAAACTAAAATGATCGTCCACTTGGCACTTCGGGCTGACGAAGGTTACAAATTTTTCAGCCTTGCCTTTTGCACTGATTTGCTGAGTTCCCATCATTGAGGGTATACTTGTGACGCTATTTCTCCTGTTGAACTGTTTACAACTATGCATGATTGGCCAAACCTAGCATTGGGTTGCGGGATCCTTCACTCTTTGTTTGCATACTGCTTCCATTGTTCAGCGTGAAAGGAGATTTGTATTGTAGATTCACTAGGCTGTCACCACATTTATAGCAACACCACCACATTCAGAGTGTCACTGGCTGGGACAACATTTATTGCCAATCCCGTTTGCCCTGAAGGTGGTGGTGGTGAGCTACCTTCTTGAATTGCTGCATTTAATTTAGACCATAAGACACAGGAGCAAACATTAGACCACACTCTACCACACTCTGGACTTTGGTCTTGTAGATCGTGGACAGTCTTTGCAGAGTCAGGAAGTTACTTACTCACTGCAGGATTTCTACCCTGGAACTTGCTCTTGTACCCACAATCTTGATAATGAGAGAAAGTGTAAATGTCATAAAATTCAGCCTTCAAGATTACATTACAATTCCCAGTTCCAGGAACATTAATCTATTTTTGTTAATAAACGAACAAAATAGTGGTTCCAAATTTAAAAATACACTGAGCTCAGCCACTGAAAATCAAAATGGCATCACTGAAATTGCTTGGGCAAAACAATGCTAGAAGATCAACCAGTTAACAGTAAACTATTAAGTACATTTAGCAAAGAATGGATGCAACAAAAAATATCTGAAAAGGTTTGGCAATTCAGGTCAGAATTACCAAATTAAATATTTTTCATTATAATATAATTAGGAAAACATGCTTGGTGCACAGAGGACTCTAAATGGCATTTCCTGCAATTAAATTCATAATTGACATAGCATGGAATGTAAATGACCATTTCCATACCATAAAAGGTAGAATTCAAAGTAGATTAGCCTATTATATTGTCTGTGCCATTATTTATTTGTCAGATGTGATATTGGAGATGATCTATGCAATTAGACATGATTCATTTTAAACTGTTGCGACAGAATTTGGATATATTGCTAAAAAGAGCAACTTGCCGCCAAGGTTTTCTGTCTCGTATCTATTACAAATGCTCAAATTTTAAACAGCACAGCAAACTATATACCAGTAGAAATTTTTGGAAAGTCAAATTTGATTGGCTGACATTCTGACATGGAGAAAGCAATAGGCTACCCCCTCACCCAAAAAAAAAAGTGCAAGACATAAACATATCCAGTTCCAAAGAAAAGTTAGACTGGACATATTAACTTTGTTTTTCTCTCCACAGATGCTGTCAGACATGCTGAGTCTCTCCAGCACTCTCTTCATTTTATGAATATGTTCCTTTAGATTGCAGAGAACAGGGTCCTGCATGTGAATGTGTGCTTCATTTAGTAAACTTAAATGAGGTATGTTATGCACTTGACTGCATCTGAAATTGGTTATCAGCATAGCTAAAATTGGTACTTTCAGGGTTTGTTCAAGTGCTGCCTAATAATAGAATCACATCTAACTTTGGTGTATTCTATTAAGTTTTGTAAGCACAGCTGGTTCAGTCCAAAGTGGAGACTTCTCATGGGTATTGCTGTTCCATGCATACAAACAGACCCTTCGGTTCAACTCGTTCATGCCAACCAGACATTCACAACTAATTTAGTCCCATTTGCCAGCATTGGGCCCATATCATTCCAAACTGTTCATGTGCATAAACCCATCCGATGTCTTTTAAATGTTGTAATTCACCACCTTTTTCATGCAGAGGGTGGTGTGTGTATGGAAGGAGCTGCCAGAGAAAGTTGCCCCTTTGCAGCATGGTGGCTGTGGTTAGCACTGCTGCTTCATAGCGCCTGGGATCCAGGTTCGATTCCAATCTCAGGCAACTATCTGTGTGAATTTTGCACATTCTCCCACGTTTCCTCGGGGTACTCCAGTTTCCTTCCACAATCCAAAGACGTGAGGGTTAGATGAATTGGCCATGTTAAATTGCCCACAGTGTTCAGGGATGTGTAGCTTAGGTGCATTAGTCAGGGGTAAATATAGGATAATAAGAATGGGGTGTGGGTACAATACTGTTCAGAGTTTTGGTGTGGACTTGCTGAGAGTAAAGGTCGGTTTTTACATTGTAGGGATTCTATGATAAATCTTTCTTCTCTCACCTTAAACCTATGCCATCTAGTTTTGGAGCCTCCCCACTCCAGGGAAAAGACTTAATCTACTCACCCTATCTATGCCTCCCATGATTTCATAAACCTCCAAAAGGTCACCCTGCAGCCTCTGATGCTCCAGGGAAAGTAGCCAGTCTATTCAGCATCTCCCTGTAACTCAAATCCTCCAACCCTGGTAACAGCCTTTTAAATATTATCTGCACCTTTCAAGTTTCACAACATCATTCCTATAGCAGGGAGACCAGAACTCAAATAATGGTCTAACCAAAGTCCTGTACAGCCGCAATATGACTTCCCAACTCCTATACTCAATGCACTGACCAATAAAGGCACCTACTGCATCATTCTTCACTATCTTGTTTAGCTGACTACACTTTCAAGGAACTATGAACCTGCATACCAAGTTCTCTTTGCTCAGCAACACTCCCCAGGACCTTACCATTAAACATAAGTCCTTTCCAACATGCAGCACCTCAGATGCTGTACATCTCTATGGACTCTGTGATGTGGAGGTGCCAGTGTTGGACTGGGGTGGACAAGGTCAGAAGTCACATGTGAAGCAAAGACATCTTGGTCAAACTTATGCAAGAAAATGTTGGTGTATTGGGGTGCAAATGTAGTCGCCACAGCTTTTCTGTGTGTCTGGATGAAGAATTGGTTGAAGGTGAAGACATTGTAGTCAAGGATGAACGGGTTGAGTTGTAGGATGGCATCCAGAAATTGGCAGTTGTTGGTGTTGAGTTCGGAGGCTGTGGCAGCGTGGGAGATGCTGGCATGGAGTGCTAAATTATCAATTGTGACAAGGTAAGTTGTTGGGTGACTTGTCCGTTGGTCCTGAGTTTCTGTAAGAAATCTGTAGTTTTGAGACAGAGGCTGGGGGTTCCTTGCACAATGGGTTTCAAGATGCCCTTGACATAGCCAGAGAGGTTTTCATACTGGGTCCCAATGTCTGATATGATGGGACGTCCAGGTGTGCTGGCTTTCCTACGGGAGAATTATGTGGGATGAGTGCGCAGAGGATATTCTGAAGATCTAGATCAAAGAACTTGACTAGGCTGAGTTGATGGGTGTGTTCTTTGGTCAGATTGGCAGGTAGTTGTCTGTAACATTCCTGGCTGTTCAGCTGTTGGTATGCTTCTTTGTGTTAGTCCTATTCTGTATGACATGTTGCAAACCATGGACGAGCCAATCACCAGACAGCGATGATCCCTACCAGTTGGGGAACACTCTAGTGGTCATATACATTCAGCTTCTGACGTTCGGGTAAGTGAGCTCCAACACAACAATTACTATATTTAAAACGGTGCAATATTCCCTGGGATTGCTAGGTTTTATCATGGTGTTTATTTTAGAAAAAAACATTTTGCTGAATTCAGCATTTCACAATCTTGAAAATAATATCAGCAATATGTACTTATTCCCCAAAGCACTACATCAGCTAGCACTTTTGCTCATCGTAAAAGGTGAAAAATTCCCTCAGATAGAGGGATAATTGGCTGATGCATCACCTGAGCTAACTGAACAGTGACAATGTTAATCATTCCTAGCATCTGATAGCATAACAATGCTTAATATCCATGATCTGAAACTCTTTCTTCAGGTCAGAGAGGTGACAATAGGTATGCGCTTGGGCCCCAGTCATGTCTATTTCTTTGTAGAGTGCATGGAACATTCTTTGTTGCCATCTAATTCCGATCCCCACACACAACTCTTTCTCCGGGATATCAATGATATCAGTGATGCTTCCCTCTCACATCTGGAATTAAGAAAGTTTAATCAATTTCGTTTCCAATTTCCACCCCACTCTCACCTTCACATGGCCCATTTCTGACTCCTCCCTTCCCTTCAAGATTGGTTTCCATTTCTGGGAATAGACTGGCCACCAATATCCAAAACAAATCCACTCACTCCCAAAACTACCTGGACTAGACATCCTCGCACCTTGCTTCCTGTAAAGACTCAGCTGATGATTTCTACTTCTTATTAAAATACTGACTAAATCAATGATTAAAAATGAAACCAACACTTATGCATTTTACTAACAACTATGTGACAAGAAAATAGACAAATAAATAGCAGAACTATTAGCATTTGACAAAATTAATATTTCTGATAAAAAGTTGCACTTAAATTTGTTAAAACTGCTTTCCCACTAACAGCTGTTGGTGGATCTGATGTTAAATTTCCAGCATTTACCATTTTTCTGAATTTATTATTGGAAGTGATGAGAAATTATTTAATTAGGTACATGGACTTGACAGAAGATGGCTGAAATGGAAAACCTTTTGTAAGTGACCCTTGGAAACCTGTGTAATTTATTGAAAACTGGGAACCTGTATATAACTAAGAAGGCAGGGCAGTCATCATGAGAGAACCTGTTCTGTGTAAACAGAAATTGAAACACTAACATCAGAAACTCACTTAAAGTTCAAGCCAAGTCCAGTATTAAGTGTTTCTAATTATTCTATTTCTTAACAAAAACAATAAAAATAGCAACTTTAAAACTGCACATATATCAATTCCCAAATTGGTTTCAAAGTACAGAAACTGGAATTACCTCTTCAAGCTGTCACAGAAAAAATATTAGACTAATATTTCAGACAAAGCTGAAAACTGACACTGAACTGCATGGCATTGGATAACCTGGCCAAGAGTAGGGTATGTTGCATACCTAGCCAACAGTGTAGCTTCCTTGGATCATAAGCCTGAAATCAGAGAAACGGATACAAATGCAGCTCAGTGTCAAGATACAATTTTTAGTCTGCATCACCTTGCATTGGACCAAGTTTTGCTGTGGAAATAATAGTGAGGCTAACAGTCATCGTTGGTATTATATACAAGTTGGACAACAAAGTTCCAGTGATCATACTTAAGTAGTTAAATGCAGAACACAGATGTCAATATCAGCTGACCTGCTTCTATGGGAACATTGTTAAAGCAGCAATTCATGCAAGAACACCAAACAAGAGGTCTCATGCAAGCATATCCACCTTTCAAAGTGGAGATAAGCATCAAAAAGCTTTTATTTGTCTTTATTTTCAAAGTTTGTGAGAAGATTTGTAGCTCGGGTGCTCGTTGTTGTGGTTCTGTTCGCCAAGCTGGGAATTTGTGTTGCAGACGTTTCGTCCCGTCGAGGTGAGATCCTCAGTGCTTGGGAGCCTCCTGTGAAGCGCTTCTGTGATCTTTCCTCTGGCATTAGTAGTGGTTTGAATCTCCCCCTTCCGGTTGTCAATTCCAGCTGTCCGCTGCAGTGGTCGGTATATTGGGTCCAGGTCGATGTGCTTATTGATTGAATCTGTGGATGAGTGCCATGCCTCTATGAATTCCCTGGCTGTTCTGTGTTTGGCTTGTCCTATAATAGTAGTGCTGTCCCAGCCGAATTCATGTTGCTTGTCATCTGCGTGTGTGGCTACTAAGGATAGCTGGTCGTGTCGTTTCGTGGCTAGTTGGTGTTCATGGACGCGGATCATTAGCTGTCTTCCTGTTTGCCCTATGTAGTGTTTTGTGCAGTCCTTGCATGGGATTTTGTACACTACATTGATTTTGCTCATGTTTCTGGGTATTGAGTCCTTTGTCCTGGTGAGTTGTTGTCTGAGAGTGGCTGTTGGTTTGTGTGCTGTTACGAGTCCTAGTGGTCGCAGTAGTCTGGCTGTCAGTTCGGAAATGCTCTTGATATATGGTAGTGTGGCTAGTCCTTTGGGTTGCGGCATGTCCTCGTTCCGTTGTCTTTCCCTTAGGCTTCTATTGATGAAATTGTGCAGGTATCTGTTTTTGACAAATACATTGTATAGGTGTTCTTCTTCCTCTTTTTGCAGTTCTGGTGTACTGCAGTGTGTTGTGGCCCTTTTGAATAGTGTCTTGATGCAACGTCTTTATTTTCTCGAAGAAGGTATATCCAACTTGCGTAATGCTTCTTCAAACTGACATGCAAAACCTTAGGATCTCAACACCTAAACCACAGTTACAAAACTAAATTCCATTCTATTTCAATGTCATAAGTCCGTCCCATTTGTCAAAGAGCTTACAATGAGATTTTTCAATTATATCAGTTTTGCTGAAAACCACACTTCATTAAAGCTTTTCACCTTGCACTTATCAGGACAAGTTGCAAGAAATACCAAAATAAAAGAAAAATAACTTAGTTATGGAGAACAGTGCTGACTGATTGGCAAGTGAATTCAATTGGGTAGACATTGCGGGAAAAATGCACCAGTTAATGATTTACTGAGATGACTATCAAGCTTGTTTTAATTTTAAACTAGGTACAGTGACTTGAAATAGCGACTTTACTTACAAAAACCCTGTAAGTTAACAAAATATACGCTGTCACAGGTAGTTAGATATTTAAAAGACAAATTTAAATTTTTTTCAAAAGTTTCCAACAACTATCTTTGTATGTGCCAGGTATGACTCTAACTGATGGAAAGTGTGCCTCTCATTCCAGTCTTGCTGGAGCTCCTGGATGCCATACTCCAATGAATACAGCCTTCAGGTCAAGCACCAGTCTCACCTCACCTCTGGAATTCAGCTATTTTGGGCGCATTTGAACAGAGGCTGTGACAAGATCAGGAATGGAATGACTTTCATGGAACCCAAACTGGGCCCCAGTGAGCAAGCCATTGTTGAACAAGTGCAGCTTGATACCACTACATATGACACCTTCCATCACTTCACTGATGACTGACAGTAGACTGATGGGTCAGTAATGGCTAGGTTAGATTTGTCCTGCTTTTTATGTACAGGATGTACCTGGGTAATTTTCCCTATTGTCAGAAAGAAGTTAGCGTTGCTACTATACTGCAATAATATAGTGGACCAGCAAATTCTGGAGCACAAATCTTCAGTACTATTGATGCAATATTGTCAGAGACTATAGGCTTTGCAGTATATGCTTCAGCCTTACATTTTGCTTTAACATGTTGGGCTCTTCCAACACTGAGAATGGGGATATTTGTAGAATCTCCTCTTCCAGGAATTAATTGTCAATCCCATTCACAACTAAAAGTAGCAAGATTGCAGAATTTGGATTCGATCTGTTCATTGTGATATTGTTTAGCTTTGTCTAGCACTATTTGGTAACTTTACCAGGCTGACATCTAATTTTTAGGTATATCTGGTGCTGCTCCTGACATGCCATCGTGCACACACCATTGAACCAGGATTGATCCCCTGGCTGACATAATGTGGGGGAGTGGGAGGGGGAAGAGACCAGGCCTTGAGGTTGCAGATTGTGTTCAGGAACAATTCTGCCCCTGTCAAAAGCCCACTGTGCATCATGGATACCCAGTAGATTTGCTGGCTCTGTTCAAAGGCTGTCCTGTTTAACATGGTTATAGTGCTACACATCATGATGGGGAGTATTTTCAACAGGAAAGTGGGACTTTGTTAGCACAAGGACTGTATGGTTTCCACTCTTACTGATATTGTCATGGACACATTTATCTGCAACCAGCAGATTGGTAAGATATGCCCAAGTATGGTTTTCCCTTATTGGTTCCCATACCTGTCGCAAACCCAGGCTAGAAGCCATGTCCTTTAACAAGTGACCAGCTCGACCAGTAATGCTGCTGCTGAGCCATTCTTGGTGATGAACAATGAAATATTATTTTTAAATCAAACTGCTTCTCTAAATGTTTGATACATTTTTGACATTTTACAGGCCAGGAGGCCTCCTGCTACGCAATCTTGTCTCCGTTGATCTTTTGTTAATTGATGCTACAAAGTATGTAACACAATGAATGGCCCTTTCTTGGAACACAATCTGCGTGGTATAGAAATTTCAATATTATTGTGGTGACATGATATATGACATGATATCCTTAATTTTGGAGACAGACGAGTTGAGATTGTTAGAATCATAGAATGATACAGTGCCGAAGAGGCCTTTCATCCCCATCAAGTCTGTGCTGTCAGAAACTTTGTTTTGTACTAGACAAAATACAGCAAAAAGTAGAACGAGAGCAAACCTGTTGCACATCTACAAGATGTACATTACAAATATTGATCCCCAACCTAACCATGATCATTTTCACTGAAAACAACCAATGCTGGAGGTCACAGTGGGTCAGACAGCAACCGTAGAAACGGCAAGCTAACCGTTAGAGCCTGGATGACACTCAAAGTTGGGTTTGCTCCTCCACTTAGGAGCACAGTGCAGGCCTATAGTTTGAAATCACAAATGTTTGAAATACTATCATTTTTATTTCATTGCTGCTTCATTTACTTCATAATCTTTGATTTAAATCCAAGTGTGACTGCATTTTGATTAAGTCACGATTAATTATTTATCTGAATCAACAGTGCTTTCTAGCCCTAGTTTTTGGCTGTTTCTAAGGATGCTCAACTATGTTTTGACTGAATACTGTTTTGCACCTAGGTGTTAATGCTCAAATTGCTTTTTCATTGTTCTGAAAGAGAAATTGTCTTTACTGTTTTGACCTCAATATCAAAGTGTACACCAGGACAATGAAAAGTCATGGACAGCGTGGTCAATGACAGAGTTAGATTGACACACAAGTACCCATTTGAGAATCATCAAGAATGGGTTAACCAACTTAGTTTTGCAAATCACCCAGAGACAAGATTTGTACATTGTTCAGACCTTTTGTTTTGAGCAAACTCTAGACTTTTCAAACAGCTGGAATAGGGCCAGCAAATTTGGCTTAAAGATACAGCATTTTCAGAAATCACTGCTGCAATCAAGCAATCCTTAGAACACTGCAAAGATAAGAAGAATTGATGGCATTAGTAACTGGAAATCTACCTTTGTGTGAGCTATTCAGAGGCTTGTGTATGTGTGAAAAGTAATTTCATTATTTTAGAAAATTGATGAACTGTTAGATCAGTGGCAGACCATTTTAGAGTTAAGGTCTGTACTATAATAAATACATTCTTTTTGACATTTACATACAAAATGTCAAATTTCACTTCAATAAAGTTAGTTTCTTCTTTCTTCTCATTCCTTTTTATGTATTAGTTATCATGAATTATCATTTACAATTGCTTTCCTATTGTTGTCTTATGATATGTAATAATTTGTTTTAATAAACTCTTGGATATAGTCACTCATTCATGCTACATTCCAAGTACAGCTCCAAAGCGAAGTAAAATTCTGCAGTGACATTCATACAACAGAAGTTCTTCCCAGTTCACACCTACTGCCTGAATATAATTGAACACCTAATCAACACACATTGACAATTATTTATCGACTCAAGCATCGATGCATAGAATATTCAATGCTTCGGCTTCAATAACTATATTACCTAACTGCACTGGATTTTCTTGTTGAGAATTTTCAAACAGAAATTTCTTCAATTCTGCATGATGTCCACGTGCTTATTTTACACAAAATCAAATATCCAAAAGGTATGAATCATTGTAACACAATTTAAGAACTTGTTAAAAATGGTACGGTTTTGCCCAAAGGTTTATTATCTTCTCATGATTCAGTTGAGCCATTCTCTTGGCAGATTTGGTCAGTGGTGGCTTGCTCTTGCCTTCCATTCTGAGAAGCCATTCCTAAGCATATCTCAATTGTAATGGGAATTACGCCTGCACCATAGATAGTATTTTGAACTAAATCACTTTGCTAGATAGCTAGTGATTAACCAGGCCCCTTACAGAATAGAAGACCTTGATAAGTGCTTCAAAATAAATCCAGATTAGCTGTGTTGATCTCTGTAAATCATGCCCTCAAAATTCTTAAGTTGCCCTTTCAATAACTAATCTTTAATAAAATATTTGTGTATTAAAAGATTATAAACTGTTAAAAGTACCATTAACTGCATTCAAATAAATATAGTAAATATTCTAATAATAATGTTTCAAAAATCACAAATCCCAACATTGTTACTTCAACTAACAGATAGATTTTGCTGTCAGCTCTCTTGCATTGTTCTGATTGGATTATGTGTTTCTCAAAATCCTTGCCTTGTGTTTCCTCTAGATTCAAAACATACCTACGTTTTTCTTCATCGAACGACTGAAATGTTTGAAAACAATCATACTCTTCAATTACTCGCCATACCATTGCATAATAGTAGATGATGTGAAGATTTTAAATATTTATCAAGAAACATATTTCACTATGAGCAATTTTCAAATAAATATCACAATACATCAATATGATTATCCTTATGTTTATCTATATCATAAATATTTGCAAATCAGTAACCAAGCTGTCACTTAACAATACTCTTGGACTAACTATCAAGATAATCAATCAACTTGGGACACAATCAACAATAACTTTTAGTTTTACTTGGAACAAATTGCCAAGTTATGAGCTTAAAATGAATTATTTTTATTATAAACTGAACTTCACAACTTATAAGACCAAAAATGAGCGCAAAATATTAATTCCAACACAACTAATAACATTTCAATAAACCAGGCTTATGCATTACATGGTATTACTTTCACTTCGTCTAAACGCCTCTAGTTTCCCTGTTTGAAAGAAAAAAATCTTCAAACATTTTGATTTTTGTGCTGCATTGCAAGCAATAAAATGGGCTTACGCTGGATGATAAATCAGTGTTCATTTTTTTCCCCAAACATAAGAAAAGAATGACTCTAAATTAGAGGCATATTTGAATTAACCAATAAATATGCTACAGCTACTTCATGAGAAACCAGACATCAATTTCATCAAAGATATATTTTACATCACCAAATAGTTCAAACTCCAACAAATAACATTAGTTGGAAAACACCTCCAACAGAAATCAAGATGTAAAACAAGTAATAAAACCATAACTGATTCCGATTCTAATACATTACCGAGATTTCTCAAAAAGATTCATTGCTCACCTCAGTATCCCAAAACTGCCATTTTTAGTACTCACCCCATTGCAGAGGAGCTAGTTGTAAATGTTCCTGCACCAATTGATTGAGAACTCCTTCCACACTGGCTTCTCCTTCACGATTAAGAGATGGGTATAAAAAGTTAAAGAAATGCAAGTTTCTGCAAATCAGTGACTTTAGAAATAAAATGTTAGATTTTTTTTAATATCATATTGTAGCATTTCCTAGTTTAACGGAGTTGCCTGGGGCTGCATTATTGTATTTTGTCCAATTCTTTTTAAATAAGTCTAAAAGAATTGTGATGCAATCAACTGAAATTCATTAGTTACAAAATATACATTTCGATGTAGGTCTGTGACAGACATAGTAGCATGTTGAAGTATGAGTAAAAAGCCCATCATAATCATAGAACCTAGTTTTGCAACTATTATTTCTGCAGGTAACTTTAATTTTAAATAATATGCAAAGAATCATACATGTATCACAGTACTAGATATTCAAAGGAAACCCAGCACAAACAATTGTGCACGTCCTCGGTCAATGGCAAAGCTATAGTCCAACTTGCTGAAGAGTAAAGGGGAAGAAATAAGCTTGGAATGCTCCAAACCATTTTGTTCTGCATTGAGACCATGGCTAAATAAAGTCAAACATTTTTAAAATAATCAGCTCACTCGAATGAGAATCAATTTGGTTTTATTTGTTGATTTATTGAAGTGAAGCTGATTGAGAAGAGAAAGATTTCTGCTGAGAGATTCATGCTGTCATCTTCTAATAATTGCATGTTTGCAGATGGGATGTAACCCCAAAGATGCATGTTAGGATGACTGTGTGTTGAGGTAGCAACCACTGTGCCATCTACTTTTTCAAGTAAGCCAACTGACCAAATTAAACCAAAATTAAAATAAAACAAAGAACTACAGATGAAATCTGAAACAAAAACAGAAGTTGCGGGAAAAGCTCAGCTGGTCTGACACGACATAGATAAAGCAAAGCTAACTTTTTGAGTCCAGTGATCCTCCTTCAGAACGAGTTCACTTCTTAACTTGTTTTTCCAAGTTTCCCCTTGCACACACTGTACTTTTCTACAGCTTCTCGGTTTTAAGCCCTCAATATCTGTTCTCTTACATGTCAGAATTCCATGAGGTAATGCTGGTTTGTAGACTGAGATTGGACTAGGGTACGTGCGCCTCTATGGATCAAGGTTCTGAGGACTGACACCCCTGCCAACTGATGGAGAACAATATGAGGCACAAGACAAAGTTCACAAGCCACTTACCACTGATTTTCACAGCATGGATCTTGCACTGTGCAGGCTAACCAGTTAGTGACACAAATGTTTGGAGAGATCGGAATCGTGCCCCCCAAGATGATTATCCGTCCAGCTATCCAAGGACTGAGGTGGTTACTGAAGATAGTAAGGGTGCCACTTGTCAAACGGATTACCATCATCTGCATCCTTGGCCATCAGGCCTTTTAGAGCACCTGTGAAGCAGGACACAATGGTAGAAGCTGCCCATGCAATGACATAGATGCAGCTGCTCTTTGAGATGCACATGTCCATGTGGATGTCAGTCATCAAGTACATCTAAGCAACAGGCAAAAGTAATGAGCTGGCTACCTTCATTTTCATTAAACCACACGAGAATTGGCACAGAACAGATTTCTGGGTACTCACCCTCAAGCAGGCATATCTACTGAGGCATACAAGGCTGCATGTTGCATGAACATTGAAGGAGTGTTTGCCCACAGTACTTAGCAACTTTTCAGAATGGATAAGAGTCCTAGAGCTGTAAAAGTGGCCAAGCATAGAGGCTTCATGTCAGGCAAACCACTGAGTAGATCACTGGAACTTCTCCTCAATGTAACTGCGCATTTATTTTCTTTATGAGCATCATTTAAATATTGATATATGAATCCACATATTTCAGTCTCCTTTTATTTACAGCAGGATAAGTAAAAGGTAATGAAGTGATTAAGGTGAGTAAGTGTCCTCCAACAGTGACAGAGAAACTTCTAAGCAGGTGTACATTCTTTATTGGCAGTCAGAAGTTTGCATGTTCCAGGACATGATTTCAATTGAAGAGTCATCACAGACAATTCTGAAAGTTCATCTCATGTGAGACAGACTCACTGAAATGAGCCCAAATTAAATAAGCCCTTAGGTTCAATAGAATATTAAGCCTTGCAGAACCAGACTGCACCTTCCCCCTCAGCCTATTTTCATTCTCCTGCTCGACCCTTCCTTTGATGAGCTGTCTTCTTCCAAGTCTTTAACCTTTTCAAGGGTCACACCGCTCTGAAGGGTGATATTAAGGAGAGCACAGAGACCACAAAAGGGAGAAAAGTATCAGAAATCTATTTCAGGGTGTAATTTGATTGGACTAATCAACCAGAGCCACTTATTCACAAGTCTGACAGCCTGAATGATTTTTGCCTTTGTGCCTCTGTCATGGACTCCTGTAGAGGGTGATTAGGTATCACTTCAAGATGTCTTGCCTAGCCCCTAAAATGCATTCTGGAATCTCATGGTGGGATAAAAAGCTGAGGTGGACTGATGCAGTCAGAGTAGCTGGCAGAGAAGTGATTGATACAAGCAGGAAACTCTTCTTCTGATTGCAGATGAACTCAAAATCGAATGAATACTCATCCTATGGATAAACATAACTGGCCAGTCTTTGGGTACATTGAAGGCCACATTGGTGCAATTGATGACACCCTCTATCCTTGGAATTCAAAGGTGGAAGCAAAAATGTCTGTCTTCTATGTCAGGTTATAGTCCAACAGGTTTATTTGGAATTCCTACTTTGGAAATAGAACCAATCTAACTCAAGATTGGAATACATACAAACTCTAACCTCACATCGTTAATGCATTGTCTCAGCTGAGATGTCACTTTTTTTCAAAAATAAAACCTTAAGTTATCTTGGGAATGTGAATTGAAAGAATTGAAACCTGCAACTCAGTTTAAAAGATAAAAGACTTAACAGCAATCTAGGTTTGTTCAATATATCACATCAGTTGTATGACACTATGATGTTTGGCTCTAAATTCTGCCTCCTATGATCCTGCTCCATCTGACGAAGAAACAGTGTTCCAAAAGCTTGTACTTCCAAATAAACCTGTTGGACTATAATCTAGTGTTGTGATTTTTAACTTTGTTCACCTCAGTCCAACACCTGCACTTCCACAAATGTCTTCTGTGTCTCTAAAGCTACATATTTTGGAAACTGAAGTACTGACCACATTGCTCCAAATAGGGAATCAGTGACCGAGAGATGCAGTGGTTTGTTGATGTTTGAGACACCAGCCTGGTCTGGACCTGATCCTTGAATGGAGTCCAAACCAAAGAAATCTAATGCCAGTGATTTAGAGCCCACTGGCACACTAAGAAGAACAGTGATGTGAAGTCTTTGGAGGAGAGGGATCAGACTTGTGAGACCATCTACCTGGATGGTCACAATCTGCAGCAGTGATTCTTATTTCAAGGTATATCTACAGCTCCAGAGTCTCCGCTTAAGGTATCATTTCTGAATGCTTCTTTCTTCCAACCCTCTTCTGGTTTCCTGATGTCCAGAGCTCTGGTCTACTTAGGGAAGGTGTTGGCCCTTGTCACCACTCGAACTAAAATTTATTATTTGGGTATTCCACTGCCAGCTCGACCTTTCCTTGAACTTCAGTGGCCCAAAATTATATTTAGCTATCTTAAACCTCCTCATGTCAGGAAGGGGTGAGCTCGCACTGCCTTTGAATCCTCCATTATGTTGACTATCCAGTATTTGTGCCCAAATCCGAGACCCATCTACACTATTTATCCTTACATGGAGCCTTCCTAATTCCCTGGGGTGGCTATAACCGGTTCCCTATTGTATATCCTAAAAACAGTATTCTTTTATTTCCCAATATTTTTTGATTATGGGCTTAAAAAGGAAAACGGTTTTCAAACCAAGCACTGCTGAAGGGAATACTGTACTTTTGTTTTTAAAAAGCAGGGTACCAACAGTCACTTTAAGTACTGTTTACACTGTTCAAGTAGTGAGAGGGTGGTTACTGTAGATGAACTGGAGAACTAGGTGTCAATAAAATGAGACTCGGGGGGGGGGGGGGGGGGGGGCGGGAGGGGGGGGGGGCGTGGAGACATCAATGCACAGCAAACCCTGCGAAGCAAAAGATTCATCTCAGTAACCCTGTGGATTGGAATCACTGAACTGCACTCCCAATTTCTCCTTCTACCCATAGCACCATTTAAAAAACATACCCGACTGCACATGCAATACCACTCCTAGAGGTCTCAATTAATTTTTTAATGATATTAATGGATCGAAATGGGTGTTGGGGAACTCGCCCCTCAACCTGGTGAAAGCCACCAATGCTATGAATCGTGCTAAGAAACCAGCAAGCTCGACAGTGCGATAATTTGACCAGCCTGCATTCCCAACCAGAGCAGATCTTGAAGACTTAACGCTATTATTCAAACACAAGAACTTACTACTCATGATGTCTTTTCTGTTAAAACAGTAGCTATCTTTACATTATGATTTATGTTCACTCTCTGCAACCTATGCTATTCTAATGTTGCACTTACCTGAATTACATAAAAGTGGAGTCAGAAATCTACTAGCAGAAAGTGAGGACTGCAGATGCTGGAAATCAGAGCTGAAAATGTGTTGCTGGAGAAGCACAGCAGGTCAAGCAGCATCCAAGGAGCAGGAGAATCGACGTTTCGGGCATGAGCCTGAAGAAGGGCTCATGCCTGAAACGTCGATTCTCCTGCTCATGGATGCTGCCTGACCTGCTGCGCTTTTCCAGCAACACATTTTGAGTCAGAAATCTAACCAGTCGTAAATCCAAAGTTTTTATTGATATCACTCATACTTTTTTAGGGAATTTTCCACACAATTATCTGACATCTGGAAAGCAATTGTGTCAATTACAGGTATCTGAAAGCAGGACTTTCTAGTACAGTAACAGTTGTGAACTGTCAGTCATTGAGTCACAGAGTTGTACAACATAGAAACAGACCCTTCAATCTAGCCTGTCCATGCTGACCAGAAATCCTAAATTAATCTAACCCCATTTATCAGCATTAGGCCCATTACCTCTCAACCTTTCCAATCATATGGCCATCCAGACCCATTTTAAATTTCATAATTGTACCAGCCTCCACCATTTCCTCTGGCAGCTTATTCCACACACATACCACCCTATGAATGAAAAAGTTGTCCCTTGGGTCCCTATTAAATCTTTCCCCTTAAACCTATGCCTTCTCGATTTGAACTCCCCCACTCTGGGAAAAAATAGGCTATGCACTCTATCCACGCCCTTCATGATTTTATAAACCTCTATAAGGTCATCCCTCAGCCTCCAAATCTCCAAGGAAAACATCCCCAGCCTCCTCGGCCTCTCCCTGTAGTTAAAACTCTCCAACCCTGACAACACCTTTGCACAAAGTTAAAAATCACGCAACACCAGGTTATAGTCCAACAGGTTTAATTAGAAGCACACTAGCCTTCGTCGCTCCGAAAGCTAATGTGCTTCCAATTAAACCTGTTGGACTATAACCTGGTGTTGTGAGATTTTTAAACTTTGTACAACCCAGTCCAACACCGGCATCTCCAAATCAACACCCTTGTAAATTTTATCTGCATCCTTTCATGTTCAACATCTTTCCTACAGCAGGGAGACCAAGATTGAACTCCGTATTCCAAAAGTGGCCTAACCAATGTTCTATACAGTTACAACATAACATCTTGACTCCTGTACTCAATGCACTGACCTCTTCCCTACCCAGTCCACCATGACTCCACTTTCAAGGAACTATAAGACCTGCACCTCAAGATCTTTTTGTTTGGCAACACTCCCCATGACCCTACTATTAAGTGCACACATCCTGCCCTGATTTGCCTTAGAAAAATGCAACATCTTATAATTATCTAAATTAATCTCCACCTGCCATATCGGATCAAGGTCTCACAGTACTCTGAGATAACTTCTTCATTATCCACTACACCATCAATTTTGAAATAATCTGCAAACGTACTAACCATTCCTCCTAGATTCACATCCAAATCATATATATCAATGACAAAAAGCAGTGGATTCAGCACCAACATTTGCTGCATACCGCTGGTCACAGGCCTCCAGTCTGAAAAGTATCCCTCCATCACCACCCTCTGTCTTCTAGCTGGAAGCCAATTTTGTATTCAATTTATTAGCTTTCTATGGATTCCACATGACCTAACCTTGCTAATCAGTCTACCATGCAGAACCCTGTTGAATGCCTTGCTCAAATACATATAGATAACGTTCACCACTGTACCTTCATCAATCTTCGTTGTCACTTCGAAACATCAGGTTAGTCCTTGTCAAAGTTTCCTTCCCCTCATATAATTACTGATTTATCAGAAACTAGCTACTACTTTTGTATTTAACTGTTGCTCAACACCAGTAAATAAGTAAAGAACTTTTGCTGACTACTACTTAATCGTGTTCTCACCATGGCACAAGGCACCAAATTTTTCACAATTCTGTTTCAAACCTAACAAGCGCACTTTAGCAATTTCACAAAAGTGCTATCAACAGTCAGTTTAGAAATTTCCCAAAGGTACAGCTCAATACCAAAATACGCTTCAACAAAAAAAATTAATGTAATTAATAACCAACCTGAAAACTATTTGGATAAGGATGTCATACAGATCATAGCTGAAGAGACAAGCTCAAAGACCACAGAGGTCATTACATTTCTACTTCATAGACAAATGAAACATGTGAAATTGTTTCAGTCAGTAACTATAATATGTAAATTTCATTGCATTCTTCAACATAACATTGTGCAAAGAATTTGTCTGTTGTTAAACCCCACAGAGGTAACACACTGGAAATCAAGTCTCACTATTTCCAGAGTCATCACAGGAGTCAAAAGAAAGATTCTCAAAGTATGTAAAGTCCCTCAATGACCTGCTAATAAACTCAGGTTAATTCAAAGTATGGACCAGATTTCTGTACTTAACTAGACTGATTTATTACAAATAAGCAGATTCAAACTGCACATGAACTATAACTCTGTCAGTTAGAACTTTCACTCAAAATTCCCCTACAGATACATATAGACAGCCAAAATAAACATGAGGGTCAGGAACGGAAGCGAGAAAAATATTGGGGAAACAGTTCAATGGCAACAGTCCTCTTAATTTGATAGAGGGGTTCCTTTTATTCCCAAAGTCCTTGAGTTCTCTGGAATGTTTCTTTCCGTTTCTTCCACTTCTGCATAAGAAGTGGTTCACAAATTATAAAATCTTCTCCTTGTTGACTAAAAGTAACAGTTCACAGCAACTCGTAAGAGAAAAACTTCAGGAATTTTACTGAAGAGACACACCACCAGCACTTCCAGAGGGCTGAGCACTTCTCACCATCATTCATGCCTAGAAGCTGCTTAGCTACCCAGGACCAAATCAGTTAGCTGTCATCAGGCTGACAACCTTGGACATTCACAACTGGTCACAGTTTCAAAAACCAATCAGCAATTTGTTGCAAGCTAAATCTTACTTTGTATACACACCCCTGTGCCATGCTGTCTCCTCTTTCATCTTTTACACTGTTGCTTTGCAAGCTATGGGAAACGTGACCCACAATGAGTTTCAGTGACTTGCATTTTTTTTTCAGGAAAGTATAACAATGCTTTCTCAGTCCGTTCTTGTAAAACAGCTCTTTCCCCAAATTAGACCACAATCAAGAAGTAAAATAGAGAGATATGGACTTTACACAATACTGCATCTCCTGATTGGTTCATATTATATTTGATTATGTATTTCCTGCACTATGTGAGCAGAAAAAAACAGAAATAGCCTCGCAAACTCACAAATAAAAGTTTAGTGATGTTTACTGCGAAGTCCACAGTTGGCTGTTTACCTTTTTTTGATAATACATGTTGCACTCTATTCTGTAGCTTATAACCTATTAAATCTCATCACAAGGCCAAAATATAGGCTTCAATGGATAGGAACTGGGTGAAAGGTACGATTTCAATACTGGACTCATTTATTAACTTAGTGATATTCTGTCGATTTAGGTTTTTCATGCATATAAATGGCACAGATTGAAAAGTAGTCAAATTATACTGAATTAGATCAAACAGTAGAATTGGAAAAGACAACTCAAATTATACGATGCATTGGACAAGATCATTAAGTGGGAACAACAATGGATAATTAATCTTAATGTAGACTAAAACAATGAGCTGCACAGAGACTAAGAAAAATAGATAACAGGGTGACACAATAAATACTGTTCAAGTTTATAAAAGCAAACATTGGAGTCAAAGAAATTCTGACATACCTGCAAAACCAAAGAAGAATACACATGAGAAGGGATAGGGGTATAAATGTAAGCACCCAATAAGACCACAACTGAATACTGAATCCAGTTCTAGCTGTCTAGAAATGAGAGAGATATTCAAGGGGAGCCTATGCAGAAAAGTAGTACAAGACTTATCCCTAATTTCAGAAATTTGCAATGCAAAGAAAGCTGAGACTTAAGATGTTCAAGTGTGTTTAGGCTAAAGAATCTGAAAGATATTTAACAATTAAGATTTACAGAAGATGAAGCCAGAAAAGTGTGACATTAAATCATGACAGTCCAACTAAGGAGGTCCATTGGGAGTCATACTGGAAAGGTCTTGACACAAATAGCAATAGGTAGATGAAATACACTTCCAGACAGATTATGGAAGAAAATAAACATGAATTAATTTCAGAAATAACTGAATTCTATGATGCTGGTGAAGGTGGGTAGATGGAGATGTGGGTGAAGAGATTTGGATGTGTTGAATTAGTAATTAAATAGGAAAATGCCTTGCTCAATGATAATGAACGTAAGATCTTGTGGATATGTTTTTATATTGCAGCATTGCAATGCCCAATGCAATTCAGCTCAGCTATACAAAATGGTTAAGTCAATAAAGCATTCAAAAAAACATGTCTATGAATAGTCAGCTAAGTACTGATTTTGAATGTGTAAGAGAAAAACAAATATGTAACAAGAGCTCAATTTAATGCAGGAAAAAGAAGCCTGGCAAGTTACAGTTTGCCATTAACTTCAAAGCCCATCAGATGGTAAACCGAATGCAGGATGATTTAACAGTTTTATCCAGAAACTAATGAGTGAAAACATCTTTAAAAATCAAGAGGAGAGATAACTCATGACAGCAGACACATGATCATGTAACTCATACATAAAATCTCATTTCACTTAAGGACCATAGGCGTCCTCGAAAGGGGCCTAGCAAGTACTTCAGTTGTATCAAACTGCTACAACCTCTAAGAAAACAAATAAAACAAGAAACGCTGGAAACAACAGCAAACTGTGCCCTGACAATGCTGCTTAGCCTCTTTATCTGAAGATGACAAAATTGGGGGAGCCATCCTCCACACTATTAAAACAGCAGCATGAAATACTCATTCACAAAATTAAACCTTACAATGTCCCAGACACCACAATCATCATCCTGGATATATCCTAACACAAAACAATGGCAAAACCATCAGAGGTAGCAGCATCATGGCTGACTAGCAGGAACGATGCCCGGGGTCCTCAACATTGACTCCATTAAGTTTTTACTGCATCAAGTTCAACATGAACAAGGAAATTTCATGCTGATAAAGAAAGGAACGATGTCAAGAATTAGGGGGGAGCTTCAAAGTGCAGGTGAACTGGGAAAATCAGCAGAGGACAACAAGAAGTTGGTAAATCTTGAAATAGGAGGGTAAACTACCTGGTAATATAAAAGAAAACTGCAAGAGTTTTTAAGATATATTAAAGGCAAGAGAACAGGTTTAGATTAGATTAGATTACTTACAGTGTGGAAACAGGCCCTTCAGCCCAACAAGTCCACACCGACCCACCGAAGCACAACCCACCCATACCCCTACATATACCCCTTACCTAACACTACGGGCAATTTAGCATGGCCAATTCACCTGACCCACACATCTTTGTGACTGTGGGAGGAAACCAGAGCACCCGGAGGAAACCCACGCAGACAGGGGGAGGACGTGCAAACTCCACACAGACAGTTGCCTGAGTCAGGAATTGAACCCAGGTCTCTGGCGCTGTGAGGCAGCAGTGCCACCGTGCCGCCCCTAGAAATGCAAGACTAGACATTATACCACTGGAAAATGAGGCTCAAGTAGCAGCAATGTGGAACAAAAACGGGGTAAGAACAGAATAGGTATTTTGCATCAGTCTTCACGATAGAAGACACCACTAGTATAGTAGAACTTCAAGAGAGTCAGGAGGCAGAGGTGAGTGTGGTGGCTATCACTAAGGAGAACGTGCTGGGGAAGCTGAAGGGTTTGAAGATGGTGAGGTGATGAGGAGGCTGCAAAAGAACATGAATGGGCTATGAGAGTGGTCAAAGAAGCAGCAAATGGAATACAATGTGCGAAAATGTAAATTTATGCACTTTGATAAGAAGAGGCAGAGATTATTTTCGAAATGGGGAAATCTTTCTGAAGTATCAAGCACAAAGGGACTTAGAAGCTCTAGTTCAGGATTCTGTTAAGTTTAATTGACAGGTTCATTTGGCAGCAAACAAAGTAAATGCAATGTTAGCATTCTTATCGAGACAACTAGATTACAAGAGCAGGAACGTACTGCTCAGGCTGTATAAGGCTCTGGTCAGACCACAGTTTTGAGCCCTGTATTTGAGAAAGGATGTGTTGGCCTTGGAGAGACTCTACAGGAGGTTCACAACAATGTTGCTGAAATGAAGGGCTTGTCATATAAGGATTTGAGGATTCTGGGTCTGTGCTTGGAGTTTCGAACTATAAAGGGGATCTGATTGAAACCTACAGAATACTGAGAGACCTGCATAGAGTGGACACGGAGAAGATGTTTCCACATGCTGGAGAGACTAGGAACCAAGACTACAGCCTGAGAGTGAAGGCACAACTTTTTAGAACAAGGAGGAATTTCTTCAGCTAGACGGTGGTGATTCTGTGGAAATCATTGCCACAGAAAGTTGTGGATACCAAGTCTTAAGTATTTTTTAGACAGAGATAAGAATCATTTTGATTAGTAAAGGGATCAAAGGCTGCAGGGAAAAGGCAGGAGAATGAGGTTGAGAAACATATCAGCAAATGAACGAATGGCAAAGTAGACATGATTGCCTCAATGGTCAAATTCTGTCCTGATATCTTATGGCCTAATGAATCAGTTTTCACTCATGATCAATGTGAAATGGAAGGAGGACTGAGGTTGGCAAGGACACAATGAATTATGGGTGGAGGACTTCAATGTCCATCCTTAATAGTTGCTCAACAGTTGCACGACTACAGGACACAGCTGCCTGACTGGAGGCAGGCCATGAGGGGATCAACAAGAGGTTGACAAATTTATCCTCATCCATCTGCAGATGTATCTATTGATCACAGTATTGGCAGGAGTGGTCAACTCATAGCCCTTGTGGAGACAAAATCTGACTTTCACAGGCAGAATATCCTCAATTGTGCAAGTACCACTGTGCTACATGAAATAGATCGCGAACAGATCTAGCAATGTATGACTGAGCATTTATGAGGCACTGTCCATATCAACAATGGTAATACAATTCAACCACAATCTGTAAACTCATAACCTATCATATTCTACATTCCATCATTAAAAGTCTATTCATAAGTAGAAGCCTATGAAAAAGGAGCAGGAATCAGCTATTTGGTTTGTGGTACTAGCTCCATCATTCAAACAGAATTGATAAGCTATATCAATGCTGTTTTCCTCGTTATGACCATATTCCTTGATGAAATTCAAAATTCAATTGATTTCTGTCTTGAACAGCTAAAGGGAGAGGTTGAATAGGCTAGGGCTGTTTTCCCTGGAGTGTCGGACGCTGAGGGATGGCCTTATAGAGGTTTATAAAGTCATGAGGGGCATAGATAGGACCAATAGACAAAGTCTCTTCCCCGGGGTGGGGGAGTCCAAAACTAGAGGGCATAGGTTTAGGGTGAGAGGGTAGAGAAATAAGAAAGACCTAAGAGGCAACTTTTTCACACAGAGGTTGGTAAGTGTATGGAATGAGCTAGCAGAGGATGTGGTGGAGGCTGGTACAATTGCAACATTTAAAAGGCATCTGGATAGGTAAATGAAAAGGAAGGGTTTGGAGGGATATAGGCCAGATGCTGGCAGGTGGGACAAGATTGGGTTGGGATATCTGGTCGATATGGACAAGTTAGACCGAAGGGTCTGTTTCTGTGCAGTACATCTCTATGATTATGACTATGCTCAATGGTTGAGTTACTAAAATTCTTCAGCTTATTCACATTGTATTTCATCTGTCACGTATTCACCAATTCAGTTAACCTGTATATGCGCACTGAAGCCTTCTTACATCCTCCACTCAAATTCCTACCCAGTTGTGTGCCATCAGCAAATTTGGAAATATTATATTCAGACTCCACATTTAAATCATTTATATAAATTGTGAACAGCTGCGATCCAGAAACTAATTCTTAAAGCATTCCTCTAACAGCCTGTTTTCTTGTGAATGACCCAGTATTTCCACTGGTTTTTGTCCATCATCCAGTTCACAATCCACAACTGTATAAAATCCTCAATCCCATGTCATCTAATCTTGTTACTAACCTTGTGGATGTGATATTATCAAAAACTGTCTTGAGAATCCAAGTACCCCACATTCACTGGTTCTCTTTCATCTCTACCATAAGCACCATCATTAAAATCTCCAACACTTGTCAAACTCGAGTTCCCTTTCCTAAATCCATGTTGATCCTGCCTTATCACATGAGTATTTCAGAAATATTTAGTTATCACATCCTTTATAATAGATTCTTACATTTTCCTTATGACTGACAGGAAACTAATAAGTCTACAGTGTTCCATTTCCTCTCTTCTTCCACTAGCAGTCCCATTAACAGCTACTCACCCTCCTAGCCAGATCATTATCCACTCCTTTGTGTGTCCAACTGTTCTTCTCAGGCTTTGGGCTTGATCTCGACTTATTGTTTACTCCTTACTCGCCTCCTGCATATAAATCAACATTTTCCTAGCTACCATCAGTTCTGAGGAAGAATCATTGGACCTGAAATGTTAACTCTGATTTCTCTCCACAGATGTTGCCAAACCTGCTTTTCCAGCAATTTTTTTCTCTTTTTCTTCTTATTCGCCACTTTTTAAAAACTCACTAGCATGTAATTATATTCTCTTTTTACTTTATTTAATAGTTGCTTGATTATCATTTGGGGGGGTATTAATTTTTTGCCAAAATTCAGGTTTACTCCATTTTCTGGAAAACTTACAATCCACTTCTTTTGATGGGATGCATATTTAAATGGTTTTGATAGCTTCAGTTGACTCACTTTCTTGCAAGGATTTTGTCTTAATGGAATGTATATTTGTTGCAGACCATTTAATACTTTGACTACCAACCATTTCCTGTCTACCATTTAAGCTTCTAGTTTCCCAAATGACCATAACCAACTTGCACCTCATACTTCCATACTGAAATCTCATTTCAGAATGAATGATACCACTTTCAGACTTCATACAAAACTCCAGCATATCGTGATCATCATTTCCAAGTAGGTCCTTTACAAAAGAGTTACTAATTAGCCCTTGTTGATTAAATGATCAAAGTGTCTGCAGACACCAACAGAACAAAGACAAGTTCTGAATGTGTATGCCCACCTCTTGTGCTTTTCAGACTGTGCAATATAAAGCTGATATTTTTAAAAATGTAGAAAATTCTACTTGAGCACTTTTCCCTTTCTTTAATGTACTTTCATTGGTTTCACATTTTGTAGATGTTTTTAAGGATGCTAATGTTCTTTACTTAAATTTAAATCGGATACCCTACTGGTATTGTGCATGCTTCTGGATGTCAGCACATGCAGCCTTAAACAACCCAAAATCTAAAATAGCCAATCCCTAATTTCTTTCTGAACATATATCTCCAGTTACCCATCTCCAACACACTCAAGGAATTCATCCTCCACACATTAATGCTGATTTAGATGACTCATTGAATGTGTAAATTGAAGTTATAATTCATACGATCGCTCATGATTTACATTCCTGATTTGCCAATATTATCACTGCAGTTTGATGGTCTGTAAAACAACTCCTGATAATCTTGGTCTGATGTTTTTTGATTACAACTTGAGTCTATATCTTCATTATTGAATCTAAGACTGCCTCTCACTAATGTACTGATCTCATCACTTATTATGGTGCTACTCAGCTGTCTTTCCACCCACCCCCTCTTGCTCGCCTCCCCAAATAATCAACATATCTGGTTTTTCAGTTCCCAATCCTGGTCACATTTTAATCTTATCTGAACAACAGCAATTAAAATCATACCCAATTACTTCTATTTGTGCCTTCAAATTATCCATCTTGTTGCAAATGTTGTATATATTTAGGCAGACATTTAACTTCAAAACAGACTCCAGATGCAGTCTCGCCAATGCCTTGTAAACAATGGATAACAGTTAAATTCAAAAGCTGGGACGGCCCTTAACATCAAAGCAGCAATTCTCCACATATGACATTGAGGAACCTGAGTGAAACTGAAGTCAATAAGAATCAAGGGGGAAAGAAGCTAATGGTTGGAATGACACTGAGCTCAAAGGAAGATGACTGTGGTTAGTGGGGAGCAAACATTTCAGCTCCAAGAAATTGTTGCAGGTGATCTTCAGGGTAGTGCCCAAGGTCCTGATGAAGGGCTCTGGGCCGAAACGTCAAATTTCCTGTTCCTTGGATGCTGCCTGACCTGCTGTGCTTTAACCATTTTCACCCAAGGTCAAAACATCTATTTCACTAAGGACCTTCTGTCTGCCATAAGGTCAGAAGTCAGATGTTTCTAATGATTAAAAAATTCATTTTCTGAAAAATTCTGCATAAAAGAACTAGGAGCAAGTATAGGCATTTCAGCCCCTTGAGCCTGCTCCACTATTTAATATGATCATGACTGATCTCTTTTCAGCCTCAACTTCACTTTCCTGCCTGCTCTCCATCTTGTTTCCACCCATTACTAATTAAAAATGTTCATCCCCTCCTCAAATTTATTGCATCCAGCATCCACTGCACGTTGGGCGTAGTAAATTCCACAGTCACACAATCCTTTGAGAGACCTAATTCCTCTTCACCTATTTTATAGCCACTACCCTTTAGCCTAATACTATGATCTCTTACTTTAGATTTCCTGACAAGGAGATTTCCTGATATCGACACGGTCAATCCCCTTTAGCAACTTATACATCTCAATTAGATGCCCCATCATCCTTCTAAACTTCTAAAATATAGGTCAAAACTGGCCAACGTCTCTGCATATGATAAATCTTTCATCTCTGGAATTAATCTATTGAAGTGGTTCAGAGAAAGTTGAAATGAAATCCTTAAGAAAGGAGACCAAACTATACACAGTACGCCAGATGTATTCTCACCAATGCCTTATAAAGTTGCAACAAGGGAGTAGAGTCCAGCGGCATACCACAGGGACCAGTGCTCAATCTCTTATTTTTGTGGTTTATACAAGCCATGTAGATGACAATGTGGAGGGAATGATAAGTAAGTTTGAAGATGACATGAAGATGATCTTACTGATAAACAGTGAGCAAGGTGGTCTTCAGTTATACGGGATAGAAACAATTGGTCAGATCGGCAGACCATGACAGATGGAATTTAATGTGTGAACGGTGATGTGATGCAGTCTAGAAGCAACAAGACAAGGGACTACTGAATGGATAATAGGGCATTCGGAAGCCCAGTGGAAAAGAGGGACCTTGGGTTGCTTGTCCAACAATCCCTAAAGGTGGCAGAGCATATTAATAGAGTAGTTAAAACGATGGAAGACATTTGTCTTTTTAGTTATGGCATAGGTTACAAGAGCAAGTGGTGACACTGGAGATGTATAAGAATTTGGTTCGGCCACAGCTAAAGTAGTGCATGCAAATCTGGTTACCACGCTCTATAGGAAGGATATGACGCTGCTGCAGGTGATGTAGAGGAGATTCATTAGGATGTAGCTGAGAACGGTAGCAATTTGGCTCTGAAGGGAGGCTGGATAAGCTCAGGTGTTTTCTTTGTAGTAAATGATTGAAGAGGAGGCTTGACCGAGCTGTTTAAACAGCATGGACAGAGTGAATAGAAAGCAACTGTTCTGCTTTGTTGAAGGATCAATATCAAAGGGGCATAATTTCAGGGTGACAGGCAGGAGGTTCAGGGGGGGAACTTGAGGAAAACGTATTTTCACCCAGAGGGTGGAGGTATGTTGAATGCAGTGGAGGGCAGTTCAGGCAGGTAACCTCACAATCTTAAAGTACTTGGATGGGCATTTGAAGTGTTCTAACATTCAAGGCTTTGTGCCAAGTGCTAGAAATCATGACTAATGCAGATTTAACGTATTTTTGACAGCACAGACATGTACCCAAGCACCTCTTCTGTACTGTATCATTCAGGCTTGAATCAGTTAAGTGGCAGATAACATTGATGCCACTCAAGTGCCTGGCATGACCATTGCTCCAAGTGAGGTTTTGTAAGAGGGTTGGGTTTTTTCTTCTAATTAGAGATAAAAAAAATTTGTGGAGACAAGAATGTGTTCTTTCACAAATGTTTTCCAATGATAAGCCTCTGTGACCTGACTACCATGAACACAAAGTTCAGTTCTACTGAAACTCAAGTGCCAGCTTTCATACCTGAACACACTGAAGAACAGCTGGACTTGGTTTGACAGATTTACAGGCTCTCAAGCAATTTAATTCAAAAGAAATGCCCACACACAAAAAGGTGTCAGACAAGAAGAGATTGATGAGGATAGATGAAGAGGAGAAACAGAAAAAGACAGTTGTCTTATAAGACATGTGTCCTATGTTTCCTGCCCCAGTAGCTACCTGACAAAAAAGCAGTGCTCGGTAAGCATGTACTTTCAAATAAACCTGCTGGACTCTAGGTGCGGGAGCTTGGACCAGGGTCTTCCGAGAGTGGTGGATCACTCATTCGAGTCTTTACATCTGACATCGGAGAGCAGAGGTTTCTGGGAAAGGAGTGACTTTTTATTTCCGCCCAGCTATACAAGTGAGTGCTTTGTAAACCAGAGACCCTACCTTTGTAGGCCTCCCACCAACCACCTCCTCTAACCTTAAACACCAGGGACATATCAAGTAAGCTTCTTTTTTTTTCCCCATTCTGACAAGGGGACTAGCAGGAATGACAGTGCAGGGAGAGAAATGTTCCTCCTGCATGATGTTTGAGGTGAGGGATGTCGTTAGTGTCCCATCCAAGTACATCTGCAGGAAGTGCACCCAACTTTCACTTCTCCAAGACCGTGTTACAAAACTGGAGCAGGAGGAGCTGGTTGAACTTTGGATCATTCAGGAGGCAGAGGCTGTGATAGATAAGAGTTACAGGGAAGCAATTCTCCTCGGCACAAAGCAAGCTGGGTAACTGTTAGAAGGAGGGGGGAAAAGAAAAGTCAGTGCAGGGGTCCCTGTGGTTATTCCTCTGCAAAACAAATATACTGTTTTGGATACTGTTGGGGCGGGGGGGGGGGGGGGGAACAACTTCATAATTTACCAAGGGTATGCAATGGGGTGCAGGTCTCTGGCACAGAGCCTGTCCCTGTTGCACAGAAGGGAAGGAGAGAAAGGAGGAGAGTGTTAAGTCTTTGTGGACTCAATCATTAGAGGGTCAGATAGGAGGTTTGTTGAGAACAAACGAGACTCATGGTTTGTGTGTTGCCTCCAGGTGTTAGGGTCCGTGATGTCTTAGATTGTGTCTTTGGGGTCCTGAAGGGTCTACGTAGGTATGATGGCATAGAAAGAGGGAGAGGGATGTAAGGCAGGATTTCAGGGAGCTTGGGTGGAAGCTGAGAGCTAAAGCAGAGTTATTATCTCTGGTTTGTCACCCATGCCACGTGATAGAAAGGCATGGAATAGGGAGAGATATCAGCTGAATACGCAGCTGCAAGGATGGTGCAGGAGGGAGGGTTTCAGGTACATGGATAATTGGGGCTCATTCTGGGGAAGGTGAGACCTCTACAAACAGGATGGTCTTTGTTTGAACCAGAAGGATACTAATATCCTGAGCGGGAAACTTGCTGGTGCTATTCGGGTGGGTTTAAACTAGCTCAGCAGGGAGATGGGGACCTGAGGTGCAGTTCTGGTGCACAGGAGGTTGAGAGTAGGGAGGTGCAGTTCCGGTGCACAGGAGGTTGAGAGTAGGGAGGGCATGGACAGGATATCATGGTCACAGGAATGTGCTGGCAGACTGCAAGTTGGTTTGAGGTGTGTCTACTTCAATGCCAGAAGTATCCAAAATAAGGTAGGTGGAGCTTGTAGCATGGATAGGTATCTGGGACTTCGATTTTGTGGCCATTTCAGAGACATGGATAGAGCAGGGTCAGGAATGGATGTTGCAAGTTCCAGGGTGTACATCTTTCATTAAAAACAGGGAAAACAGTAAAAGAGGGAAGGTGTGGCCTTGTTAGTCAAGGACAAAATAACGGTGGCTGAAAGTAGTTTTGACGAGAACTCGTCTACTGAGGTAGAATGGGCTGAGGTTAGAAACGAGAGAGAAGAGGTCACACTGCTGGGAGTTTTTTATATGCCTCCACAGAGTTCCAGGAATGTGGAGGAGAGGATTGGCAAAACGATTCTGGGTAGGAGTGAAAAGAACAGCGTGGTCATTGTAGGGGACTTTAACTTCCCCAACATTGACTGGAAATGCTATAACTCTAGTACGTCCGGATGGATCACTTTTTGTCCAATGTGCGTAGGAGGGTTGCCTGACACAGTATGCCGAAGGACCGACAAGAGGGGAGGCCACACTGGATCTGGTGTTTGGTAATGCACCAAGACAGGTGTTTGATTTAGTGGTAAATGAGCACTGTGGAGAGAGTGACCATAATTCAATTATGCTTAATTTAGCAGTGGAAAGGGATAGGTACATGTCACAGAGAAGAGTTATCGATGGGGCAAGGGCAATTATAATGCAATTAGACAAGACTGAGGAGACATAGAATGGGGTAGCAAAATGCAGGGAATGTGGGCAATTGAAATGTGGAACTGGTTTAAGGAACAGATATTGCATGTCCTTGATATGTATGTCCATGTCAGGCAGGCAGGTAAGCAGTGATAAGGTAAGGGAACCGTGACTTACTACAGAAATTGTATCTCTTGTTAGCGAAAGGAGGAGGCTTATGTGACATTGAGACGAGGTGAGGCGATGGAGACTTACAGATTAGATAGGAAGGATTTAAATAGAGGGTTAAGAAGAGCAATGAGAGGACATGAGCAGTCTTTAGCAGGTAGAATAAAGGAGAACCCTAAAGCTTTCTATAGGTATGTAAGGAATAAAAGGAAGACTCGGGTAGGGAGAGGGCCAGTCAAAGACAGAAGTGGGAAGTTGTGTGTGGACCCTGTGGAGATCGGAGAGGTGCAAAACGAATATTTCTCATCTGTTTTCTCTTGGGAAAAGGAGAATATTGTAGAGGAGAAGAATGAGACAATATATTAGACATGAGAGGATCAAGGTTAGTACGGAGGAGATGAATCAATTCTAGAAGGAGCGAAAGTAGACTAGTCCCCCTGGGCTGGATGGGATTTATCAGAGGATTCTCTGGGAAGCTAGGGAGGAGATGATGGAGCCTTTGGCCTTGATCTTTGAGTCGTCATTGTCTACAGGTTTAGTACCAGAAGATTGGAGGATTGCAAATGGTGTACCTTTGTTCAAGGAGGGCAGTAGAGATGACCCAAGTAATTATAGACCGGGGAGTCTTACGTCTGTTGTAGGAAAAGTTTTGGAAAGGATTATAAGAGATAGGATTTATAATCATCAAGCAAGCAACAATTTGATTGGAGATAGTCAACATGATTTTGTCAAGGATAGGTCATGTCGCACAAACCTCTGAGTTTTTTGAGAAGGTGACCAAGCATATGAATGTGGGTAGGACAGTTGATGCGGAGTACATGGATTTTAGTAAAGCCTTTGATAAGGTTCCACATGATAGGCTTTTGGAGAAAATGCATGGATTTGAGGGTGATTTTTCTGCAGTTTAGATTAAAAACTGGCTTTCTGTAAGAAGGCAGCAAGTGGTGGTTAATGGAAAATATTCAGCCTGGAGTCCAGATGTAATGGTGCGCCACAAGGATCTGTTTTGGGACCACAGCCGTTTGCCATTTTTATAAATGATTTGGACGCAGGCATAGGTGAATGGGTTGCAGATGACACTAAAGTCAGTGGGGTAGTGGACAGTGTGGAAGTGTGTTGCAGAAGGACTTGGATAAACTGCAGAATTGGGCTGAGATGTGGCAAATGGAGTTCAATGCAGATACATGTGAGGTGATTGGTCAATGGAAAGATTCTCAGTAGTGTGGATGTGCAGAGGCATCTTGGTGTCCATGTACCTAGATCCATGAAAGTTGCCACCCAGTGCTGTTAAGGAGACACGTGGTGTGTTAGATTTTACTGATTGAGGGATTCAGTTCCGGAGCAGTGATGTCATGCTGCAACTATACAAAATGTTAGTGCAGCCGCACTTGGAATATTGTGTACAGTTCTGGTCACCCCCATTACAAGGAGGATGTGGAAACATTGGAAAAGGTGCAGAGGAGATTTACCAGGATATTGCCTGGTCTGGAGGCAAGGTCTTATGAGGAAAAGCTGAGAGACTTGGGTCTGTTCTCATTGGAAAGAAGGAGGCTAAGAGGGGATTCGATAGAGACATACAAGATGATCAGAGAATTAGATAAGGTAGACAGTGAAAGTCTTTTTCCTCAGATGATGACGTTAGCTTATATGAGGGGGCAGAGGTACAAATTGAGGGCTGATAGATTTAAGACAGATGTCAGAGGCAGGTTCTTTACTCAGAGTGTGGTAAGAGTGTGGAATGCCCTGCCTGCCAATGTAGTTAACTCAGCCACATTCAGGAGATTTAAACAATCCTTGGATAAGCACAAGGATGACGATGGCACAGTGTAGGGGGATAGGCTTCACAGGTTGGCACAACATTGAGGGGCGAAGGGCCTGTTCTGTGCTGTATTGTTCTATGTTCTATGACTCTAACCTGGAGTCATATGATTTTCAAGTTATTGAATTTTAGAATGTCTTAAATCTGTGTCCAGCATGGCCAAAAAAAGGAATTATCAGCATGGGTTTTACTCCTGGGATTCCATCTGGGGTTCTTTGAAGACCAACATTAATCACTTTCAATATGAACACTGCACATTACTATTCAGAAATGGGGAGCAGAAAACTCCTATGGAAGGTCATGCAATCATGTTCAAAATTACATGCACAGTTGTAATAAAAACAATACGGGTAGAAGTAAACTGTTTGAAATTACTGGACAGCAGAAAACATTATTGTACAACTAATCACATCAAATATTAGAAGAGTATAACTTTTATTCTCAGAACTATTCGATTAAAATTTCAATTCTACATTGTGAAAGACACAATGTATTTGTGGCCCAACCTTATGGGCAAGTAGTTAACAAATTATTAAAGAAATATTAAATTTTATATTATGCATAAGGAATATACAAGATCCTTCATAAATATTTTAAGTTTAATAACTTGTGCAAAACAAAATGGGCTGAACTATCATCACATTTCTTGTAATTAAATGACAATATTGTTTATGCTGAGCCAGAAAAATCAACTCCAGTTCGAGAAATTAAATCATGTAGCTGAGGTAATAGGGCAAACAAGCTGTAATTTCTATCAAAGATGTCAATATCATTTGTGTTGCATGCAATTTGCCTTTAAAGTTATTTATGCTTACAGTGTTAAAAGCTATAAATAGAATCATGATTGTCGTTACAATAAATAGGATGGCTCGCCCATTGAAATGTCAATACTAATAGAATTTTGTAATACTTGTCAAAATGCAGCAGCATTTATCCACAATGTGTTTTTTCATTTCATATCTCAATGAACAGAATTCACACATTTAATTTCTGAAACAAATTAACAACAACTGCTGCATTTGAAATACAATGTGCTAACTAACCTTGCTGTTATGCTTCTAAAGCACATAAAACTAATCAAATATGATTACTACATTTCATTGATTCTAATCGAGAAAGAAAAAAAAATGAGTGGAATGTTGATGTATGAATTTTGGATGAAGTGATCTGGCATCTCTGAAAGTCTATGTGGAGTTTGGACATTCTTCCTATACCTGCATGGATTTCCTTCGAATGGTCCTGTTTCTTGCCACATACCAAACTTGTGGGGGTTAGGTGGACTTGCCATGCTACTCCATAGTATCCAGGGATCTATAGGTGAGTTGGAGAAGCCATGGGAAATGTGGGTTAGACGGATATGATAGGAGTGGTGGGTCTGGATGGAATGCTTTCTGGAGGGTGTCTGTGGGCTTTATGGGCTGAATGACCCTGCTTCCCACACTGTAAGGATTCTATGAAGCAATGACTCTACAATGCATTTCTAGATCAACAGCAGTAATGTCACACTTACTGTTGCAAATTACATAACTGAATTAATTACAAGGGTTTAACATTAAAATTGTATTACATTTATGTAATATTATTAATTCAGTAGAACATAAAGAAATTTCAGGGGATGAATTTGGTAAATAGCAGAAAGTAAAACAAAGGTATTGGGCCCACATTTTCTGGTAATGGCATGGTCAAGACATACAGCAGTGACTGTGACTTCAACTGTGGCTGGATGATTTGTGCTGTAGCTTTAGGAATTTTCTGTGTCAGCTGCAGTATACAGCCTTTGGAAAAATGGTCTGAGCAAGGTGCAGAATCAATGAGGCTCAAACCCCCTTTTTTGAGAAGAAAGCTCCTTTATACCCAGCAGACTTGAAGGGTTTTTTTTAGTCCTTAAAATAAAGTCAATAAAATTTTGTCCAATTTCATTTTACTCCCTTATAAATCAGCATTTTGCAATTTAGTTGTAATGTAGTCCCACTAACAAAGTTCCACATCTTTGACCTTGACCCCACTACAAGCTCTGTACCATTGTTACGAATTCCATTTCACACATTTGTCCTATTTGCTCCTAAGCTGCATTTTCAATACTGCTTCACTCAGAGATGCCTTGTTTCTACCTCCACCAATGTCTACCTTTTTTGCTTTTCTTAGTTTATTGCCACTCAAACTGCCACATAGATCTCACTAGTTCTAGATTTGACTATTCTCGTGCTCTCCTCAAACATCTGTAATTTCCAGGTGAATTAAACCTCTCCTGCCTGTACCCTCTCTCACACAGTGTCTTTTCTAGAGTTAAAGCAACCAAACGCTTGCCCTTATGAGAGTGATTTATTCATTTGCCTATTCCTTCACTCCATGATTGGCAGCTGTTCATTTACTGTTTGTGGTCTTGGCTCTGGAATTCTTTTCCTGAACAAAGCCTAATAGCATTCTATCCTTAAAATACTCTTCTTTGGGTCAAGCTCTTGGTCTTGTTTGTAATGGTCCAGATCTTTCATTCAAAGTAGCACCGAACGTTGAGACATTTACTGTTGAGCATCAATAGGGATGGAGGACTTAGGGAAGACATGACAACCTCACAAATAATGACCACAAAATGGTATAAATGTTAAATAATTAATTAGCCTTTTTTTAATTATAAAAAGCTAGAGAGACCCGCCAGGTAACATCATATTGGAACATAGTTGCAGACTAACGAATCATAAGAATACAACCAATAGGAAGAGGAAAAGCACATATGCCCCATCGAGTCTGCATGACCAGGGCTGATTTTGGACTTAAATTCCACTTTACTGCCCGCTCCCCATATCTCTGAAAAACAAAAACCTAGTTATCCCAGCTTCACATCTACTTACACAGAGCTTGTGCACAACTGGAGCAGAGATGCCAAAGATTCAAAACCTTATGAGGAAAGTAGCTTTTCTTCAAATTAGAATTAGGTTTATTGTCATGCAAACAACTACAGGGATACACGACGACAGTGAAAAGTGTACAATGTCGCCATTTCCGGCACCATTTTAGGTGCAAAGATACTTAGGGACAAAATCTTAGGTATAAATTAGGAAAGTGAATTAATAAAGGTTAAAATTCGAAAGTTACACTGGTCTTCTCTGAGGAGGCAGACATTCCGTGCTGGTCTTACACAAGGCCGAGTGTCCATCAAATCCGCACTGCGCCTCCACAAGACTGGGAATCCACTGAGCTCGTCTGAGGTAAGTAGAGAGAAGAAGAAAAAAAGAAAAAAAGAAAAGAAACAGATGATCCACACAGCAGCAGTAAAAAGAGGGAACGTATCCTGAAGGTAGCAGGACAGGCAAATAAAACAGCCAAAATGGCATTCAGGATATGTTTCTTTATTGGTTGAGGAATAGAGTAGGGAGGTTAAAACCCAAATATTATAAAACACTAGTTAGACAATAGCAGACAGCAGTTGGACAGGAGACTGTATGCACTCCAGTCATTTTTAGGAAGGATATAATTCTGCTGGGGAGGGTAAGGGAAAACTTACCATGATTTTGTTTTCAGGAAGACAATTTTTAGTAATAAGGAATGGTTGGCTAGGTTGGGATTCGGTCTTTGGAACAGAGGATATTAAGGTGAGATTTACTTGAGGTTCATAAAATCACAGAACTTGGAAAGAGTAGATATGAAGGTTGTTTTCTGTTTGCAGACAAATCAAGAATCAGAAGGCATAAACATGAAGTATTCAGAAGGATTAGAGGTAACTTGAGCAGAAGGTCTTATTTTCGCAGAGAGGAGTGTGAATCTGGAATTGACTGGCAAAAAGGAAGTTGACATTGAAATACATCACAAATTTGAAAAATATTTGAATATGCATTTGAAGTGATATAATCCAAAACGGCTACGAACGAAGAGCTGCAAAATAGGATTTATTTTTCCATAAATTGTAGGTGTACCTTCCTACCCCAATCACTTGGATAGCTCTTTACTGGCCAACACTGACCTGATAGTCCAAATGGCCTACTTCTGTGATATAACTTTTCTCTGGGCGGGATCATCTTCTCATGCCAAGGATGAAGATGGCAAACTGTAAGTATGCCACATCTCTACTCAGAGGGAGAGCAACTGGCTGTGCACAATATAGAGGTGACTATTCAATTTGAAATTCAGAGACAGGAGCCCCAGCCAATCCCATCATAAAGACAAACAAGAAGGCACCCTCTTATCCGATAGGGTGAAAGTTCAGCAATTATATTTGAACACCATTCCTTGTCATCAAGCAGCAACTGCCTGACTGATACAAACCCTGAATGTACTAGTACTTCCTCAGTAACATATCATAAGAGATCCTGCAGGGTCCTCATTCTGGAGAGAATTTGCATGCAATTGGGATGTCACAGACTTGCCTGATACATTGCTCCATTGCCCTTGGTGTACCCTTGGCCAAGAATCATTCACTATAACCCATCAGCATCAGCAAGCCTTCGAACGCTGGACTACCGTTATCCTCAAACTGACAGGTGTACTCCTCAAACCTCCATCTATCATCCTAGATCTCCCTCTGTTATTCTCAACTCTTAAGACAGACAGGCAGTTGGTAGAACACAGCAAGCCAGGCAGCATCAGGAGGCGGAGAAGTCGTTGTTTGGGGTGTAACCCTTCTTCATTACTTTGCTCAGAAAATACACAGTTAAGCAACATGTAGCAGAATGGTACCAAGCTGGCAACAATACAGAAAAATAATGAATAGCTCAAAATAATTACTCAGACTGGCAAATGTTGCAAAGTGATGCCTCACAAGGTTTGGTTAGTGACCAATGCTGTTCATTACTAAAGGTACTGGGATAAATGGAAGAGCCAAGATATCCTCCAGCTTAATGAGCATAGAGAGATATTTGAGGCCTGATCAAGATAATTAATTACAATGGTAAATCCTCAGAAATTAAGGGGTAACAAGCCACTGTCACAAAGCTACTTGCGAAGCTTAGCCAATGTAGTTTTTTTTCGGACGGGGGATGAAAAGCTGTGTGTCGAACCTCAAACAGAGAATAGTGAGAACAGAGTTAAAAGGTAGCAGCTCATCGTAGGGATTTAGAAAGAAAAAAGAAAACTGGAAATAAAGCTAAAATTTAAGAAGTTTAAGTAATTCAAACATAGAATTTTTTAAAATCAAAGTGCAGGGGTAGATTTAAGAACATACGTCGATGAGTTTATATCCGACAACAGAATGAAAATAAATCAAACAGCCTGCTCGAGAACACAGGAGTTTGAAGCTGTTCCTGTTGTTTAGGAGTATAGTAGGAAACAAAAGTGGGAGCAAAGAAGAATGTCATACTGGAAATGAAGTTGGCAGAGTGGTAGATGTGATCGATATGGACTTCAGTAAGGCGTTCGACAAGATTCCCCATGGGAGACTGATTAGCAAGGTTAGATCTCAGGGAATACAGGGTGAACTAGCCATTTGGATACAGAACTGGCTCAAAGGAAGAAGACAGAGGGTGGTAGTGGAAGGCTGTTTTTCAGACTGGAGGCCTGTGACCAGTGGAGTGCCACAAGGATCAGTGCTGGGTCCTCTACTTTTTGTCATTTACATAAATGATTTAGATGCGAGTATAAGAGGTACAGTTAGTAAGTTTGCTGATGACACCAAAATTGGAGGTATAGTGGACGCGAAGAGGGTTACCTCAGACTACAACAGGATCTTGATCAGATGGGCCAATGGGCCGAGAAGTGGCAGACGGAGTTTAATTCAGATAAATGAGAGATGCTGCATTTTAGGAAAGCAAATCAGAGCATGATTTTGTACACTTAATGGTAAGGTCCTAAGGAGTGTTGCTGAACAAAGAGACCTTGGAGTGCAGGTTCATAGCTCCTTGAAAGTGGAGTCGCAGGTAGATAGGATAGTGAAGGCGGCGTTTGGTATGATTTCTTTTATTGATCAGAGTATTGAGTACAGAAGTTGGGAGGTCATGTTGCAGCTGTACAGGACATTGGTTCGGCCACCGTTGGAATATTACATGCAATTCTGGTCTCCTTCCTATCGGAAAGATGTTGTGAAACTTGAAAGGGTTCAGAATAGATTTACAAGGATGTTGCCAGGGTTGGAGGATTTGAGCTATGGGGAGAGGCTGAACAGGAGGGGACTGTTTTCCCTGGAGTGTCGAAGGCTGAGGGGTGGCCTTCTAGAGGTTTACAACATTATGAGGGGCACAGATAGGGTAAATAGGCAAAGTCTTTTCCCTGGGTTCGGGGAGTCCAGAACTAGAGGGCATAGGTTTAGGGTGAGAGGAGAAAGATATAAAACATACCTACGGGGCAACTTTTTCACACAGAGGGTGGTACATGTATGGAATGAGCTGCCAGAGGAAGTGGTGAAGGCTGGTACAATTGCAACATTTAAAAGGCATTTGGATGGGTATATGAATAGGAAGGGTTTGGAGGGATATGGGCCAGGTGCTGGCAGGTGGGACTAGATTGGGTTGGGATATCTGGTCGGCATGGACAGGTTGGACCGAAGGGTCTGTTTCCATGCTGTACATCTCTATGACTCTATGGTAGGGAATAGCTAATGCATCTCAGATTGCGGATCCAAGAAAAAAATAAGAGCATGTTTGACCAATCACAGTCTTTAAGGGGAAAACAACAATTTATTTTTCCAAAATAGATGAATGGTTACTTACTAACTCAATATTTTTAATAGATGTGCTGAAGGCTTGAAAGCAAACAGCCAACCACAGACAGCTACTTTTCTTTTGGACAATTTTCCTGACAGCACTTCATAGAGCTCACACTTAATATTTCTAACACAGCTCAGTACACATAATGCACAATTTTGTTGCATTACTCACAGAAAAATGGTTTTGCACAGGGAAATTACTGAGAAAGGATATGATCTTCCAGCAGATGTTTAATTTGTTGTTGATCTCAACAGCCTGAGCATGACGTCTTTCCTCTTCAATTTGCTTTAGGTTTTCACTACACAGCACTTTGCTAGATGCTGGAAGTGCTTCAAAGTTGAACTTGTCAACTTGTATGGCCATCCTGCAAAGTATAACAGATCAAACTCACTTAGAATACAGTTGTATTGACATTTGATAGATTTGACTGCATGAAAGTCTACAGGCATAAATCTAGAAACCTTGCAGATACTTTTCACAACCTGTTTAGTTAGACCATTGGATGGGTGCTGACGGCTCTAAAAGGCAGCATACATCTGACTTCTGTAATCATGATCATAAGTTTACCTATTTATGTTAATTCAGGGAAAAAAAAATCAATAATTATACAATTTTTACAAGTATTATTGTTCCCAAAGGGCAGACAGTAAAAGCCTGCCTCGAATACAAGCAATGCATGTGAGCTAAGGTCTGTCAAAACAAACATCTCACAAGCTTGACTTATCTGTGGTGCATGATAACATTTCAAATGCTAAGGTTTGTACTGTAACAAGTTAAAAGCAGGATTGACCAAACATTAATTAGTACATGACAGTACTCAAATACAGAACAGACAACCTTTATAAATGCTCTAGTATGACTGGTAACACTATGCGATACCTCATTCTACCGCCCAGAAACTAGAGAAGTTCGAGTCAATAAAATGTGGTGCTGGAAAAAGCACAGCAGATCAGGCATCAGTTGATAAGCAAGACAGTCAACAGGGTTATGCTTGAAATATCGACTCTCTTGCTCCTCAGGTGCTGCCTCACCTGCTGTGCTTTTTCCAGCGCCACACTATATTGATACTGGTAACCCTAAGCCACACTGCATCTTGTTCTGCAATGGACTACAGCTTTTCAGGATACAGGCAATTGTATCCTGATAATGCTCCATTTTGCCATGTCAGAATATCAAGTGACAATTGAAGGTGTTTCCTTCAGTTTTCAAAGAATTCATGAAACAACTACCAGCTGTAAAGCCACTTAAGCATTTTCTCATCTCAGCATTACCAGAGCAAATCGTCCAGAATCTTCAGAGACTCACAGAATATAATTCTGGTGTGTGCAAAAAACACCATGCAATATGGCAAAGATTAGTGATAATCCAGAGGGTTGGGAACATTTCAAAACCAATAAAAGATGACCAAAAAAATTAAAAGAAGAAAATAAGGCTTCAGGTAAACTTGCAAGTATTATCAAAATAAACAGCAGGAACTTATCTCAATATATAAAAATGATGACAGAAGCCAAAGTGAACATACACTGGGGTCAGAATTATTTACAAGACATATTAATAGATGAAAGAAGTGAATGTACCATCACCAAGTCAGCAGATGACACACAGGTGGTGTTAAGGCAAGTAGTGAGCATAACAGAGCATACAAATGGATATAGATAAATTAAGCAAGTTGGCAAAAAACATGGCAGATGGAAATAATGTGGGAACATGTGACAATACGCACTTTGCCAAAAAGCATAGTGGGGCTAAATATTATTTAACTGGAGAAAAATTGCAGAAAGCAGAGAAACTTGAGAGTCCTTGTGTGTCAATCGCAAAAAGCCAGCATACAAGCTCAGCAGCTAATAGGGAAGGCAATTGCAATGTTGGCCTTTATTTCAAAGGGAATAAAGCATAAAAATAGGGAAGTCTTGGTACAACTGTACAAGGCACTGATTAGACCATACCTGGAATATTGTTAACAATTTTGGGGTCTCCATATCTAAGGAGAGATACATTGGTATTGGAGGCAGCCCAGACAAGGTTCATTGAGTTGGTCCCAGGTTTGGAGGCATTTTCTTCTGGAGGAGTGGTTAAGTAGGTTGGGCCTGTACTCACTGCAGTTTATAACAGTAAGAGGAGTCCTTCTCGAAACACAAAAGATTCTTAGGGGTTTGTTACAGGTTGTTATTCTTTGTGGGCAAGTCTAGGACCACAGGCATCACAGGTCACCTTGTTAGATGAGGTAGAACTACTTCTCTCAGAGTAATCCATGAATGGACTTTTATTTAAGTATATTTAAAGATGAGATAGACAGATTTTAATCAGTAAAGAAATCAAGGATTATGGGAAAAGGCAGGAAAATGTAGGTGAGAATTATCAGATCAGCTACTGAATGGCAAAGCAGACCTAGAGGACATAACAGTCTCCTTCTGCTCCTACATCTTATCATCTATGGACTGTAAAATGTCTCCAGAGCCTATGAATGAGATGTGTCAGTAACTACAGGAATGTGAAAATTTGTATGAGAACAGAGAGTATAAAGGCAAAGACACTCAGCTAGAACAATTCAACCAAATCAGTTGCTGGCATTGATTCTTAAAACAAAACGTAGTAATCTGTGTGCAAATAGTGAGCTATGAGATATGATTTTATCTCTAGGTAAAGTAATACAAACACAGTCGTCACAGAACGATAATCCTCTAGGCAGGAGCATAATGAAATTTTGTTAGGGCATTAGTGAGGTGAAGAAGTGTTGATGTAGAACAACTGTTATTCTGCCATTGACATGCAATTCTATCGGCTCAAGATCTTTGCCAAAACTACAGAATGTGCAAAATTGAATAGAATGAAAATACAACAAACACACAGACCAAATGCACATCCACTTGAGTCAGTAGTAGAATTAGAGCATTGCTTGGTCAACAGCTTATTTTTGCACTTGAACCAATACAGTATGTTGGCAGTACATGACCTTAGTGAGTAAAGTTAAAATCTCCATGGACTAGAGAAATGTTTACATAATTGCACATTACAGGATGGGAAGTTGGAAAGCAAGGCAAATACTTTGAGCTCAAATCAAGTACAAGATGGCCACCATAAGTCATGGTTATGGCAGGGGAAACAAGGCAAGAAAAGCAATTTAAATCAATGCCATCGGCCTGATGAAATTGCAAAAAGAACTAAAGTGGCAAAAGGGCAGTTTCAAAGTCTAAGCAACTCTGGTGTAACAGAAGAAAAATGGAAGTTTTCATTAAGGTTGCAGAAAAGGCAGGAATCATTCTGTGTAATCATTCATTAACACTGCTTTAAATGGAGGAAGCATTTATTTCAACCAAGAGGAGCAGATAACATCCAGAAAAATAAAATCGGGAAAGAAACAAGAATCCTTATTGCAGCCACAGGCAACAGAGCCCATCTAGAAAAATCTGAAGAAACAAAATTTCTCTCTTAAAGCCACAAAACATACAAGTCATTTGGTAAAATAATGGTTAAAATGGACAACATTAATTAAAGCTGCATGCAGCAAAATTCATTCAGTAAGCTGTTAAGGAAACATGAATCACTTTAGCTAAAGTTACAAAACAAGAAATTCAGTCATTGAAGTGGTGGAAAAACTCAATTTTAGCTGAGAATATGTTTCCTTCATTTTGACAGCAACACATAGGAAAATTCTACAATACAGCAACAGAATAGTAGCAGCGCCATCGCTGTAAAATAAAAACCTTTTACGACCAAAGCTGGAGGAATGCACTATTGCTTTAGTCCTACTCTCATGGTTCACAACACAAAATTAAAATACTTTCATCAATGACCAAGATGACCTCGGTGTCAGGTTTTAAACAACATGATTTATCAACCAGGTTTATTCACTATTATTTCTTAATTATTATGATACATCCTATTCAATATAGATGCAATAATTGGTTAAAAATACCGAGTAATTTACAAATATAAACATGTATGTCTAAATTTTCCAAAACATATGGGCAAAGAAATATATATACACTTCAGGGAAAGAGAAAGGAAAAATTATACTTTCCTGTAGAAAGTAGTTTTTCCAAAAAAAAACACTTTGGCCAAGAGGTTATTCTTAAAAACCAATGAACAAAGTATAGAATATCTTGCTGTCTGTTGCTCTGATCTTTGGCACACATTGTCAAGTCAAGGCTCAGGTATATCTGTCTCTTGCAGCCACAGCTTGCTCAAGAAATACAATCTTGAGATGTATTTTCCACCACTTCTCAAAGAACAAGCAAGTTTCACTCTCAGCTCAGCAGAGATATTTGCTTTTCAGAAATGAGAGATTTCACTTGGACAGTTTGCACACACTTCATCTGATGAAGGAGCAGTGCTCCGAAAGCTTGAGATTTTCACAAACCTGTTGGACTGTAATCTGGTGTCTCGTGACGTCTGACTTTGTCACACAATAATTTTAAGAGAAGAAAATCAATCTTGGCACAGCAGATCAGAACAGTCCATTAAATTCATTAAATAGAAAGTCACAGATGACACATGTGCAAAACCAGTGCAACAAGTATGTAGTGCACCAAAAACTACAAGTTTTCATCAGTGCTGAGAAACCTCACAGTCACAGACTGTTCACAGCTATTTAAAGTGAATGCTTTATCTGATACACAATAGGTGGCTTTCTGAAAATGTTAAGTCGGACACAGTCATAGAAAAGCGAAAAATCAAAAGCTATCAATACAAAGCAGCTAAAGATGTAGAATAATCAAAGAACAAGAAAAAACCTGAAGTAGTATTAAAGGAAATGGGTAATCAGATGTTACATTTTGACAAGCTAATATTTATGTCAACTGTCAAGCAACTTCTTCACTCAGCAAAAGGAGCAATTAAGATTAAGATATGCTACAAGAAGCTCTCCAATATATCAGTTGCCAGATAAAGACTTCACAGTCAAGAATTTTCACACTTGAATAGGAATAACAGCTTTAACCTCAACTTCTTTGAATGACAGAGGAGATCAACTAGTTGAACTCGAGGAACAAATGGTCAATGAGCAGCACATTGTGGAACAATTTATCTCAGAACAACCAAAAGACAAATCTATTTAATTATAGAATTCTTCCAGCGTCAGCCTTATAAAGCGTCAGCAGTACATCCTCGGTCTTGTATTCTAGCTCTCTCAAAACAAATGCTAATATTGCACTTACCTTCCTAACTGCCAAATGAACCTGAAGAGAATCTTTAGACAGGACTCCAAGTCCTCTCATGCTTCAGGTTTCTAGTCTATGCCTCTCCTTCTTACCAAAGTGCATAAACTCTCACTTTCCCACATTACATTCCATCTGTCACTTCTTTATCCAGTCTCCTTGTCTGCCCAAGTCCTTCTGCAGCCTTCCTATTTCCCCAGCAATTACTTCACCGATCTTTGTGTCATCTACATACTTAGCTTCAAAGCTCCTTAGTTTCCTTGTCCAGATCATAAATGTATAACGTGAATAGCTTTCATCCCAGTACTGATCCGTGTAGAACTCCAATAGTCACCAGCCTGCATCCTGAAAAAGACCCACTTATCCCCGTTCTCTCGCTTCTGCTTGTTAGTCAATCCTCTTTCTACGCCAATTATCTTACCACAACAGCGTGAGCGCTTAATTTATTTTGCAGCCTTCTGTGCAGCACTGTCTCAAAGGCCTTCTGGAAATCCAAAGAGATCTGAAGTTCTCATTGTTTAATTTGCTGGTTACCTCCTTAAAGAATTCTGACAGATTTGTCAGGCATGACCTCCCCTTGAAGAAGCTGTGGTGAGTCAGCACTATTTTATCATGCACTTCCAAGTAGTCCACAATCTCATCCTTAATAATAGGCTCTAAAATCTTAGCAATGACCAAGGTCAGGCTAGCTGGCCAAACACTTTCCATCTTCTGCCTGTCGAGCCAGGTTTAATTCCTGCCACAGCAGATGTCTGCACTGGAATTCAGTAAAAATCTGTTATTAAGAGTCTAAAAACAAACATGAAGTGTTATCAATTGTTGGGAAAAACTCATCTGGTTCACTAATGGCCTTTAGGGAAGGAAATTGCTATACTTATCTGCTCTGACTTGCACATGACTCCAGAAACACAGTAATTCAGTTGACTCTTGACTGTCCACTGAATAATTCAGAATGGACAATAAATGCTGGCTCAATTGCTGACTCCCACATCCCTTGAATAAGTTTTAAAAATTATGATCCTCAGTGACAGAAATACCCAGCAAGAAGTTACCTTCAAATAGCAGAACTGAGGTTTGACCAACAGTGCAATTGCTGAGGGCAAAGTCAAGGATGAAGTTGAAGTAAAGCATCAACATAGCTCAGCACAGATCTACAGGTGCACACATCTACAGGTGCACACTAAGAATAAAAATATGCTGATACAGGTGAAAGGTCTGGTGCATGAAACTGCTGAACAAAATTGAGAATGGATGACTAATGCCCAATAATTCAAGATATTGAAAGGAAGAAACTGCCTGTTTGGGAAAGTCAGGATATGGAAAGGAAGAAATTGCCTGATACAGCAGAGAGGAGAAAGTGAGGACTGCAGATGCTGGAGATCAGAGCTGAAAATGTGTTGCTGGAAAAGCACAGCAGGTCAGGCAGCATCCAAGGAACAGGAGAATCGACGTTTCGGGCATAAGCCCTTCTTCAGGAATCCAGGATTCTCTTGTTCCTTGGATGCTGCCGACCTGCTGCACTTTTCCAGCAACACATTTTCAGGTCTGATACAGCAGAGAATATGTCTTCCTCAAAGGAAAGCTGAAAGATTAGAAGTCTGCCAGTTTGAGGGATTTTGATAGACCACATACTGTTAGGAAGAGAATTAAAGATAGACTACCAATCTTCTAAGTCTGAAGAAAACACATTAAGGGAGAATAGTTAAATTTCCAGATCAGTTGTAAAGTTGAGAGCTTGAGGTGTGATGGGGCAGTGGTAAATATAAATCTGTACATACAGGTATAATGCAATAGTGAAAAAAAACATTGGGAGAAGCTGATGCATATGGACTAGAAAGGGTTACTACTATGTTATAATTTGATGCACTAAGAAAATTTCAGGATTAAAACAAGCCACAGAATCAAATTAGTGAAAGGCAAACTTCAGACAAATGAACATACTGATGTACGTTCTTCATGCATACAATGATTGATTTATGCACTAATCCATGGCTACAGCAATGGAGGTGGTATTCCAGAATCATCTGAGAAGCAGCTGATTGCTTTATGGGACTTTACAGTTGGTTATTCTGTATGGATAAACTACATGATTAAAGTCCTTCCTCATCTGTAACTATCTTGTGACATTATTTAGTCAAACCATGACACTGGCATTAATTGTTCAGTTCATGTAAACTGAGTCTGTGTCCCACCATGTGATAAGTGTGCTGCCATAATTTCCTTAACTGGCTTGCTTTGTCTACTGTGACACCAAACCACTCATTGGTTTAACTAAAACAGGCTCTTGTATTTAACAAGAACTTGTTTACTGAAAGCTTTTCTTCCCTCTCTATTCACTCCTGGAATGTGGGTGAGATGGTTGGGCCGGCCTGTCACTATTTCCCCTTCAGGTGGTGCTGGTGAGCTGCCCTCTTGACTGCTGCAATCCATTTGGTGTAGGTACAGCCACACTGGAATTGGGAGGGAGTTGCAGCTGAGCAACCAGTTATAGGTTACATTGACATCACTCACCTTGGTAGCAATATCATTTATTCTTGGGCAAATATTATTTTTTGAATCCTTTGGTCATTTTGACTTTACATTTCCTAGTTACAAACTTTACTTGTACTATTTTATTTTCGATTATTTTAGATGTGATAGTGGATAGGCCACCAATTAGTGACAAACACACTGAAAGTGGTTGTAACAAATTACTTTTTTGAACCACTACAGCCCATTTAGTATCGGTATGTACGTAGTGCTATTTGAAAGGGATTTCCAGGATTTTGATTTAGCAACACTGAAGGAAAAACAACATATTTCTAAGACAGAACTGAGAATGGGTTGGTCAGAAACATGGTGGTGGTATTTCCATGTATTTTGCTGTCCTTACCCTTCTAGATAGTAGTGGTCGTAGACTTAGAAGTTGCTAAGAAGCCCTCATGAATCTTAACAATATATTCTGTAGATGTTACTCACAACTACTATAGTGATGAAGAGAGTGAGTTTTTTTAAAAATTTCATTTGTGGAATATGTCTGCATTGAAATCTTGAGGCCAAGCACTAATTCCATCACTCAGAAATACCTGCCAAATGTGTAGTTGCGGATGCAACTTGAGGATCAGACTCATCAGCCACGCAAATCCATTAGAAGTGACATGAAATTTCCAAGGTGGGTAATTATACTGGTTGGCAAGTGATTGCCCGCAACAAATGGGTGTCACTAGCTATGGGCTGTGACAACATCGCATCAATAGCGCAGACGACATTATCCATAACTTAATGCAAGTGGTAAACTAACAAGTGTCATTTGATTCATAGAAAATTCATTCTTTGACACGTTCTATTAGCTACAGCATTTATGTGGGTGGCTGATGTTTTATGTTGTTGGTCAATAATGTCACAAGGTATTGATATAAAGGCTCTTGGGATTCTTCCATCTGATGGTAATACGGGGTGACTCAGATTCAAGAGTGAAACCTGGCTTGCTAGCTAATCAGCTTTATTTGTATAGTTTATGATGGAGATCAGTCACGAAACATATTCACAAAAGATTGCCAATATACTTTGAATGTAAGGTTTATCATATTATACTTACGATATAAAAACTGTATTAGACTACTCAAGAACTATTTAAACAAAGTCATTACAAACATCGGAAATTCATCTCTGCAAGACTCTTACAGACACAAACTTCAGTCAAAAGTCATCTCTATCATCCCATTAAAGTTTCTTGCTCATCTGGCATGGCTGTATTTAGCTTCATTTTGGCAGGTTTCTTCACTTTATTGCTCTCCCTGAGACTGTGAAAACAAACTGCAAAAATCAGCACACTATTAACTGAACTTGGATTCCCTAAACTCATGTCTTCAACAGCCTTACAGAAGATCTTTCTCTCTGCTATCCCCAAAGCCTTCTAATTCTGGAGCTTTCCTCTCACAGGACTTCTCCCAAGACCTGACTGCTTGGAGAGTGTTAATAATAGCCCTTCAACTAATGGGCCTTCCCCCAACATGAACTCGTTTCTTGTACTCTCTCTCTCTCTCTCTCTCTCTCTCTCACACACACACACACACACACACACACACACACACACACGGATAGTTGTAAAACCACAAACATCTTTACAAAGTTGCTCACTCTATGGCTTGCTGGTCATTTTGGTGAAATCACATGACTTCTTGTAAATGCTGCTTTGAACTCCATGATCAAATTTCTGACCTTCGAAAACAAAATGGGTTAGATCTTGACAGAATTGAAAACTTAAATCCATTTTTCCTCCACTTTCAAATCTAAGTTCCAAAATAATAATGTTATGAACCTTCATAACACTGGACTAGAAACCTAGAATCCTTGCAATTCTGTATTTCATGTGCAATTTTTAAAATCCATTTAATGTCACAAATTCTGAGTTTATGGATATATAAATTCAGAACAGGTACATGTCATGCAACACCTCGAGCCTACTCCACCATTCAATAAGATCACACTGATTTGATTACTCCACATTCCCATCTACTCTCAATTGCCTTATATCCCCCTGCTTAACAAGGATCTATCCGCCTTTAAAAGATTCAAAGAAACTGTCTGCACCATCTTGTAAAGAAGAGAGTTTCAAAGATTCCTGACACTCAATAAAATAATTTCTACATCATAAATGGGCAACAACTGGTTTCTTTTTCAGGCTATTTCACAATTTCACATTTCCTTACGTTATATTCTATTTTCCAGATTTGTGCCTACTCAATCTTTCTTTGCAGTTTACTTACATCCTGCTTTCACAGTCTCCCACAAGAAGTAACACAGTTTTCACATATACTCTGTTGAGAACCTTCATGATGTTATATAAAGTCAGTTCTGATATAGTACTACAGTCCAGTTTCCGTGTGATCTTGTGCTACAAGAAAATCGTGCAAGAGCCACGCCATTTAAGCTCTTTGGGCCGAAATCGCATAATAACCAATACAGGTAAGGAAAGTTTGCGTTCCACAAATGATGGTCTAATTTCTTCAATCATGTTAAAGCTCATTCACTTTGAAGATATGCACATCATAGCAGAACTAACTGTATTTTCCATCAAGTCACATTTTACTATTCTAAGTTCCAGCAGAAAGATCCTAGCTTCATCTATCTTTACCCACAAGACAACTCACACATGCTGCGTATTGATCTTGTAAACAGATCCTTAAACTGTTTCCAACCAACTGACATCCTTCATTAAATAAGGTGGTCAATATTGTGTAGACACACCACATGTGGCGTCACCAGTGCTCTGCAGAACAGAAGCATGGACTCCATATTTATATATTTAATTTCCTTATCATTAAATAATAACATATCATCTTTCCTAATTACTTGCTATATCTACACACTAATGTTTTGAGAATCATGCACTGGGACACTAAGACCCCTCTGCATCCTCTCACAATTTAGAGAATAGGCTTCCTTTTTAATTCCTCCTCCCAAATAGATAACTTCACATTTTCCCACATGATATTCTATTTGCCAGATTTGTGCCTACTCACTTAACCTTTCCTTGCAGTCTATTAACTCTTTTTTATATTGAAAAATGTCATAGAGACAACTGGAGAACAGGCGATCTTGGATTTGGGTAATGAAGCAGGTTTAATTAATGAGCTCAGAGCAAAAGATCCCCAAGGAAGTAGTGATCATAACATAATATAACTGAACATTCAGTTTGAGAGTGAGGAATATGGATTGGAAGCAAATCTTATATTTATCTTAAATAATGGGAACGACAATTAAATGAGGATAGAGTTGGCTGAAGTGGGCTGGATAGATAGATTAGGAGGAAAAACGCTCAGCAATCAGTGGCAGACACAAGGAAACAACTCATGACTTTCCGCAATAATGTATTCCAGAAACAAGGAAAGATTCCAAGAGAGGAATAAACTAATCATGGCTAACCAAGGAAGCTCAGGAGAGAATAAAGTTAAAGTTAACAAAAAAGTAAAATGGAGGCCAAAATTTTACTCAGGCATGGCAACTCTGTCAAGCCATGTAGAATATCTTACAGTAAAATATTGCCCTTACTATCTGCCATGTGAATTTACCTCTGCTATCCTGATAGTAGTCTACATACACACCAGGCCAATGTGAAGAATGCCCTGGATGTAATTTGCCCTACAAAAACCATCCTATAGCTAAAATCCCCAATGCCTTATTCATCGTGGCCAGCGACTTCAACCAAGCCAATTTCGAGAGGGTGCTGACAAAGTACCACCAACACGTTTTCTGCCCCAACAGAGGATTGAGCATCTTGGACCACTGCTACACAGCCAAAATAGTATACTGCTCCATCCCCTATCCACACTTCAGAAAATCAGATCATAGCGCTGTGTTCCTCCTCCCAGCTTACAAGCAGAAGCTGGTACAGGAGGATCCTTCACAGCAAGAAATACAATGCTGGTCCAAGGCAGCACAAGAGCAAATCCCAGACTGCTTGGAATTGGTGGACTGGACTGTACTCAGTCCAGCGGAAAACCTAGACAAGTACACCACCACCATCATTGACTTCCTTACAAAATTTGGGGAGGACAGCATGCCACAGTCATCAATCCAAGTGCTCCCCAACTGGAAACCTTGGAGGAACCAAAAAATCCATTGCCCATTAAAAACCAAATGTGCAATATTTAAGTCGAATGACCTAGACTTATACAGGAATCCAGACCTCCACAAAGCCAGAAATGCTGAGGCAGTACCAGACCAAGTTAGAGGCCTAAACGAACTATATGGACATCCACTGCTTGTGACAAGGTCTAACAACATTATGGGATACAAAATGCAGCAGAACAGGATAGCAGACAAAGACACATCCTTCCCTGATGTGCTCAATGTTTTCTATGCTGAGTTCAAGCAGAATGCCAGCAGCACAGTGTCACCTGCCCTGACAGCCTGGATGCATCTGTTCCCTCCGTCACTGCAACATCTGTCAGATCGGTCCGAAGGAAAACGACAGGCTTAGACAGAGTCCACAACCGAGCACTTAGATCCTATGTGGACCAACTGGTGGAGTATTCACCAACGTCTTCAACTTCTCCCTCCTATAAGTCGTAGTTCACACCTACTTCAAGACGACCACCATCATCCTCATACGTGCACATGCAACGTGCCTTAATGATTATTACCTACCTCCATAATCATGAAGTGCTTCGAGAGGTTGGCCATGGCCCACATCAACGCTCACCTCCCAGCCTGCCTTCACCCCCTGCAATTTGCCTACTGGCCTAACAGGTCCACAACGATGTCATTTCCCTATGCCTACACTCACTCCTGGAACATCTAAACAACAAGGAGAAAGTGAGGACTGCAGATACTAAAGATCGGAGTCAAGAACGCGGTGCTGGAAAAGCACAGCAGGTCAGGCAGCATCCGAGCAGTAGAATCAACATTTTGGGCATAAGACCTTCACCAGTAATGAGGTTTGTGTGCTAGGGTGCTAAGAGATAAATGGGAGGAGGGTGGGGGGGGGGGGGGGGGGGTAGCAGCTGAGAATGTGATTGGTACATGAAGATGGGGGGGGGGAGAAGAAGGTGATAGGTCAGAGACAGGAGGGTGGAGCGGATAGATGGGAAAGGTGATGGACAGGTCAAGACAGTGGTGTTGAGTTGGAGGCTTGGGATTGAGATAATGTGGAGGGGGGGGGGGGGTGATGAGTGGAAATGAGGAAACTGGTGAAATCCACATTGATCCTGTGTGAAGAGTTTGGCAACGGAAGTGGCCCAAGACCTGCATTTCTTTGAAGGAGTGGGTGGGGGAGTTGAAGTGTTCAGCCACAGAGAGATGGGGTTGGTTGGTGCAGGTATCCCATAGGTCTCCTTTGAAACAATCTGCAAGTTGGCAACCTATCTCCCCAATATAGAGAAGACTCCCTCATCAGATCTACGCACCCCCACCCCTCTCCCACTATCCCACACTCCGATCCCAGCACCTTCCCCTGCCACCGCAAGAAGGGCAAAACCTGCGCCCGCATCTCCCCCTTCACCTCTGTCCAAAGTACCAAAGGATCCTTCCACATCCAACAGAAATTTACCTGTACCACACTACCAATTTCATCTACTGTATCCGTTACACCTGATGTGGTCTCCTCTACATCAGGACGCCAATTTGCAGATTGTTTCTGAGAACATCTCTGTGACACCTGCACCAACCAACCCACCACTCTGTGGCTAAACACTTCAACTCCCCCTCCCATTCTGCCAAGAACATTTAGGTCCTGGAACTCCTCCATTGCCAAACCCTTACCATCTGATGCCTGGAGGAAGAATGCCTCATATTCCACCTTGGGACCCTGCAACCACACAAGATCATAGTGGATTTCACCAGTTTCCTCATTTCCCCTCCCCACACATTATCCCAGTCCCAAGTCTCCAATTTGGTACTGCCCTCTTGACCTGTCCATCACCTTTCCCAACTATCTGCTCCACCCTCCTCTCCAACCTATCACCTTCTCCTACACTTTCATCTACCTAGCGCATATTATGATTGCTGCAAATCAAGGTTGCTAGAAGATCATTAATTTATCCTCTTATTGCACAACACCAGGTCTGGTGTAGTCTGCTCTGCAGTCAGGTCCAGAAGGTACCATCTTGAAAACATTCTGTGAACTCATCAAGGCTATTTCTGCCCATCTCTAAATACTCTGAAATTCTGCATGATTAACACCATTCTTTTCTGATGATCTCCCATTGTTTATATTGCTTACACCGCAACCTACCATGTAGTTTGCTGATCCGAGCTATGCGCCTGTCCTTTATTGCAAGCATTATTCTTCTATAGCTGTTCTATTTAGCATCCATCTAAATGATCACAAATAAATTGATTCTAATTTGTTATTCGTCTTTTTGAAGTTAACCTTTTTGTTGTGGACTTGGCTCATGATGCTGGTATAATTAGTACCCAATCTTTCTTGCGTGTTCAAATATCAAAGGCTTTCATCTCCAATTTAAGTGTTAATACAGAGCCTCTCCCTGCCAAAATCTCAAATAAGTATCACCCATATCACAATATCACCTTGAGATGTTGAGAGTCCAAATATTATGTTTCTCCAAGTTGGCAGGTATGAGGTGCTATACCCCATTTCTATATAATATGCAATTTATCTGTTTATTCTTACTCATGCACAAATAAAAAATAATTTTATTGCTAAGATAGAATTACATGGCTTACTAAATTGTTTCACGAATGGCAAATAGTTTCTGGAGACTTTACTTTGCAATATGACAAGCTGATGATGATCAAATTTGATGACAACAATTCTGCAACTTGTAGTCGCAAAGTGGTGCTCAACATCAGAAATGAAACCCTGCACAATCTTCTTCAGATGCCTGCATGAAAAGTAGTGAAGTCATTGCTTATATAGCTATATTAGCCCTTCACTAAACACGTTACAACATGTAATGTTCAATACATGTCCAAAAGGAGGAAAGCAAGAGTTCAACTACTGATAGGACAGAGTAAAACTTGATTGAAGCAATCTTGAAAGGTAGTAAGAACAGTGCTTATAAATATTCACCCACTGTACTGCCTTCTATGTACGGATGATAAAGGGAAAAAGAACAAACTCCAACCTAATCAGGGAGCAAACAAAACACGCTTTCAAGTCTCGGACTAACATTGTTCTGTAACTATCGCATCCTCCGCTTAGCGCATTTGAAAAGATCTTTCATCAATTTCCCATTCAGCAAAAGTACAGACAATGCATTAGTACTGAGGTAACAAGGAAATAAAATGCACGCATGTGCATATATGTTTTACATAATACACACCCATCATTAAATTATTTATTTTAATTCAAGTTAACATTCACTGTAAATGTTAAAATAATCCAAGCTTTGTTTTTCTCTCTTAAACGCAATAAAGCTGAAACACGATAGTCTTTGTTGTGAGTTCCAAAGAAGAGTAATATCAGACTCAAAATGCTAACTTTATTTCTCTCTCCACAGATGCTGGCAGATCTGCGGAATTTCTCCAGCTCTTAGATATATTTGAGATTTTTTTCCTCTATTTTTATTTCAAATTTTGGAACTTCCAAGTATCTAATTATTTATGGACACTGTACTAGTTTAAACCCTCTTAACACCATATTTGGCAACTATTTTGTTTCCCCTTTCACTGCTGTAAGCTTATACATAGTTCTGATTATTATCAGTCCTTTGACTGAGGCTAATTCAGATCACTGCACAAATACATGCATGAATTTCAACATGGTTTTAACAGAGGCTTCCTGTGAAGCATTAATCCATATTTCCGCTGGCCTGCTCAGTTGGCTGGTCAGCTGATTTGCAATGCAGAATGATGCCACCAGTGTGGGTTCAATTCCTGCACTGGCTAAAGTTATTTAGAAGGATTCTCCTTCTCAACCTCTCCCTTAGCCTGAGGCATGGTGACCCTCGGCTGTCTCTCCAATGAGAGCAGAGTCCTATGGTCAATCAGACCGTGGTGACTTGAAAGAACATACACTCCACATAAAATTCTTTGTATGATTTCGTAACCGTAAACTCAATACAACATATAACAGCCAACATGTTGCAAGTGTGATTTCTAGAAAAATTGTAGGAGCAATTATTTGAACAGAAAACCTCAATAACTATGTTGCTTAGAGTATTTTTGGTTAAATTCATGTTAGAACAAGATTTCAAAACGACTGATGATAATATCAACATGGCCATTATGCATGACTGTTCTGCACAAGTGTGTATTATCTAACGTCATTTCCCAAATGCAAATTCTTACACAATGCCAGTTAAGGACTATACTTGCTAGAGTTTATACGGGTGAAAGGAGATCTAATTTAAGAATACGAGGTAAAGTTAATGTACAGCAGATGCTTCCCCTTCTGGGATAATCTAGAACCAGAGGTCAATCTTCGGTTAAGACATGGCAGATTTAACAGAGATGAGGAGGAATTACTTCTCTCAAAGAGTTGTAAATTTACTATCTCAGATTGCTGTGAATGCAAGAACATTGACTATCTGCTCTTCAAGATTATTCAGTTTTTAATTAGTAACAGACTAAAAGAACAAAGAAAAAAAACAAAGAAAACTTACAGCCCAAGAACAGGCCCTTCGGCTTTCCAAACCTGAGCCGATCCAAAAGTACTGTCTAAACCTGTCGGTCAATTCTTAAGCATCTGTATCCCTTTGCTCCCCATCTACTCATGCATTTGTCCAGACGCATCTTAAATGAATCTACCGTGCCTGCCTCTACCATCTCTCCTGGCAATGTGTACTTACTGCATGTAACCCCCTTAAACTTTCCACCTCTCACCTTGAAAGCGTGACCACTCGTCATTGAATCCTTCAATCTGGGAAAAAGCTTTTCTCTATCCACCTTGTCTATACCCTTCATGATTTTGAAAACCTCAATCAGGTCCCCCCTCAATCTCCTTTTCTCTAATGAAAATAAACCTAACCTACTCAACCTTTTTTTCATAGCTAGCACCTTCCATACCAGGCAACATCCTCGTAAACCTTCTTTGCACCCTCTCCAAAGCGTCCACATTCTTTTGGTAATGTGGCGACCAGAACTGTACACAGTATTCTAAATGCGGCCAAACCAATGTCTTGTACAATTTTAACATGACTTGCCAGCTCTTTTACTCAATACCCCGCCCAATGAAGGCAAGCATACTATATGCCTTCTTGACCACTCTATACACCGGTGCAACAACCTTCCAGGTACAATGGACCTGCACTCCCAGATCTCTCTGCCCATCAACTTTTCCCAAGGCTCCTCTGTTCATTGTATAATTCACTCTAGAATTAGTCTTGCCTAAATGCATCACCTCACATTTTTCTGGATTGAAAACCATCTGCCACTTTTCCACCCAACTCTCCAGTCTATCTATATCCTTATGCTTTCAGCTACTCCACCAATCTTCGTGTCATCTGCAAACTTGCTTATCATACCAACAGTGCCCTTTTCCAGATCATTTATGTATATTACAAACAACAGTGGCCCTAACACCGACGCCTGTGGAACACCACTGGTCACCTTTCTCCATTTCGAGAAACTCCTTCAACTACTACTCTGTCTCCTGTTGCTCAATCAGTTCTTTATCCACCTAGCTAGAATACCCTGCACACCATGTGCCTTCACTTTCTCCATTAGTCTACCATGGAGAACCTTTTCAAACACCTGTCCATGTATATGACATCAACAGCCCTTCCTTCATCTATCAACTTGGTCACTTCCTCAAAGAGCTCTAAGTTGGTAAGGCACTATCTCCCCCATACAAAACCATGTTGCCTATCACTGATAAGCCCATTCTTTTCTAAATATAAATAGATCCTATCCTTCAGTCCCTTCTCCAGCAACTTTCCCATCACTGACGTCAGGCTCACTGGTCTGTAGTTACACGGAATATCCCTACTACCCTTCTTGTCCAGGGCGACAACATGGGCAACCCTCCAGTCCGCCGGCACCTCACCTGTATTTAAGCATGCCACAAAGATATCTGTCAGGGCCCCAGCTATTTCTTCTCTCGCCTCCTTCAGCAACCCGGGATAGATCTCATCCGGTCCTGGGGATTTGTCCACCTTAACCTCTTGCCTACCCAACACATCTTCGCTACTTATGTCAACGTGATCCAGACTAATCAAACTTCTATCTCTAATCTCAACATTCATCATGTTCCAATCCTCAGTGGACATTGATGCAAAGTAATCATTCAGAATTTCACCCATTCTCTCAGGTTTGACACACAGCCTTCCTTCGTTATTCTTTAGTGGGCCAATCCTTTCTCTAGTTACCCGCTTGCTTCTTATAGAAGAATAAAATGCTTTGGGACCCTCCTTAATTCTGCTCGCTAAAGCCATTTCATCACCCCTTTTAGCCCGCTTGATTCCTCGTTTAAGACTTATCCTACTCTTCCGATATTCTTCCAGGGCCCGTTCTGTTCTTAGCTGCCTAGACCTTATATATGCTTCCCTTTTCCTCTTGGCTAGTCGTACAATTTCTCCTGTCATCCACGGTTCACGAATCTTGCCCTTCCTATCCTTTGCCTTCAACGGGACATGCCTATCCTGCACTTTCTTTTAAAGCCTCTCACATCTCAAATGTGGACTTCCCTTCAAGTAGCTGTGTCCAATCCACATTTCTGAGCTCCTGCCTAATTTTGATATAAATTGGCCTTGGCCCAGTTTAGTACTCTTCCCTTAGGACCACTCTCTTCTTTATCTACGAGTACTCTAAAACTTACAGAATTGTGGTCACTGTTCCCAAAGAAATCCCCCACCACAACTTCTACCACCTGATCTGGCTCGTTCCCCAGAACCAGATTCAATATGGCGTCTCCCTTCGTCGGACTATTGACATACTGCTCTAGAAAACTCTCCTGGACGCTTTTTATAAATTCTACCCCATCCTGGCCTCTGGAGTTCAACGTATCCCAGTCATTGTTGGGAAAATTAAAATCTCCCATCACCACTACCCTACTGCCTCTACATCTTTCCACAATCTGTTTACCTATTTGTTCTTCTACCTCACGCTCATTGTTGGGAGGCCTGTATACAGCCCCAACAGTGTAACTGCGCCCTTATTTCTCAGCTCTACCCATAATGCCTCACCACCCAAGACCTCCGTAGTGTGCTCCTTTAGCACAGCCGTGATATCATCCTTGACCAGCAATGCAATTCCATCCCCCCTTTTACTTCCCTCCCTGTCCTGTCTGAAACGTCTATATTCTGGAACATTTAATTGCCAATCATCATGCCCTTCCTTCAACCAAGTCTCTGTGATTGATGGAAAGTGGACAGGAAAGTATATTTTAGACAGGGATGAGATTAGCTAATGATTCTGTCAAATGGTAGAGCAGACTTGAAGCACTGAACAGCCTACTCCAGTTGCTAGCTCACATTTTCCTGTATATGACCATGTGCATGTGCTCAGGCTCTATGATAAGAAATAGGAAATAAGAACAGGAGTAAGCTATTCATCCTCTCAAACTTGCTCCTGCATTCAATGTGATCATAGCTGACCTGACATTCCTCATGTCTCCTTTCCTAATCGTTTCCCTATAACCCTTGATTCCACTACTGAGCAAGAATCTACTACAGCCTGAAATATACACAAGGACCAAGGTGAGGAGTTCCAAAGACTCTGAATCCACAGAGAAGAGATTCCTCCTCATCTCAGTCTCAGAATAAAGGGTAGCAAGCAATTTAAGACTATGTTCTCTAGACTGAGACGGAGAGGAAATATCCTCTCCGCATTTACTGTGTCAAGGCTTTTTACAATCCATATGTCTAAATGAGATCAATTCTTATTCTTCTAAACTCAAGCAAGTAGAGTCCCAAACTGTTTAATCTTTGCTAATAAGATTCAGCGCATGCCAAATTATGATGATGATAGACAAGCAAGAGGCTGGAGAACACAGCAAGAGGTGGTGAAGAAGTCAACATTCTGGTATAACCCTTCTTCAGAAATGTCGTCACATACAAACACGATCAAATTGGTCACATCAAAGTTATTGTGTTTGTGCACTAATATTGCAGATATACATAAATAAAAATCACTGGTTAACTTAAAACAAGTTACTGCCCATGCAAAGACGGAATGACAAGTAAAATTGGCACGGACTATGTTTTCAAATCTCTTAACATCATTATCCATTGAAATTCAATTAACATTTTCTGCCAATCGTTTTCCATCTTTAATTGAGACAGCAATACAGGAGTCATCCCCAAAAAGAGAGACTTGGGATTTTCAATTCCATCAAGTTTGCAATTATTGATCAGGCGATCAGTCACCTACCTCTGGCACTCTCCAGCATGTAGGATCAAATCCTCATTGTTTTTTGCACTAACAGTTAGTTCATGTTCTGTTGAATTGAAGACATCTAAGAGAAGGTGACATTGTCTGGTGCTGTTGGAACAGAAATCAGCAAGTTTAATAGCACATTAAAAATTATGAAGTTTTGAAACACTTCAGAGGGAAAATGTTCATGCTTGATTTATATTTCACAATTTCATACTACACGGTGTGGCAGATTTTGGGAATATTGTTTCAACCAACCCCAATATAAGATCTTAACTTAATTGACGCCACAGAAAACTTTTCTAACAGAAGGTGGTCCCCTAGTCAGCAAAAAGCACCAGGTTACCTGTGTTTAACTGCAAATAGTTAACCAAAGGGTCTTGTTGCCAATACATCATTAGCTGTGCTTCTCATCTTTGGGCTTCTCTTGGTAGTTTCATGCACTCAACACAAAACCCAAACATCTGCGGGCATGCCTGTGAACTAGTTCAGTCTCTGATATTTTTTGACTCCGCAGACAACAGACTAGCTTAAAATTTTGTGCAAAGTGTCCATATGTGCACACATTATATCAGAAAATAATTAGTATCATGAATCGCAAACATTCATGATCCAGAATTAACAGCTAAGGTCAGGGTAAGTGGTTTCACTGATACAGGTTGGGATGCCATGAGCAACAAAGGCTCAGTGCCATAATATCAGGGTCACAAGGTGTACTTAGCCACAAATCTAGAACTAATGATCTACTGGAGGATTTTTCCCTCCATACATGGTGCCTGTCACCTTACCTCTCCAAAACAATCATATTTTTATCCCTTTGAAGGTCCCTCCATTCTGATGAATCTTTACATTCTCACACTGTCCCAGTGTGAAACTCAGGGTGCTCCAAGTCAGCACTAGGTAACCACCATCTGCACTTTCAAGAGAATAGCTCCACCATTTTTGCTTCCAACTGCAGGCTCAGGACTCACATTGGTCCCAAAACAGGGATTAACTCCTGTCAAGGAGTCCGTGTGCCAGACAGCATTGTTGGGCTCTAACTGCGGTCAGTAAATCCTTGGGATTTATAAAGTATATAAATGGTCTCTTCTGATATTTGGCAAGTATTGTGTTGAATCTGTCCAATTAAATTTTGTCTTCAAGTAATTGCCCTTGGTGCTACATGCTAACTGTTTCAAAATATGCTTGCAACTAATGATTCAGATACACAAGTTGTTCAATAAATCCAACTAGATAGAACTGACTGTCCTTTTCCTTAGTGTTTTCAAACAGAGGCAAAAGAAACAAAGTAATTCTGCCAGAACGCGATAATAGAAACCATTCAGGAGGATGAAATCTCTCTCAAGAATCTATTTTTAGTGGAATAAAAGTTACATCATGCACAAGGGCATGCTACTGACTGGAAGTAAATAATGATATGTATAGTCAATGCATAATGTCACACATTGTATGTTGGCTATTTTCGGTTTCTTCTGTCCCAAGATCTCCCCATAACCTGAACTGTGGTAATTATACAACCTGCTTCAAAGATTCTGGCCCAGATTATTCCACGTAGATGGGCGTTGCACCCAGAGACCCTCAAGAATTGTCACTGTAGAAGACTCAAAAGGAATTGTTTGGGACATTGAAGATTCCACTGGACAATTCTCTATCTCTGGAACCCTCTGAAAGTCTCCATTTAAATTGGAGAACTCAGTTTGGAGAAAATTAGTTCATAGCTACTCAGAAAATCTTAGACTATGAAATACTCCCTACCCCTTGCCCAGCTGGTAACCTACCTAACTGGCACCCCGACATCCTACCCTCCTGGTATTTTAATCTCAGATTTACCTTTACAGCAGCTGTCAAAGTGCCTGTCCATCATTCTGGCCATTAAGTTTTAGATAATGTCAGTGGCTGCTGTGAAAGGTGGTAGGGGATTTGAGGGTGGGGGTGGAGCTGTTCATCTTTTCCAGCAAAATTACTTATTTCTTCCATTCGCTTGTCTATGAACCAATAAGAAATCATCCAACATTTGGTCTTAGGCTTTTATGATTCTTCTCATGAATTGTTTCAATTTATTAATTAATGGGATGTGGCCATCATTGTTTGAGAAGATGATGGCAAGCTATCATCTTGAACTGATGCAGTCTGTTTGATAAAGAAATTCCAGCATTGCTTACTGACAGCAAGTCCCAGAATTTTGACACAGCAAAGAAGGAATTTGCTCAAGTCTAGAGTTTACACACATTTCACTGTAATTTGTTGCTGTTTTGAATATCACATTGATATTATATGTAATTCTGACACATGTTTTGAATATGGACACATTAGCTGCAATATTCACCATGTATAAATAATTTACCTTTTCCTAGTTTTAATTTATGCCCTATCCTTTCCATATTGCATGCTTAAACACAAAGTCAAGGAAATGAGTTTACAGATTACAAAGTCACAGACAAAAACAAACTACTGTTCACCCAGTATGAACAACCAGACAGAATAATGATCGAAAACAACAAACCGTCATCAACGTTTTGCTCTTTAATTCAAGTCAATGAGGCATAGTTGTACTGCTTTTGTGGTGGAACGACCTGAGACTAATGATCTCCACATAAACCAGAGACTGTGGTTGGATCTTTCGGGACAATTTAAATTCGTAATACTATTCTTCTATCAGCTGAGTTAGACTACCTACTATACAAATCTGAAGCTACTTAGACATATTTTGGTACCAAACTACTAGGATACAGAAGAATACCTATGTGCATCTCTCCCATTCTCCAAACCATTTTTTTTTGCTTTGATGTGCAAACCACACCAGTGACAATTAGAGTTGAGAAAGAAAAAATGCTGAGTAGCATATTAGCTTGAATAATTTTATTAAGAAAAAAATGCTTCCTGAAAGGATATTCATCTCACTTGGTGAACTCATTGTATGGTTGAATGAAAACATAAAAGATTTGTCAGTGCACATGTCTATTCACAATAAATTGTTTTTCAGTTTCTTTGCTGTCATCCACGCTATTTTGAACAAGTTACCTATTACGCTGTATGATTGAAACCTAGATATAGCAGCATTACAAAATCAGTCTGTCATATTTCCCAGACTTGAGCTTTGTGCCTATACTGCATTCACTGACAAAAGTAACAGAGTCACTCTACAGTCAGGTAGATAAGAAATTACCAGTGTAGTATACACATATTGAACTGATGATTTAAATTCCCTGACTGCTTTTCCCAACAAAGTAAAAAGACAAGACAAGACACACCTTTCAAAATACGTATTACAGTCCATAAAAAATGACTTTCCTAACCCATATGCAAGATCTAATTAGAATTAGTGGCTTGAGGAAAAAAAAAGTAGGTGAAACACAGCCTAATTGTTTTGTTCACAACAAATTCAGGCTATCTTCTAAAATGGAGCAGAAACAGACTCTAATGAACAAGGTTATAATGCCAAAACATAACATTTGTCAAAGCAAATTATTGCAAATATCCTGCAAATTAACATATGTGTTTTATCATTAGATTAGATTAGATTACTTACTGTGGGTCTTCGGCCCAAGTCTGCACCGACCCTCCGAAGAGCAACCCACTCAGACCCATTCCCCTACATTTACCCCTTCACCTAACACTACAAGAAATTTAGCATGGCCAATTCACCTAACCTGCACATTTTTGGACTGTGGGTGGAAACCGGAGCACCTGGAGGAAACCCACGCAGACACGGGGAGAATGTGCAAACTCCACACAGTTAGTTGCCTGAGGCGGGAATTGAAGCCGGGTCTCTGGCGCTGTGAGGCAGCAATGCTAACCATTGTGCCACCCACTATCTATGGATTATTATTGTATAAGCAGCATCAAGATTATTTTAAGTATCTATAGTTAAGCAATACTGGCTAATTTTAACATTGGAAGTATAAAGTAATAGAGTGTTTGGGGAAAACAACACCTTCATTACAAGTAAGTGAAGCAACAAATTCAAGAATTGAACTTTAATCGATCTCTATAACCTCAACAGGCCTCTACATTAATCAATTCTGTTGTATTATACTGTTTATATGGGATAATGTATATTATAATTGTACATGGGTAACCTTTGAATTTAAGATACATTTGCAAAGAGGAAAAAAAAGACTGATGATTTTAAACACAGTGCCAAAACCTGAAATGAGATCAAATATTGGGGTATCTTTGATTTTTAAAAAAAATTTCCAATGCTTTCAAGAATGGGGAATTTTTTAACATACCATGTTACTTTGTCTTTTCTGGACAACTTCAGTTAATTTGCACTGTAGACATCTACTTGCGCTAACTACACGTACAGTGTATCTCCCTAACCAATGAGATTTAAGGATTAAGGAAGAGGAAAGGACAAGGAGAGTGAATGACAATCAAATAAAAATCGAAAATGAAAGGGATAGCAAGAAGAACTGTAATGTGAAAGAGATAGTAAGGAAACAAAAAAGTGTAAAACAGACTTTTTGAAAAACATCTCAACAAAAATAATTTACTATATGCATGATTGAGATTGTTTAACTTGTTCCCTGGACCAGAGAGATTGCCTGACATTGCATAAACGACAAGGGTGCTCTCAAATGAAGTGTATGCCTATGTCACAGCATGTTAACTTCTCACTATTACAATTCTGCAGCTCATTGTTGAGCTTTGTCCAGCCCTGGTTTTTCCATATAACTACAATGCTGAAAAGAAATTATGAAGTTTCCATATCAGTAGGGAGGAATTCAGATTTATTCACTTTCAACGTGGTCTCAAGACTCTTTCTTTCATTACTTCAGGGGATATGGACTTTTCTGGCTGTCCCAGCATTAATTATCTGTCAATTGAAAAGATGGTATTAAAATGCCTTGAGTCGCTGTAGCCAATTTGTGCATGTGTATATACAATGCTGTTAGTGAGGTAGTTCCAGAATTCTAATAGAACAACAGTGAAGGAATGGCAAATAAAAACTGAAAGAACTGCGGATCCTGTAAATTAAATCAAAAACAAAAACAGAAATTCCTGGAAAAGCTCAGCAGGTCTGGCAGTATCCGTGATTAGAAGTCAGCATTAACTGTGAAGTTTCTGCAGAACTGGCAATAGATTTCCAAATCAGGATGGTAAGTGTCTTAGATGTGAACTTGCACATATTGGTGCTCCTATCTATCTGTTGCCCTTGCCCCTTCTAGATAGTAGTGGTTCAGAGTTTGGAAGGTACTATTGAAGGAATCTTACAAGACTATGCAAGGGACCTTGGTGAGTTATGCATTGCATCTTGTAGGTGGTACACACAGATACCATAATGCATCAGTGGTTGTGGGAGCACAGTTTTATGGTAGCCGATAGTGCACCAATCAAGCCAGCACTTTTGTCCTGGACAATGTCAAACTGCTTGAGTTCTGTTTAAGCTGTGCTCATCCAGACACGTGGACAGAATTTTGATCTTATAGATGATAAGCACCTTTTAGGAAATCCAGATCCAGGTTCAACACCTCAGGACCCCCAGTCTCTACTGTTTTAACCACTGTATTGATATTTTTATTGTTGGCTCAGTTCATTTTCACATTAATGATAACACCCAGAACTTCGATTTAAGCAATTCTGCAATGATAATATCATTGAATGTCCAGGGGAACTGATTAAATTCTCTCAATCTGAAGATTGTGATTGCCTGGCACAAATGTTTCCTGCCACATAGTCAGGCCTTACTGCATTTGAACACAGAGCAACTTCACCAACCAAGAAGCCACAAATGGTAGCAACTCAGCAAATCCCTCATCTTATGGAAGGAGGAATCATTGATGAAGAAGCTGAAGTTAGTTGGACTTAGTTAGTTAGTTAGTTAGTACTACTCAGAGGAGTTCCAACAGTGAAACCATGGAGATGATTGACATCCATCAACCAAACCCACTATCCAGTATGCTAGGCAGAGAGATTTTCCCTTGGTTCCTACTGACTCCAATTCTGCTAGGACTCCTTGATGCCATGCACAGTCAAATCGTGTTGTGCAGTCAAAATAGCCACTCTGACCTCACTCTGGAAATCACCACAGGACTATATATGGACCAAGGCTATAGTGAGGTCAGGAGCTCAGTGGTTTTCGCAAAATCTAAACAAAGCAGCAGTGAGCAAGTTACTGCTGAATAAATGGCTCCTGGCAGCACTGTTGATGACCCATTCCTTCATTTTTATACAATGTAGACACATGAGCATTAATTGGGCTGGTTGGATGGGTCCTGTTTTTTTTCTGGACAAAACATATACCTTGACAATTTCCCATCAACCTGGGTAGATGCCAGTATTGGAAGCCGTACTGAACTGCTCGGATGGGAAAATGCAAGGTCTGGAACACTATTGCTGGAATGTTGTCAGGGTCCAAAATCTAGGCAATACCCAGTGCCTCAACCAATGCTTCAGCCTCATCACTTGTATAAACACACAGACTGCTCCTCAGCATTGAGATTTGTCCTCCACTTAGTTGTTAACTGTGTACCATAATTCACCTCTTGATATGTCAGGCCTCCAGAGGATGGACCTTATACTTTAGCAGTGTGATCACTTAGTACGGTCAATTGCCCAGTGATTCACTTCTTTAGCATAGAGGTAGCCCTGTGTTGCAGATTCACAACGTTGACACCTTATTTTTAGAGACAGCTGGTGGGGGGGGGGGAGAATGGAGGAGAAGAGGGAGGAAGAAGAAGAAGAGAGAAAGAGCAAGACAGAGAGAAGGAGGAGGAAGAGAGAGAGAGAGAGAGAGAGAGAGAGAGGAAAGAGAGAGAAAGTGAGGGAGGTAGGAAGGAAGGAGAGAGGGGAAGATAATAGGAGGAAGCAGAGAGGGAAGGGGAGGAGGAAGAGAGAGGGCAAGAAAGAGGGGAAAGAGAGAGGAAAGAATGGGGAGAGAGAGAGAGCAAGGTAGGAGAGCGAGATAGTGGGAGGAAGCAGGGAGAGAGGAGCAAAGAGAGAGAGACAGACAGACAGACAGACGGGGGGGAAGCAGTGAGAGAGGGGGAACAGAGAGAGGGAGGAAGGGAGGAAGCGGGGGGAGGAAGCAGAGGTGGGGGAGGAAGTGGGGGGGAGGAGGAAGAAGAGAGGGAGAAGGAGGCGAGAGGTAGAGCGAGGAAGGCGAGAGGGAGAGGGGAGGGGGAGGTCAGAGAGAAAGAGAGAGAGGGAGATCAGAGAGAGGAAAGCACAAGGGAGAAAGGAGAGAGTGAGGGAGAGACAGAGGGAGACAGGAAAAAGAAGAGACAGAGAGAAAGCAGAGGGAGAGAAAGACGAGAGCGCAAGCGGGAGGATGACAAGAGAGCGAGGGAGAAAGGAGAGAGCGAGGGTGAAAAAGAAGACAGAGAGAGACAGAGAAAGAGAGAGACAGAGAGAGAGAGACAGAGACAGAGAGAGAGAGACAGAGAGACGAAGGAGGGAGGGGGGCGAGGGGGCGGAGGACCGAGTGCGCGCGCGCGAGGGGGAGTGGAGGACCGAGCGCGCGCGCGCGAGAAGGGTGGGGCAGAGGACCGAGCGCATGCGCGAGGGGGGCGGTGGACCGAGAGCGCGCGAGGGGGGGCGGTGGACCGAGAGAAAGCGAGAGGGAGGGAGCAAGCGAGCGAGCGCAAGATCTTCAAAACTGGTCCATCTTTGCCCAAGATATATCAAACTTTCTCGAAGGATCTACTAATATTCATTGGGGAATGAGCAACATTTTCTATGAACAGAATTGTTGTTATTCCAAGCCTACTTCATTTCATATCGAAATCAACATTGTTTAACAATCCCACCTACCTGACTCTCAATTTAAAATCTTATTATAATTTTAGGACATAGCTTTCATTGATCATGACATTTACGCTGAAAACAACATCATTGTACATAAGGCAGTCACTCTTTCAACTCTTCTATGAAGCTACAAAACTTGGAATATTCTTACATCGAAGGCCTTGACAAGTACCATCAATGCTGTTTGCAACTAATTCTCTGCATCAGCTGGGAAGATGTGTGCATTAACATCAACAACTTTGAATAAGTTGATTGTATAATTAGTCTGAATATTTATACCAAAAAAACCACACAGGGTTGGCCACATACTTTAGACGTTTGAGCTACAGCAACCAAAGCAAATCTTCTCTACCCAGTTCAAGTAAGGGACTTGAATGGGAGAAAGGATGCGTTTCGAAGACTCTCTGAAAGCTGCCTTCAGAGAATGCAACAGTGATGCATCCTCCTGAGTGAAGAGACTCAATTCTTCAAGAACATCCATTGGCAAAAGGAAATGTGGGAAAGGATCTGGAGAAAGAAATCCCAGCAACCTCAAGGCTGAGGACCAATTCTACATTCCAGAAACACCTGCCAAATGTGCGGTTGGAAATGCAGTTCTAAGATTGGGCTCATTAGCCATGCAAGGGCCCACAGAATCCAGACCAGCGACACAATTTCCTCGGTGGACAACCATATGTTAGCAAGTCATTGCCAATCACAATCATGTGACAAGCCAGGCATTTCAGGTGCTGAGGGCTTGTCTCAGTATGCTAATTTAAAGGTCTTTAAGCTGACAGTGTAATTTCACCTTTGCCAGAGTTGCCTTTCAGGTTAAGGGGTAACTAGAAAAGCATTCATGTCCATTTTGACATCAAGGCTCTTAACGTTTTCTTTTGTCTGGAGAAGACAGTTGGCAGATGACTCATCTCCTAGCCCTTTCAGTCAGCTTTAAGTGGAATGTCAATACTGTGCAGAGAGTGGAGAAGCGATTATAAAACAGTGAGACTGATCACATGGTTGCTTCCCAGTCTAACAAGACGGACCATTTTTAAAAGAAACAAAACTTGGCATCTAAACAAAAAGAGAATACAGCTTTTATCCTTGGGATTTCTCATCCCAAGGTGGACAGTGAGAGCCTTTTTCCTCAGATGGTGAAGGCTAACACGAGTGGACATAGTTTTAAATTGAGGGGTGATAGATTTAGAACAGATATTAAGGGTAGTTTCTTCACTCAGTAGTAGGGACGTGGAACGGCCTGCCTGCAACAGTAGTGGACTTGCTGATGTTAAGGGCATTTAAATGGGCATTGGACATACAAATGGATAATAATGGAACTGTGTAGGTTAGATGGGCATCAGATTATTTTCATAGGTTGGCATAACATCGAGGGCTGTAATGTTCGATGTTCTATCATGTCCTTTGGTCATGATGACACTTATTCTAGAACCTTCTAAAAACAAACTTTTTTTGTCTGCATTTTCAATCCCCTTCAGAACTGAGCCATACACACTGTGATCAAGTTTTTTGGGCACTTGTTTATCATTGTTGATGTGTTTCGAACATTTCTTGATAAACTAGTTACATGCCAAGAGAAGGAAAAAAAATGGAATTTACCATTATTGGTTTTGACAGTATATTCCCAGTGAGCAGGTCAGAAGGTTACAGAGAAACAATTACCCTCAGACCCAAAAAGTTTGGAGTGATGAGACCATGCAGTTGTGAATATGACAAGTGGAGGTGATGGAATTGTATCATGAGTTGTATTCCGTGGTGTTTTCCTGGAACTGTGAAAGCAAAAGCAGACAGCATGGAGTGATGAGCTCTGAAATTAAGAAAAATTGCTTCACAATAACACTGTGACTGGCTCCTAACTAAGCAACCACAGCTTGTGTATGGGTCTGGTGCAGCAGAGAGCCAACTAGCACGCAAACAGAAATCACAAGATCTTTTCTTCTCAATTTCCTGTTTGGAGGTATCAGAAAGTTTCCTGTAACAGTTAGCTGTCTTGCAATTTGCCTTTTGCTGAAAATCCTCTGTAGGAGGAAGAATAAAATACAAGCAAGTGCAAGGACTAATTCTCAGTGAATGAAGGAAAGCATGGTGCATAAAAAAAACTGTCAACAGAAAAGAATTGAAAGGGAATAAACATTGCATTCTGTGGGTTCCAGACTTCTTACTAAACTATTTTCTCCTAGTCTTTTTCCTCCTTTTTTCATATTCAATATCTATTTCTTAACTTTTTTGCTTATAGAACATAGAACATAGAACATAGAAGGATACAGCGCAGTACAGGCCCTTCGGCCCTCGATGTTGCGCCGACCGAATCCTACCTAACCTATACTAGCCCAATAACTTCCAAATGCCTATCCAATGCCCGCTTAAATGACCATAAAGAAGGAGAGTTCACCACTGATACGGGCAGGGCATTCCATGAACTCACAACCCGCTGTGTGAAGAATCTACCCCTAACATCTGTCCTATACCTACCACCCCTTAATTTAAAGCTATGTCCCCTAGTAACACCTGACTCCATTAGCGGTAAAAGGTTCTTAGTATCTACCCTATCTAAACCCCTAATCATCTTATACACTTCTATCAGATCTCCCCTAAACCTTCTCTTCTCCAATGAGAACAGCCCCAAGTGCCTCAGCCTTTCCTCATAAGATTTTCCTACCATTCCAGGCAACATCCTGGTAAACCTCCTCTGCACTCGTTCTAAAGCTTCCACATCCTTCCTATAGTATGGCGACCAAAACTGCACACAATACTCCAGATGAGGCCTCACCAGAGTCTTATACAACTGCAACATGACCTCAGGACTCCGGAACTCAATTCCTCTGCCAATAAAGCCCAGTACACCATATGCCTTCCTCACAGCACTATTTACCTGGGTGGCAACTTTCAGAGATCTGTGTACATGGACACCAAGATCCCTCTGCTCATCCACACTACCAAGTAGCCTACCATTAGCCCAGTAATCCATCATCTTGTTATTCCTACCAAAGTGAACGACTTCGCACTTAGCTACATTGAATTCCATTTGCCACATTTCCGCCCAGCTCTGCAACTTATCTATATCCCGCTGTAACCTACCACTTCCTTCCTCACTATCCACAACTCCACCGACTTTTGTGTCATCCGCAAACTTGCTTACCCAGCTTTCAAGTCCTTCCTCTAGATCATTTATAAAGATAACAAAAAGCAATGGTCCCAAAACAGATCCTTGTGGTACACCGGATCTGTTCTATGTAAGGGGAGGGAATTTAAGAAGGGGTAGTACTTAAGTTAGCACTGCATATTTGTGAACTGGCATTGGCCGAAAACAATTTGTTCATAATAAACAGTTACTTTAACTGCAGAAAAATAGTGTTTTTTTCAAAGCTAATTTCATCAGTCAGGCAAAGTTGGGACTTTGACTAAAGCTTTTCACATTAGTGACAACTCTGGGAATAGTGTGGTTCCATTTCTGGTGCATTACACCAGTGAATCATAACAGTACACCGTTCAATACAGTGGTTAAGGCAAGATTGAAGAGAAATAATTGATCAATGCAATGAATCATGGGTTAAGTATATGAATGGGTAGAGAACAAGATAATATAGATTATCTACAAAGAAGTTGTAAAAGTCAAAACAAGACCTGTGTGTAAACTGGCTGCCCTACTCCAACGACACATTTGCATCCAAAAACTTACATGCAAACCTGCACTTGCATTGCTTTACTCAGCTAACCTGTACTCTCTCACCCATCAACAAGTGAACAGTATTGCCAGATTCTCGTTCCCATTTGTCTCAGATCTGGGTACTCAGAAACAATCTTTCAGCTGTAACAGGAAACCTCATCAAACCCTGCAATTTTCCCACAACTATCTGTACTCCATGAAACCACTGCAAGCCTTGTGCTATTAACAGCCACACAACTATCACGAAAAAAGCAAGCTACAAAAGAGCAAGTTGGTTAGTTTTGTATACCTTGTTGCAGGAAGTGTGCTGACCCTGGTAAAGAACACTGATGGCTCAACATCTACATGAAGCCCCAAAGAAAGATTCCTGTAATATCCATCAACATGGCCTGGTCCACCAGAATACTTGAAGTTCAGAACGGCTTCCAATGTCTGAAAAACAAAATGTTTGAGAATGTTAACAATATCGGTTCATTTCAATAATCTAAATTTTGTTTATTTTTTCCTCAATAGCTGTTTGCTTATGTAAGAAAAAGCAATATGCTTAAGTCTTTAGGACACAAAGTCATTAGTTGAAGAAAACCCACCAGCCAAAAAAAAAAAGTTATTTTGCAGCTTATACTCATTAAGTTGATGGGACCAACCACCTCCTTGATCTCATTACAGGCTGGATTCAAATATGGATAATGAAATGAACGTGAGGGGAGGAGAGAGCAACTATCCCCAATATTAATGTCATGTATTTGGTCATGGACGTAATATCTTCATACCAAAATGAATTACTTCATATTTCTCTGCCTCACATTTTATCCACTTAGTGTCTGCACATTTCACCAGTCTATTTTGTCTTGCAGTTTATTGTCGGCCTCAAAGATCACAATACAATCACATATGTCATTTGCAAAGTTTAGTCATGTGCTCTACATACCCAAGTATAGATCATTCACATACGTCAAGCATAGCAGTTGCCTAAACTCCACACCTGAAAACCTGACTGTATTCTTTCCTTCAGTATAAAAATCAACTAACCACCACTTATCTTTGTTTCCTATACTTCAGTAAACATCATAGCCATTCTGTTATTGTTCCTTTTATTGCACATTTGCCAACAAACTTGATTTTGCCACTTGAAACGTCTTTTGTATTCCAGATGCACCACAAACTACTACACTAATATCAATTCGGTTAACTCATCAAAAACTTAAAGAACTATTGATAAAAATACAATTCACAGAAGAGGGAGTGGATGTCTTTGGATGTCATGCCAGTCAAGTGGACTGCTCTGTCCTGGTGATGACTGAAGCTTCTTGATTGTTTTTGGAGCAACACCCATCCAGGGAAGTACTCCATCACACTCCTGACTTGTGCCTTGCAAATGGTGATTCTAGAGAATCTGGGGAGTCAGAAGGTGAGTTACTACTCACCTTAGTATTCCCAGCTGATAAATCTGGAATACAATTAAAAGCTAAAGCATATTAAATGCAAAGCTTCATTAAGAAATGTACAATTGTCAAAGAGATTCTCAAGAGACTAATTAACATATAATATTTTTCTGGATAGTACTGCAGAAGCATAATTTTAAAAACTGCTGAATGAAAAGATTTGGCAGTTGCAGATGAGATGCCCACAGCTTTTTACATGGAAGAATGGAGGAGGGTGGGTTAACAGCTTTTCCTACCAGAATCTATCCAATAATTTTGAAAATCTTAAAACAAACCTTCTCTCTTTAATATCAATGTTTCATAAATTACTGGAATAATTATTTTCATTTGTGCAGCTACATATATATTATACACACACTCAGCCATTCTCTATTCTGGATCTATGAAAGAAACCCATATATATCAAATAAATGCAGCAAATACTTCTCGCTAGCAGTTACCATGGCAATCAAAATTGTATCTAGTTTCAGGATTATCTGGTGCAAGTGAAGAAAATCAAGTTGCTATTTAAAGACTAGAAGGGAAGAGGAAAGAAGTAACTGATGGAAAAATAAACAGCAGCCCAGATCCAATTAAGAGTTCATGACTGTTTATTTCTGATCCTGCATAATGGCAAACAGGTTCCTTCATATTCTTGAACTTCCAGTTTTTCTTTTACAACCAGCACCTCTAGCAATTACCTACACAAGTTGAGGATATAGATCTGGATGACAGTATCTTCTCCTCCCCCCACCAAATTTATAATGCTCGAATGTATAGTTTCCTTTCATTGGATTTTTCTGTTCGCAAAAAAGTAATGTCTTTCTGAACAGTACAAAGACTTGAGAGACCCAAAGTTTTATTGTCCAGCTTTCATGCTCTCTGTAAGCACTTAGAATAGAGTGATGGTGCAGAAAAGTGTTTCTGAGAAAGGAAGGATATATAGCGAATAAAACCAAGGAGAAGTTACTTAAAGCAGAGTACATTGAAGTTCATGTGCATAACAACTCTGAAGAAGCTATCTACAATCCCCATCTAAAAGTTAAATTCACAAATGACCTAAAATTAGGGACTCTGGTGAAAGTATTAAGTGAGTTGCGTTTTGGGGACTGCACCAGGAGGGTACCACACTGAAGCTTTTCCATTAAACAATTTTAGAATCTGCAATTAAAGTGGTAACTTTGAACCTGATTGTAGCTTCAGTTCAAACACAAACAAAGAGTTGAATTCCAAAGGTGAGGTGTGTGTGTGTGTGTGTGTGTGTGTGTGTGTGTGTGTGTGTGTGTGAGAGAGAGAGTCCTTGTCATCAAGGCTGCATTTAGCAGTGTGTAGCATTAAGGAGCCCTAGCAAACCTAGGGTCAATGAGAATCAGGGTAGAAAAAAATCTTTGATGCCCTGAGTCAAACTTGCCACAAAGGATAAAGAGAGATTGCTGGAGGTCAGTGTTCTCAGCTCCAGAACAACTGTGTAGGAATTCTCAGGACAAGTCCAACCATCTTCAGCTGCACCATCAATAATCTTCCCTCAATCATAAGGTCAGAAGTGAGGATGCTTGCTGATGATTGCACCATGTTCAGTATATTCATGACTCCTTAGATTCTGAAACAGTCTATGCCAAATGAAGAAATTCCTGGACAATTAACAGGGTTGGCTGACAAGAACAAGTAACATTTGTGACACAAATCTCCAACAAGAGAGAATCTAATCATAATATTGAATCCAGTCACTGTCAAAGATATGATCAACATCCCGAGGGTACTAGTGACTACAAAGAAAACAGGACTAGCCATTATAAATACTGTGGCTTCAAGGGCATGTCAGTGACTTAGAATCTTGCAGCAAGTAACTCACTTTCTTGCTCCCCAAAGTCTGTCCACCATCTACAAGGCACAAGTTAGAAATCTGATGGAATGTTCTCCACTTGCCCAGATGAGTACAGCTCCAAAAGTCAAGAAGCCTGGCACCATTCAGGACAAAGCAGCCCACCCATAGACATTCACCCCCCCACCATCATTGACAGTCAGTAGCAGCAGAGTGCACCATCTACAAGATATAATGCACAAATTCACCAAGGCTCCTTTAACAGAACCTATCTAGTCTATTACCACAATCTAGGAGGAGGAGGGTGGCAGATAGATGGGAACACTACAATCTACAAGCACTTCGAATTATAACATCATTCCTTCACTGTTGCTGGGTCAAAATCCTAGAACTCACTCCTTTAACAGGATTGTGGGGCTAGGTATAGCAAAGATGTTCATGGCAGCAGCTCATCACCACCTTACTGCAATAGGCACTGGCCCTCTCAATACCGCCCACATCCCATGAAAGATTTTTTTAAAATTAAGTCAGCAATAATTTGTTTAGTGATACTCCATTTGGGTTCCGACCATACTACGCAGCTCCTGAACTCATTATAATCTTGGTTTAGACATGGAAATGGTGGCTGAACTCCAAAGATGAAGTGAGTGACCTCAAAGACATATTTCACCACTGGGCAACAAAGTGGTCAAGGAAAATTAGAGTAAGTGGAAACCAGGTGAACACTCTCTGCAGGTTCAAACTGTATCCAGCACAAAGAAAAATGGCTGTGGTTATCAAATGTCTGGCATTTCAGCTCCAGGACAGCACTGCAAGAGTTCCTCAGGCTAGATATTCTGTAATCAATTTGTTCAGAAATGTATTACACACTTCTGGAGTATGTAGAACTGCAACCTGGATCTTCTAAATCGGATGTAGGGAAACTACCACTGTGCTGCATGAGCCTAGTTCCTCAGGATAGTTTCAGAGGCCCAACTATCTTCAGTTCATCCATCAATGATCTGCCTTCCATCACAATGATAAAAATGGGCTGTTCACTGATGATCACACAATGTGCAAAACTATTCATGAATCCTCAGATACTGAAACAGTCTGTAACCCAGCCACACCCAAACACGTCCATGTTTGGCTGACAAGTGCCAAATTATATTCATGCCATAGCAGACATGATCTTCAACAAGAGAGAAACTGAACTTTGACTTCACATTTCTGACTTTACCATCACTGAACCCCATGATATCAACATCTTGCAGGTTACCATTGACCAGAAAGTGAAATGTACTCACCAGATAAACACTGGCTTCAAGCATAGGTCAGTGAGTAAAGTCCTACAGCAACTAACTCATTTCATGACTCCCCAAAGTCTGTTTACCACTACACAACACAAGTCAGAAGTGCATTGGAATACACCATGTTTAGTTGGAAGACTGCAGCTTCAATAACACACAAGCTTGATACCATCTAGTACAAAATTGATTGGCGCCACATCCACAAACTTGTACACGCTCCATCACTTGCATACAGTAGCAGCAATACATACAATGCACTGCAGCAATTCACCAAGGTTTCTTGAACAGACCCTTTCCAACCCAAGACCACTACCATCTCAAAGGACAAGGGCAATAGATACATGGAACACCACGAGTTGCAAGTTTCCCTCTAAGCCACTCACCATCCTGACTTGGAATTATATCATCTTTCCTTCACTGTTGCTTGATCAAAATCCTGGAACTTCCTCCTTAACAGTGCTGTAGATGTACTTGAACCACTGCAGTGCATTTGGCACAAGTAGACAGCTCACCACCACCTTCACAAGGTTAACTAGGGATGGGCAATGGGCACTGGCCCAGCTAGTGAAGTTCATATCCCCGTATGAAGTTTTAAAGGTGTCATGGCTTAAAAATACAAAAGAGAAATACCAAAAGAAATTTTCTTCTAAATCTTGTATAGTTTTAAAAATGGACAACATAAGATTGGGGCAAGCCTGCAAGATGGTTAGGTCAAGTGATCAAATTTCCAGATGCTTCTCAACTCGTTGTGTTCTTTACACATTCTACCTAAGGCTGACACAAAGAAGTGAAATAGAGGTGCTCTCTTTCAGTCAGGTCTGAACAAAGAGGAATGTTAAGATACATATGCTGAAATGGATATTAACGTTTGCAGCTGCCTGATCAAATCGCATTGGAAATTGTACAAGACTCCACTCGCAGCATAATGACCTTTCAATTAACTTTACAGTACTAGAAGTCAACGTTCTTAACTCATGACGACAGAGTTGACTGAATTGTTTAAACATATACTTCTGGAATTCTAATTCGAGGATTCTAAGCTGATGTGGCAGTCTGTAAAAGACATTCAATTTCTGGTCTCCAAATTATTGACTGGAAAGGTTCCTACATTTCTACCTGCAAGAAGGAAAACCTACGCTGCCACCCTCAACTAAATCAATTACTGAACATAAACTGTTTTTTATTCCCTCTGGATTTAGCACATTATAATCAACCTCCTTCTTGTCTGTCCTCCCTAAATTCCTTAAAATCTTCCTTAATTTTGTTTGTGTACGGATTAGTAAAGCAAGTTCCTCTCCGAATACTCTTATGTTTGACTTCATTTTAAAAGATTTGTATACTAGATCCAAAAAATGTTATTTTCTAAACGTAAATCAAACCAATTTTCACTTCTCAATGTCAAAACAGACACATTCTGAAAATTGTGCCTCCTAACAAATATAAATGTGGTTAGCACAGCTGACAAAAAACTGCCAAGATAGATACAATGTTAATAAAAAAAGAGTCTTGGAAAAATTTATTAATTGCAAGGATTGGTCTCCACAAGTCAAATGTTTTCCTTTTGGATGTCCAGACTTTATCTCAGGATCTGAGTTTAAAAGACATCTGTACAGTATTTAATGACATATGTCACCAACTTCAAATGGCCTCACCAAAATGATTTCACATAAATGGTGTAAACCAAGGAATCTTACAATAATTTGTTTCAACAGAAGTGCTCATACTGAGTTGGTAATTTGTGGAGACAAATAGTCACTGGTCTCAAGATGTTCAATCTGTTTTCTCTACAGATGCTCTATAGATGTCATGGACTGCATGTTTACCAAGGTGGTCACGCTGCAGGTGAAGACTGAACAGACAGAAATGGCATGGCTGACCATCAGGCAGAATAGAGCAGAGGTAATGCAAGACTCTGCTGTGTTCATCCTTCATTCTAACCATTTTCAACGACTGCAGAAAACAGTGGAAGCCAACTTCATGACACAATAGGTGGTCTACTGCACAAGAGGGAAGGAAAGGAACATGAGTGGTAAGGGGAATAGATAGGCATTTTTGTAGGTGCAAAATAGGGTCCAGGATAGTATGTTACCTCCCTGGTAACAGGATCAGAGGTATCATTGAACTGCGACACAGCATTCAGAAGGGAGAGGGGAAAACAGAAATCATAGTATATGCTGGTACCAATATAGTAGGTGGAACAAAAGGATGAATTCCTGAAAACAGAATTTAGGAAGCCAAGACGTAGATGAACGAACATGACTCCAAAGGTAGACCATTTAATAACAGAAGTTCAACCGTGATATAAAAACTGCAAAATACGATTCCCCTCTGAAATCAATGTAACAGACAGAGCAGTGAAATGGCCAGTAACAATGGAAATTAAATTTAATGAAAAGAATCAAAGTGATACATTTTGTTATGAACAATGAAGAGACCCAATGGAAATAGCAAATTTGTTTTAAGACTAGCAGGAATGCAGCAACCTATGCTTTAAACATGCAGCCTTTACAAATAGCAAGACAAGCCCAAAAGCCCATTCAGTACTTAACCTATGAATTGTTGTAGCCAGTGCAAAGCTAAGTTAAATCTGAATAAAATATTGGTTCGATGTCACTTTTGTAAAAGCAATTAACTGTTGGCAACAAATTGCTCACAGAACTCAAATGCACGACAAAATATTAAAGAATAATTTCAGGCACTACGTTTTTAGCAGATACCAATGCCTCAAAGTGTGAAGAGAATCAGGAGACAAAATAAATGTTAATTTAAATGACTGGAGAATGACGGGGCCATTCTCCCCCAAGTAGTAAAAAGGAAACTTGCAACCTGTATTGCAATTGCCACAATTTAAATTTGTAATGGGCAGATTTGCTCTGTTCAGGCCTTTCCAAGAATTTCTCTGGTCACGTGGAAGCAGGCACAAATGTCTGTTCTAGTCTGACATAATGAGGAGATCTCTACCATGAGGCACACACCACGTTGGCAAGCATTTTAAGTGGCACTGCAATTGGATCCTCATATTAAACATACTGCAGCATTGTAGACTTGAAACAGAATGTCAGAAATTGTGGGTGTCCAAAGTTGAAATGAGAAACACAGCTGCAGAGCCGAGAGATTACAAAATTCTTGGAAAAGAATAATCAGTGGAAACAAGTGCAAACTACTGTGAATGCTGGAACTCTGAAACAAAGAATGCTCGAGGTATTTAGCAGGTTTGGCAGCATCTGTGTAGAAAGAAACAGAATCAATGTTTCAAGTCTGGTAGGTCTCTTCTTCATTGCTTGAGAGAAAGTGGCTGTAGTTTTTCCCTGACCATATCCTGCTCAAGCAACTGGGGATATGAAGCATGACTGGAAATTCTATCATGAACAATCAGTTATACAACAGCAATAGATGTATTGAGCCGATCAGAACAAGTACAAGGCACTAAGAACTTTTACGTAAGGAGAAGACTAGTTCAAAATATAATACACCCAGAATCTCTGGGGAAAAAAAAGGAAAAAAATTACTTGAGCAATTTAGATTTCAAGACATGGTTTGAACTCCCAAGTGAATGTTATGCAAGAAAATTCAATATTTATTCAATACTAGGGAACAAGGTGAAAAGGAGTAATTTGATCATTGCACAAAATCATTAACTCAGCTCTTGGAAACCTGTGAATTTACATTATTATAATCAAGCTAATTAAAGGAAGGAATAAGGTATCTCAAAATGAAAGTACACCTCAGAGAAGAAAATATTCACTCTGCAGAGCAACTACCCTGTGCAGAAGTGACAAAGTTGTGAATTGATGTTAAAGCATATTCCCAGCAGAACAGGCCAGGACATTCATTATGCCGACAGATTTTCCAAGCACATCAGCAAAACAATCTCAGGCAAAGGTCAGGACAAAAATACTGCAGAAGACATCATGTAAAACCAAAGAATGCATGTCCAACGTTAAAAAAAAGGTGTTACAAATACAAGCAGGTACAGACGGCTACTGAAGAGACAGCAACTGAAAATTCTGAGGAATTACATACAACAGGCTATTTCAGTCAATTAGCGAAACACAGCTGGCAACTATTTCAATAAGAACTGAAGAACAACATCAGTATCAAATATCATAGAGAGACATTGGTGTATTATGTAACATTATGACCTTAAGACTGTAGCAAGTGGCTCAACATCACAATCTAAAGATGAAATCCTCAAAGTAAGCTGAAGACTATTTGATACTAGAAAAGGACTCTGGAAGAATATTGCAGCCAAACAGCATGAGGTGGTGTTTCAGGTATAACCCTTCTTCAGGAATGGAGGTAGGGGTAGGGGGAAGCAGGAGACAAAGAGAGATAAAGGATGTTTGGACAGGAAAAGAAGTGGAATAGTGACATAGTGATACGTGAACATAGGTAGTGGGTTCAATCTGGTTGGTCGATGGGAGGAACAAATCCAGTTGGTAACTGGAAGAAAGGGTCGGTAGGTGGAATTGAAGGGAGGCAGGGCCGAAAGGGAGTCAGGGAATCGTGGGGGGGGGAGGAGGAGGAGGAGGATTTGAAATTATAGAACTTGGTGTTGAGTCGTCTGGGCTGTGGGTTGCATAGACAGAAGATAAGATGCTGTTCATTGTGGCATTGAAGGAGGCCAAGGACAGACATGTCAGAGAAGGAATGGGAAGGGAATTGAAATGGGCAGTGACATGGGGTGGGGGTGGGGGCTGTCCCTTAGTAGCCTGGCTCCGAAGCAAAATGTTCCCTTAGTTTATGTAGAGAAGCATTGAAAGCATCAGATGAAATAGACTGGGGTGGAGGTAGTGCAGGTGAACCTTTTTCCACTCTGAAGCATCCCAGATAGCCACTTATTTTTAACCATTTCAAAACCACACCCCTCCCACCCTGTCATCCTGACAGCCCTCCACCACACCTCCTCCATTCCCCATTCCACTGCTCTAAATCTAGCCCCCCCACCCCAAAAATAATAAAGACAGTTCCCCTTGTCCTCATTTTCCACCCCACTAGCCTCCACAAAAATGTCTCATCCTCAAACACACCAACTCCAATCAGACCCAACCCCCAGAACATCATTCCATCTCTGCCTTCCACAAACGTTCCCTTTACGCCTTCTTGGTTTGTGCCACACTCCCCACCAAATCCCACCCCCCCCGGTACCTTCTCCTCCAACCATAAAAGATGCAAAATCTGCTGGCACACCACCTCCCTCACCTCCAACCAGGGCCCCAAACAGTCCTTCCAGACGAGACAGAGGTTCACCTGAATCTCCTCCACCTTACTTTACTGCATCCAGTGCTCCCAATGTGGTCTTCTCTACATCAGTAAGATCAAACATAACTTAAGGGAATGTTTTGCCAAATATCTCAGCCAGGCCCCCTGTGGGTCAGCCTGAATTCCCGGTCACCACCCATTTCAATCCCCCTTCCCACTCCCTCTCCAGCATGACCATCCTTGGTCTCCTCCATTATCAGTGAATTTGACCTTTCAGCAGCCTACAGCCCAGAGGGCTCAACATTGAGTTCTCCAATTTCAAATAACCTACCTTCCCATCCCCTGACTCCCTTTCCAGCACCGTCTCCTCCCTTCCACTCCACTTAGTGACTTTTCCTTCCATCTACCAACCGGATTCATTCCTTCCCTTGACCAGCCAGATCATACCGACCACCTATGTTCACCTATCAATACCTCACCATTCCACCCTTTTCCCCACCCAAACAGCCCCTTCTCTCATTTTATCCGCAGTTCCCCTTATCCCCATCTTTATTCGTGAAAAGTTATACCTGAAACATTGACTTCTCTACCTCCTGGTGCTGCCTGGCTTGCAGCCTCCTGCTTGTCTACATCAGATTCCACCATCTGCAGTTTTTTTTGTCTCAAGACTACATGTGCTGAGAGGACAGATAACTCTGTGAACCCATTGCAATCACAAAAATGAGGATCTAGAGTTGCAGACTGTAGACAGGAAATAAATGCTGTTCACCAGGAGCAAAATTGAAGTTTAGATTGGTAACACATGTCCTAGCACACTAAACCATTGACTGTCAAACTTATTGTAGATGTGTTCACAGACCTAACATGTCCTCCAGGAAAATACTATCTCAACATAGATAAAAATACAAGAACAATCCATCATCTGCTGAGCAAAGTTCCAACTGTCCTCAAGACTATCCTGAAAGACGAGATGGAAAAGCTGGAAAAGAAGGGACTAGTAAAGTGACAACACTTATAGAATCTATTAGCAGCATGCAAATCAATCTGGGAAATTTAAGAATATGTTGTGACCCAAAGAACGCAATTAAAGCCCTCTCAAGACATCTTAACTGTTGAAGGAATTTTGCCACAACTGAAACACAAAAAGCTTCAGAACCCTAGATGTGAGAGAGAGTTATAGGCATGTGAAGCTAGATGAAAGAAGCAGTTAACTTAAAACATTCTAGCTACGATTCAGGGGACACATGGTTACACGTGCTGCTTTGCACTTGCAATGCTCCAGAACAATATCACCACAGGAAACATGAGATAGCAAACTTCTTGGAGTTGAAGCTATAATGGATGACCTATTAGTTGAAGGATTCAGAGACAATAGATGAAATCATTGATGACCACAATCAAAATCTAATTTAACTGCGAGAAAGAACTTGCCAGATGAACCTGAAATTGAGCAAGGAAATATTACAATTAAAAGATTGTAATTATTAAAGGAAGAGAGGTCAAGTACCATGTATTGACAACAAAATACCTTTGCCCAAGTTTTGTAAAGACGAGATATAGCAACAATGCAGCAAAAAAGATGTAAAAGCAGTGCAATAATTTTATGGATTCATTAATTATTTGGCACAATTTGTCAATAGACTGTGAACCATAATGCTAACTCAAAGCCAAAGATGTGCGATGGTATTTGTGCACTGAATAAGCAGCATTCCAAAGCTTATGTAGTGACACAGAGAGCTAGGACTTTGAACAATTCTTATGCAGCAAAGTTAACCAGTTACATTTGATTCTAAGCCCAAATAGAAAATCTTTATGCCCCAATTGTGAAAAAGAACAGACAAATACAAAATCTAGGAGCAAAAATAGGCAATTCAGCCTTCAAGCCTGCTGTCATTTAACGTGATCGTGGCTGACCCATTCTCAACCTCAATTCCACTTGCCTGCCTGCTTTCCATAACTCTTTAACCATTACCATTTAAAAATCTATCCAACTACTCCGCAAACTTATTCAGTGCCCTGGAGTAGTGAATTCCACAGATTCATGATCCTTTGAGAGTAATTTCACCTCATCCCTGCTTTAAATCTCCCAGTCCATTGCTTAAAACTAAACTCCTATTCTGTATTTCCCTACAAGGGAAAACATTTCTCTATATCTGCTTTGTCTACCCCTTTTAGCATCTTGTATAGTTCGACTAGATCTTGTCTCAACTACAGAGACCATAGGTCTAAACTGCTCAATCTCTTTTCATAATGATGCCCTTCATTTCTGGAATTAATTTCTGGAAGCTCCTCTGAACTGTTTCAATGTAATCGCATCCTTCTGCAAGTTATGGGTCTAAAACTGTATGCAGTATTGCAGATGCAGTCTCTCCAATGCCTTGTACAATTGCAACATGACTTTGCTACTTTTATATACCATTCATATATAACATATGCTGTTACCTTGCTGGAGAAAGGGAGGATCCTGATGAAGGGCTTATGCCCAAAACGTCGATTCTTCTGCTCCTCAGATGCTGCCTGACTTGTTGTGCTTTTCCAGCAATACACTCTCAACTGTGATGTCACCTTGTGTATTAAGCTTTTGTGCAGCACCTTAGCACATGTCTCCCAGAAGTTCTGGTACACTGCATTATCTGTTTGTTACATCTTCAAATCTAGCAAATTTGTCAAACATGGTTTACATTTCATAAAACCATGCTGACTCTGATGGATTGTGCTCTGACTACTACTGTTACTACTTCCTTAATGGATTCCAACAATTTCACAACAAGTGTTAAACTAACTAGTCAACACCTTCCTACTGTCTGCCTCTTTCCCTTTTTGAAAAAGGAAATGATATTTTTTCCAATCCACTGGAATCTTTCCCAAATACAGGGAATTTTAGAATATTATAATTAGTGCAATCACCAACTCTACTACTACTTCCACTTAGACTTTAAGATTTAGGCCACTAGGCTCTGGGGATTTGCTGGTGTTTAATCTCAATACTTTGCTCACTACTTCTTACCTAGAGTTAGCAACTGCTTTAAGTTCCTGCTTCCCTATAAGCTCTGCATTATCTGTTATGGTTGGTATGATTCAGAGTCCTCCACTCTGAAAATTAAGACAAAATGCTCATGTGGTAACTCAGCCATTTTCTGTATTCCCATTATCAACTCTCCAGCCTTGTTTTCCGAGAGACCAACATTCTGTTTAGCTAATCCCTTTTTATACATTTACAGATGCTTTAGCTATCTATTTTTATATTTTGCACAAGCTTTCTTTCATAATTTGCTCTTTACATTTCTTTTTGAAACTCTTAGCTGACCTTACAACATATCCCACTTTTTCAGTCTGCCAATTACTTTTGCAATATGGTATGCTTTTGTTTTTGCCTTGATGCTATCTTTAAGTTTCCTGCTCAGCCATGGATGCTACCCCACTTTTAAAATTTTTCTTCTCTAGAATATATTTTTGTTGAGAGAAATTGAACATTTCCTTAAATGTCTGTCACTGTTCATTAACACTGTTCTTTGTTCCCAGTCCACTAGGTCAAATCTGTCCTCAAGCCTATGCAGTTTCCTTTGTTTAACACCAGAACGCTAATATAGACCATAAGCTTATAGTTTTCAAACCGAAGATGAAATTTCAGCATATCACTCGTCTGTTGGATCTTTTACTATGATATTAATTAATCCAACCTTATTACACAATACTACCTCCAAAACAGCATGCTCCCAGGTTGGTTTGCCAACATATTTCTCAAAAATAAATCACTAATGCACTCTATGAACTCTCAAGACTACAGTTGCCAACTTGAGTGATCAAGAAAATGGAGGATGCTATAATAGTGTGTGAAATCTCCCAGGTTAGACGTGAAACAATAGCTCATCATACACTGGAAGTTCTCCAGCCAGCAGAGACACTGATTATAAAGCCAAGTGTCACGCACAAATCAAACTATCCAAAAAGAAACTGCCAACTGTTGTAACAATTGAGATACAAGGTTGGATAGAGAACATCGTAAGCACACCTGTTGCTATAAAAGCATGTTGAGCATGTAGAAAGAGAGTCACAGAAATCTACAGCACAGAGAAAGGTTCCCAACCATTCTAATACCATTTTCCAGCACTTGCTCCATAGCTTTGTCTGCCTCAGCATCACAAGTAAGCATCTAAATACTTATGTGTTTTAAAGGTTTCTGCTTGTATCACACTTACAGGTAGCAAGTTCAAGATTCCCACCATCCTAGGAGGTGAAAAAAGTGCTAATCCCTTCTAAACACCCAACCTAGTTATTGATCGCTCCAACAAGGGAAAAAGCTTTTTGTATCTATGCCCCTCAATATTTCATACATTTGAGCTATGTTGTTCCCTTAGTGTTTTCTGTTCCAACAAAAACAACTCTAGTCCATCCAACCATTCTTCATAATTAAAACCCTCCAGTCAAGGCAATATCCTGGTAAAATCCCTTGCACCCTCTCCAATACTATCACATCCATTTATAGTGTGGATTCCAGAACTATACATGATCCTCCAACTGTGACCCAACCAACTTTTTTTATGCATGTTAATTTCACAACTCATTTGTTTTGGGAATTGAATTTTTACAAGAAAGATAAATGAGGTTAAGGGCTTGCTTTGAGAAAACATCCTCAAGATAATTACCATTCAAAAGATGGAGACATTGTACTGCTAAAGGAGTTGGAGCGACAAAGGGGTGACATTATAGAGGTTTGAAAAATCATGAGGGGAACGGATAGGGCAAATAGTCAAGGTCTTTTCCCTGGAGTGGGGGAATCCAGAACTAGAGGGTATCGGTTTAGAGGGCAAAGATTTAAAAGGGACCCAAGGGGCAATCTTTTCATGAAGAGGATGGCGCATGTATAGAGGGGGCTGCCAGAGGAAGTGGAGGAGGCTGGTACATTTACAACATTTAAAGGGTACTTGCATGGGTTTATGAAGGAAGGGTTTTGACAGATAATGGGCAAGTGCTGGCTATTGGGATTAGTTGAGGATATCTGGTCAGCATAGACGAGTTGGAACAAAGGGACTGTTTCCAAGCTGTACAGCTCTACGACTATTTCCAGCATAACTTTCCTTCTCTTAAATTCTATGTGACTTGGACAACACTGTCTATCTCATACACTGAAGGCAAGGATGCCCTGGAAGCATAGTACATTGGACAGACCAAGCAAACATTATGACAATGGACGAGTGGACACCAGAGAATAATTGCCAGACAGGGATGCTTCCTCTCAATTGGGAAACACTTCCGTGCTCAGGGACATTCAGCCTCGGATCTTCAGGTGACCAACCTGCAAGGTAGACTTCAGGATATGCAACAATGCACACTGGCTGAGCAAAGGCTGATAGCCACATTCGGTACCTATGAGGATGGTCTCAAGCGGGACTTTGGGTTCATGTCACATTACAGGTGACCACACTCAACTATACACTCACTCACACCCTTAAACATGCTCTCACACTCACTAACGCAGACCCTCTCTCATGCATACAAATACGTACATCCACACCCTCTGACAAGCTTGTACTCAGTCACACGCAAACACACACCCGCCACCCCACGTTCACGTGCGCACACATACACATACGTCTATGGAGTGAATGTACATTTACAGAATTTTATTTGCAAGTACATGCTATTTTTGCTCAAAAAGCACACAACCTGCAGGTAGTCAATGCAGGCAGTCAATCCATATAGCGTTTTATAAATTCCTATTTTGGAAATAGAACCAATCTGACTCAAGATTGGGAGACACACTCTAACCTCACACCTTTAATACATTTTTTTAAAATAAAGGTTATCTCAGTTAAGACAAAGTGACATTTCGAGAATGTGACCTAATAGTAGTTCTAAGATTTACATATTAATGAATCAAAACCTGCAACCCATTCTAAAAAATGAAAAACTTAACAGCAATCTGGGTTTGCTTAATATATTATTTTAATTGCATTATAACGTGATCTTTTGCTATAAATTGTGTCTTACGATCCTACTCCACTAGTTACCTGATGAAGGAGCAGCACTCTGATAACTAGTACTTCCAAATAAACCTGTTGGACTATAACCTGGTGTTGTGTGACTTTCAACTAAAGAATTGAGAGAACAGATGCTAACACACATCCATGCAAGCCAACAAGAATTCAATAAAGTCTGAAGACAATGAGAACTGTGCCTACTGGTCAAACAAGAGCAATGAACCCATGGACCATATCAGCCAGTGCAGTTCTTGTAATGAGCACCACGCTACGGAAGCTGCTGATAACACATGACAAACCGTGCTGAATTTAGGAATACATCTTTTCACACTCACAGGAATGGATTATCTTCTTACTGTAGAATTCTATTCTGAACACTGGGAGGTGGATCAGTTGACTTTAACAACTATTGCTGTGATTGTCAAATTACTGAAAAAAAAAATTCAGCCAGTTTGGCACACCTGAAATTGTTAAAAATTACACAACACCAGGTTATAGTCCAGTAGGTTTATTTGGAAGCACTAGCTTTCGAGGCGCTGCCTCTTCATGAGGTGGTTGTGGAACATGACCATACGACACAGAATTTATAGGCAAAGGATTACAGTGTCAAGGAGTTGTAATGATATATTAAACAACTTGATTTAAAACTCACACAATACCAGGTTATAGTTCTTAAACAAATTCAGATAAGTCTTTCACCTTTTAGAATTGAAAATGGTGGCTTATGTTCTTTAAGATGTAAATTCCAGAATTCCAGGTGGCGTCAGCTTATATAATAATGTGTCATCTCAGCTAAGACAATGCATTGAATGAGTGAAGCTAAAGTCTGTACCAATGTTGAGTCAATTCAATCCTGAAGTGGGGCTTAGAATCTTAAATGGATTTGTGCAGTTTTTGAGCAAAATAAACTGTAATTCTGCAAATATAAATTCAGCCCATAAATTTACCAGTATGTGCATGCACGACAGAGTGGGTGCATGTACATGTGTGCATGCACATGGGTGTGAGTGCATGTTAAAGTGCGCATGTGCAAGTGTAAGCTTGGTCAAGCATGTGTATGAACACGATGGGGTATAAGCCTGTGAGAAGGTGTATGATTGGGGTGAGTGCAGGGGGTGCATGTGCGTGCGTATGAGAGAGAATTTGGGTATGAAAGAGGGCCTGCATGATTGGAGTGTATGTAGGAGTGTGTCTGCACATGTGAGTGCATGCCTGTGTACATGAACCATTCCTGTGGTCATGTTCTACAACCACCTGATGAAGAGGCAGTGCCTCAAAAACTAGTGCTTCCAAATAAACCTGCTGGACTACAACAGCGTGTTGTGAGATTTTTAACTTCGTCCACCCCAGTCCAATGCTTGCACCTCCACATCATAACTGAAATCTTCAATCAGTGAAAATGACTGAATTCACAAGTGAAGAATTCATTTTTTTCATGAAAGATCAGGAAATTCAATACCATACATCATCTCCACACTGTCTCCAGCCAAAGTGAAAGACTAACTCTGCAAAAGGAATCATGAAGTTGAGCAAATCCTGCACAGAGGTATACAAGACAATCCTCGAGTAATGAATCACACTGATTGAAGGCATGGAAAGTCCAGTACAAAGCCTAATGTGCCACAGGAAACTAGTCTTCTAATGCTTTAAATAAAAGCTACTGAATCAGAAGTAATAACAAGTATGGCAGAGAAACAAAAATCAAGGTGAAATGGCAGTATTAAACCATTGCCAGAGTTGATTAGTGGAGAGCTAATCAACAATTTCATGCAAATCTAGCCCAAGTGGCAATTGAGAACTTATAAGAAGCATCAGTCACCTCAATTGAACACAGTTAAAGTGAATAACCAAATATGCCATTGCAACTGCAGGCACATATGCCCAATTGCAGAAGTTGTTTGTAGGAGGCTCACTAGGTTTATTCCAGAGATGAAGGGTTTGTTTTATGAAGATAGATTGAACAGTTTAGGCTATAATCTCTGGAGTTTAGAAGAATGCGAGGAGATTTAAGTGAAGGATAAAAGATGCTGAAGGGGATTTACAAAGTAAACGTAGAAAAGATGTCCCTCATGGTGAAATCCAGAATGCGAAGACACAATTTTAGGATAAGGGATAGCAGATTTAGAGGGGAGTAGAAATTACTTCCCTTTTGAGAGGAATTCACTATCCCAGAGACAGAAAAAGAGAGAGAGAGAGAGAGAGAGAGAAAGGAGAGAGAGAGAGAGAGAGAGAGAGAGAGAGAGAGAGAGAGAGAGAGAGAGAAAGAAGAGAGGGAGAGAGAGAGAGAGAGAGAGAGAGAGAAAGAAGAGAGGGAGAGAGAGAGAGAGAGAGAGAGAAAGAAGAGAGAGAGAGAGGGAGAGAGAGAGAGAGAGAGAGAGAGAGAAAGAAGAGAGGGAGAGAGAGAGAGAGAGAGAGAGAGAGAAAGAAGAGAGGGAGAGAGAGAGAGAGAGAGAGAGAGAGAAAGAAGAGAGGGAGAGAGAGAGAGAGAGAGAGAGAGAGAGAGAGAGGGAGAAAGAGAGAACACGAGAGAGAGGGGGGGGGAGAGAGAGAGAGAGAGAGAGAGAGAGAGAGAGAGAGAGAGAGAGAGAGAT